>NW_026061883.1:5321413-5634438 GCF_023897955.1 Schistocerca gregaria | reverse complement strand
GTTCATATGTAGTAAAAACCTGAGAAATCCGTCCGTTTTCGTCATTTGTTATCGAATCGATTTAAAGCCAGATCGTCACATTGGCCGCTCTTCTCTCTGAAACGGTTACATTTATCGTCTGCAAAGCTATGTCGCGTGCTGCGTTATGCGGAAACACTAAAAGCACCATAGTAGAACACAGAAGAAGCTTCTAAGTTGAAGTATGAGCCAGTAAGAAGTAGTACAATTTAAGTTTTAGTTGTCGATTATTCACTTTTTAGCCGGCTTTGGTGGCTTGGACATGACCTAGGACCTTACGATTTTGCATGAAAGGAGGACTAGTAGCCGCGTTGCACGGGAGAATGTGAAAAGTGTTCATATGTAGTAAAAACCTGAGAAATCCGTCCGTTTTCGTCATTTGTTATCGAATCGACTTAAAGCCCGATCGTCATATTGGCCGCTTTTCTCTCTGAGACGGTTACATTAATCGTGTGCAAAGCTATGTCGCGTGCTGCGGTATGCGGAGACACTAAAAGCACCATAGTAGAACACAGAAGAAGCACTAAGTTGAAGTAATAGCCAGTAAGAAGTAGTACAATTCAAGTTTTAGTTATCGATTATTCACTTTTTAGCCGGCTTTGGTGGCTTGGACATGAGGTGGAACCTTAAGATTTTGCATGAAAGGAAGACTAGCAGCCGCGTTGCACGGGAGAATGTGAAAAGTGTTCATATGTAGTAAAAACCTGAGGAATCCGTCCGTTTTCGTCATTTGTTATCGAATCGACTTTAATTCAGATCGACACATTGGCCGCTTTTCTCTCTGAGACGGTTACATTAATCGTCTGCAAAGCTATGTCGCATGCTGCGGTATGCGGAGACACTATAAGCACCGTAGTAGAACACAGAAGAAGCTTCTAAGTCTAAGTAATAGCCAGTAAGAGGTAGTACAATTCAAGTTTTAGTTATCGATTATTCACTTTTTAGCCAGCTTTGGTGGCTTGGACATGAGGTGGAACCTTAAGATTTTGCATGAAAGGAAGACTAGCAGCCGCGTTGCACGGGAGAATGTGAAAAGTGTTCATATGTAGTAAAAACCTGAGAAATCCGTCCGTTTCCGTCATTTGTTATCGAATCGATTTAAAGCCAGATCGTCACAGTGGCCGCTCTTCTCTCCGAAACGGTTACATTTATCGTCTGCAAAGCTATGTCGCGTGCTGCGGTATGCGGAAACACTAAAAGCACCATAGTAGAACAGAGAAGAAGCTTCTAAGTTGAAGTAATAGCCAGTAAAAAGTAGTACTATTTAAGTTTTAGTTGTCGTTGAATCACTTTTTAACCGGCTTTGGTGGCTTGGACATGTCCTAGGACCTTAAGATTTTGAAAGATAGGAAGACTAGCAGCCGCGTTGCACGGGAGAATGTAAAAAGTGTTCATATGTAGTAAAAACCTGAGAAATCCGTCCGTTTTCGTCATTTGTTATCGAATCGATTTAAAGCCAGATCGTCACAATGGCCGCTCTTCTCTCTGAAACGGTTACATTTATCGTCTGCAAAGCTATGTCGAATGCTGCGGTATACGGAAACACTAAAATCACCACAGTAGAACTCAGAATAAGTTTCTAAGTTGAAGTAATAGCCAGTAAGAAGTAGTACAATTCAAGTTTTAATTATAGATTATTCACATTTTAGACGGCTTTGGTGGCTTGGATATGACCTAGGACCATAAGGCTTTGCATGAAAGGAGGACTAGCAGCCGCGTTGCACGGGAGAATGTGAAAAGTGTTCATATGTAGTAAAAACCTGAGAAATCCGTCCGTTTTCGTCATTTGTTATCGAATCGACTTAAATTCAGATCGACACATTGGCCGCTTTTCTCTCTGAGACGGTTACATTTATCGTCTGCAAAGCTATGTCGCGTGCTGCGGTATGCGGAGACACTAAAAGCACCATAGTAGAACACAGAAGAAGCTTCTAAGTTGAAGTAATAGCCAGTAAGAAGTAGAAAAATTCAAGTTTAAGTTGTCGATTATTCACTTTTTAGCTGGCTTTGGTGGCTTGGACATGACCTAGGACCTTAAGATTTTGCATGAGAGGAAGACTAGCAGCCGTGTTGCACGGGAGAATGTGAAAAGTGTTCATATGTAGTAAAAACCTGAGAAATCCGTCCGTTTTCGTCATTTGTTATCGAATCGATTTAAAGCCAGATCGTCACATTGGCCGCTCTTCTCTCTGAAACGGTTACATTTATCGTCTGCAAAGCTATGTCGCGTGCTGCGGTATGCGGAAACACTAAAAGCACCATAGTAGAACACAGAAGAAGCTTATAAGTTGAAGTATGAGCCAGTAAGAAGTAGTACAATTCAAGTTTTAGTTGTCGATTATTCACTTTTTAGCCGGCTTTGGTGGCTTGGACATGACCCAGGACCTTAAGATTTTGCATGAAAGGAGGACTATCAGCCGCGTTGCACGGGAGAATGTGAAAAGTGTTCATATTTAGTAAAAACCTGAGTAATCCGTCCGTTTTCGTCATTTGTTATCGAATCGATTAAAAGCCAGATCGTCACATTGGCCGCTCTTCTCTCCGAAACGGTTACATTTATCGTCTGCAAAGCTATGTCGCGTGCTGCGGTATGCGGAGACACTAAAAGCACCATATTAGAACACAGAAGAAGCTGATAAGTTGAAGTAATAGCCAGTAAGAAGTAGTACAATTCAAGTTGTAGTTGTCGATTAATCACTTTTTAGCTGGCTTTGGTGGGTTGGACATGACCAAGGACCTTAAGACTTTGCATGAAAGGAAGAGTAGCGCCGCGTTGCACGGGAGAATGTGAAAAGTGTTCATATGTAGTAAAAACCTGAGAAATCCGTCCGTTTTCGTCATTTGTTATCGAATCGACTTAAATTCAGATCGACACATTGGCCGCTTTTCTCTCTAAGACTGTTACATTTATCGTCTGCAAAGCAATGTCGCGTGCTGCGGTATGCGGAGACACTAAAAGCACCATATTAGAACACAGAGGAAGCTTCTAAGTTGAAGTAATAGCCAGTAAAAAGTAGTACTATTTAAGTTTTAGTTGTCGTTGAATCACTTTTTAACCGACTTTGGTGGCTTGGACATGTCCTAGGACCTTAAGATCTTGCAAGAAAGGAAGACTAGCAGCCGCGTTGCACGGGAGAATGTGAAAAGTGTTCATATGTAGTAAAAACCTGAGAAATCCGTCCGTTTTCGTCATTTGTTATCGAATCGATTTAAAGCCAGATCGTCACAATGGCCGCTCTTCTCTCTGAAACGGTTACATTTATCGTCTGCAAAGCTATGTCGAATGCTGCGGTATACGGAAACACTAAAAGCACCACAGCAGAACTCAGAATAAGTTTCTAAGTTGAAGTAATAGCCAGTAAGAAGTAGTACAATTCAAGTTTTAATTATAGATTATTCACATTTTAGACGGCTTTGGTGGCTTGGATATGACCTAGGACCTTAAGGATTTGCATGAAAGGAGGACTAGCAGCCGCGTAGCACGGGAGAATGTGAAAAGTGTTCATATGTAGTAAAAACCTGAGAAATCCGTCCGTTTTCGTCATTTGTTATCGAATCGACTTACATTCAGATCGACACATTGGCCGCTTTTCTCTCTGAGACGGTTACATTTATCGTCTGCAAAGCTATGTCACGTGCTGCGGTATGTGGAGACACTAAAAGCACCATAGTAGAACACAGAAGAAGCTTCTAAGTTGAAGTAATAGCCAGTAAGAAGTAGAAAAATTCAAGTTTAAGTTGTCGATTATTCACTTTTTAGCCGGCTTTGGTGGCTTGGACATGACCTAGGACCTTAAGATTTTGCATGAAGGGATGACTAGCGCCGCGTTGCACGGGAGAATGTGAAAAGTGTTCATATGTAGTAAAAACCTGAGAAATCCGTCCGTTTTCGTCATTTGTTATCGAATCGATTTAAAGCCAGATCGTCACATTGGCCGCTCTTCTCTCTGAAACGGTTACATTTATCGTCTGCAAAGCTATGTCGCGTGCTGCGTTATGCGGAAACACTAAAAGCACCATAGTAGAACACAGAAGAAGCTTCTAAGTTGAAGTAATAGCCAGTAAGAAGTAGTACAATTCAAGTTTAAGTTGTCGATTATTCACTTTTTAGCCGGCTTTGGTGGCTTGGACATGACCTAGGACCTTACGATTTTGCATGAAAGGAGGACTAGTAGCCGCGTTGTACGGGAGAATGTGAAAAGTGTTCATATGTAGTAAAATCCTGAGAAATCCGTCCGTTTCCGTCATTTGTTATCGAATCGACTTAAAGCCCGATCGTCATATTGGCCGCTTTTCTCTCTGAGACGGTTACATTAATCGTGTGCAAAGCTATGTCGTGTGCTGCGGTATGCGGAGACACTAAAAGCACCATAGTAGAACACAGAAGAAGCACTAAGTTGAAGTAATAGCCAGTAAGAAGTAGTACAATTCAAGTTTTAGTTATCGATTATTCACTTTTTAGCCGGCTTTGGTGGCTTGGACATGAGGTGGAACCTTAAGATTTTGGATGAAAGGAAGACTAGCAGCCGCGTTGCACGGGAGAATGTGAAAAGTGTTCATATGTAGTAAAAACCTGAGGAATCCGTCCGTTTTCGTCATTTGATATCGAATCGACTTAAATTCAGATCGACACATTGGCCGGTTTTCTCTCTGAGACGGTTGCATTAATCGTCTGAAAAGCTATGTCGCATGCTGCGGTATGCGGAGACACTAAAAGCACCATAGTAGAACACAGAAGAAGCTTCTAAGTCTAAGTAATAGCCAGTAAGAAGTAGTACAATTCAAGTTTTAGTTATCGATTATTCACTTTTTAGCCGGCTTTGGTGGCTTGGACATGACCTAGGACCTTAACATTTTGCATGAAAGGAAGACTAGCGCCGCGTTGCACGGGAGAATGTGAAAAGTGTTCATATGTAGTAAAAACCTGAGAAATCCGTCCGTTTTCGTCATTTGTTATCGAATCGATTTAAAGCCAGATCGTCACATTGGCCGCTCTTCTCTCTGAAACGGTTACATTTATAGTCTGCAAAGCTATGTCGCGTGCTGCGTTATGCGGAAACACTAAAAGCACCATAGTAGATCACAGAAGAAGCTTCTAAGTTGAAGTAATAGCCAGTAAGAAGTAGAAAAATTCAAGTTTAAGTTGTCGATTATTCACTTTTTAGCCGGCTTTGGTGGCTTGGACATGACCTAGGACCTTAAGATTTTGCATGAAGGGATGACTAGCGCCGCGTTGCACGGGAGAATGTGAAAAGTGTTCATATGTAGTAAAAACCTGAGAAATCCGTCCGTTTTCGTCATTTGTTATCGAATCGATTTAAAGCCAGATCGTCACATTGGCCGCTCTTCTCTCTGAAACGGTTACATTTATCGTCTGCAAAGCTATGTCGCGCGCTGCGGTATGCGGAGACACTAAAAGCACCATATTAGAACACAGAAGAAGCTTATAAGTTGAAGTAATAGCAAGTAAGAAGTAGTACAATTCAAGTTATAGTTGTCGATTAATCACTTTTTAGCTGGCTTTGGTGGGTTGGACATGACCTAGGACCTTAACATTTTGCATGAAAGGAAGATTAGCGCCGCGTTGCACGGGAGAATGTGAAAAGTGTTCATATGTAGTAAAAACCTGAGAAATCCGTCCGTTATCGTCATTTGTTATCGAATCGATTTAAAGCCAGATCGTCACATTGGCCGCTCTTCTCTCTGAAACGGTTACATTTATGGTCTGCAAAGCTATGTCGCGTGCTGCGTTATGCGGAAACACTAAAAGCACCATAGTAGATCACAGAAGAAGCTTCTAAGTTGAAGTAATAGCCAGTAAGAAGTAGTACAATTCAAGTTTTAGTTGTCGATTATTCACTTTTTAGCCGGCTTTGGTGGCTTGGACATGACCTAGGACCTTACGATTTTGCATGAAAGGAGGACTAGTAGCCGCGTTGCACGGGAGAATGTGAAAAGTGTTCATATGTAGTAAAAACCTGAGAAATCCGTCCGTTTTCGTCATTTGTTATCGAATCGATTTAAAGCCAGATCGTCACAATGGCCACTCTTCTCTCTGAAACGGTTACATTTATCGTCTGCAAAGCTATGTCGAATGCTGCGGTATACGGAAACACTAAAAGCACCACAGCAGAACTCAGAATAAGTTTCTAAGTTGAAGTAATAGCCAGTAAGAAGTAGTACAATTCAAGTTTTAATTATAGATTATTCACATTTTAGACGGCTTTGGTGGCTTGGATATGACCTAGGACCTTAAGGATTTGCATGAAAGGAGGACTAGCAGCCGCGTAGCACGGGAGAATGTGAAAAGTGTTCATATGTAGTAAAAACCTGAGAAATCCGTCCGTTTTCGTCATTTGTTATCGAATCGACTTACATTCAGATCGACACATTGGCCGCTTTTCTCTCTGAGACGGTTACATTTATCGTCTGCAAAGCTATGTCACGTGCTGCGGTATGTGGAGACACTAAAAGCACCATAGTAGAACACAGAAGAAGCTTCTAAGTTGAAGTAATAGCCAGTAAGAAGTAGAAAAATTCAAGTTTAAGTTGTCGATTATTCACTTTTTAGCCGGCTTTGGTGGCTTGGACATGACCTAGGACCTTAAGATTTTGCATGAAGGGATGACTAGCGCCGCGTTGCACGGGAGAATGTGAAAAGTGTTCATATGTAGTAAAAACCTGAGAAATCCGTCCGTTTTCGTCATTTGTTATCGAATCGATTTAAAGCCAGATCGTCACATTGGCCGCTCTTCTCTCTGAAACGGTTACATTTATCGTCTGCAAAGCTATGTCGCGTGCTGCGTTATGCGGAAACACTAAAAGCACCATATTAGAACACAGAAGAAGCTTCTAAGTTGAAGTAATAGCCAGTAAGAAGTAGTACAATTCAAGTTTTAGTTGTCGATTATTCACTTTTTAGCCGGCTTTGGTGGCTTGGACATGACCTAGGACCTTACGATTTTGCATGAAAGGAGGACTAGTAGCCGCGTTGTACGGGAGAATGTGAAAAGTGTTCATATGTAGTAAAAACCTGAGAAATCCGTCCGTTTCCGTCATTTGTTATCGAATCGACTTAAAGCCCGATCGTCATATTGGCCGCTTTTCTCTCTGAGACGGTTACATTAATCGTGTGCAAAGCTATGTCGCGTGCTGCGGTATGCGGAGACACTAAAAGCACCATAGTAGAACACAGAAGAAGCACTAAGTTGAAGTAATAGCCAGTAAGAAGTAGTACAATTCAAGTTTTAGTTATCGATTATTCACTTTTTAGCCGGCTTTGGTGGCTTGGACATGAGGTGGAACCTTAAGATTTTGGATGAAAGGAAGACTAGCAGCCGCGTTGCACGGGAGAATGTGAAAAGTGTTCATATGTAGTAAAAACCTGAGGAATCCGTCCGTTTTCGTCATCTGATATCGAATCGACTTAAATTCAGATCGACACATTGGCCGGTTTTCTCTCTGAGACGGTTACATTAATCGTCTGAAAAACTATGTCGCATGCTGCGGTATGCGGAGACACTAAAAGCACCATAGTAGAACACAGAAGAAGCTTCTAAGTCTAAGTAATAGCCAGTAAGAAGTAGTACAATTCAAGTTTTAGTTATCGATTATTCACTTTTTAGCCGGCTTTGGTGGCTTGGACATGAGATGGAACCTTAAGATTTTGTACGAAAGGAGGACTAACAACCGCGTTGCACGGGAGAATGTGAAAAGTGTTCATATGTAGTAAAAACCTAAGAAATCCATGGGTTTTCGTCATTTGTTATCGTATCGACTTAAAGCCAGATCGTCACATTGGCCGCTTTTCTCTCTGAGACTGTTACATTTATTGTCTGCAAAGCTATGTCGCGTGCTGCGGTATGCGGAGACACTAAAAGCACCATATTAGAACACAGAAGAAGCTTCTAAGTTGAAGTAATAGCCAGTAAAAAGTAGTACTATTTAAGTTTTAGTTGTCGTTGAATCACTTTTTAACCGGCTTTGGTGGCTTGGACATGTCCTAGGACCTTAAGATTTTGCAAGAAAGGAAGACTAGCAGCCGCGTTGCACGGGAGAATGTGAAAAGTGTTCGTATGTAGTAAAAACCTGAGAAATCCGTCCGTTTTCGTCATTTGTTATCGAATCGATTTAAAGCCAGATCGTCACAATGGCCGCTCTTCTCTCTGAAACGGTTACATTTATCGTCTGCAAAGCTATGTCGAATGCTGCGGTATACGGAAACACTAAAAGCACCACAGTAGAATTCAGAATAAGTTTCTAAGTTGAAGTAATAGCCAGTAAGAAGTAGTACAATTCAAGTTTTAATATAGATTATTCACATTTTAGACGGCTTTGGTGGCTTGGATATGACCTAGGACCTTAAGGATTTGCATGAAAGGAGGACTAGCAGCCGCGTTGCACGGGAGAATGTGAAAAGTGTTCATATGTAGTAAAAACCTGAGAAATCCGTCCGTTTTCGTCATTTGTTATCGAATCGACTTAAATTCAGATCGACACATTGGCCGCTTTTCTCTCTGAGACGGTTACATTTATCGTCTGCAAAGCTATGTCGCGTGCTGCGGTATGCGGAGACACTAAAAGCACCATAGTAGAACACAGAAGAAGCTTATAAGTTGAAGTAATAGCCAGTTAGAAGTAGAAAAATTCAAGTTTAAGTTGTCGATTATTCACTTTTTAGCCGGCTTTGGTGGCTTGGACATGACCTAGGACCTTAAGATTTTGCATGAGAGGAAGACTAGCAGCCGCGTTGCACTGGAGAATGTGAAAAGTGTTCATATGTAGTAAAAACCTGAGAAATCCGTCCGTTTTCGTCATTTGTTATCGAATCGATTTAAAGCCAGATCGTCACATTGGCCGTTCTTCTCTCTTAGACGGTTACATTTATCGTCTGCAAAGCTATGTCGCGTGCTGCGGTATGCGGAGACACTAAAAGCACCATATTAGAACACAGAAGAAGCTTATAAGTTGAAGTAATAGCAAGTAAGAAGTAGTACAATTCAAGTTATAGTTGTCGATTAATCACTTTTTAGCTGGCTTTGGTGGGTTGGACATGACCTAGGACCTTAACATTTTGCATGAAAGGAAGACTAGCGCCGCGTTGCACGGGAGAATGTGAAAAGTGTTCATATGTAGTAAAAACCTGAGAAATCCGTCCGTTTTCGTCATTTGTTATCGAATCGATTTAAAGCCAGATCGTCACAATGGCTGCTCTTCTCTCTGAAACGGTTACATTTATGGTCTGCAAAGCTATGTCGCGTGCTGCGTTATGCGGAAACACTAAAAGCACCATAGTAGATCACAGAAGAAGCATCTAAGTTGAAGTAATAGCCAGTAAGAAGTACTACAATTCAAGTTTTAGTTATCGATTATTCACTTTTTAGCCGGCTTTGGTGGCTTGGACATGACCTAGGACCTTAACATTTTGCATGAAAGGAAGACTAGCGCCGCGTTGCACGGGAGAATGTGAAAAGTGTTCATATGTAGTAAAAACCTGAGAAATCCGTCCGTTTTCGTCATTTGTTATCGAATCGATTTAAAGCCAGATCGTCACATTGGCCGCTCTTCTCTCTGAAACGGTTACATTTATGGTCTGCAAAGCTATGTCGCGTGCTGCGTTATGCGGAAACACTAAAAGCACCATAGTAGATCACAGAAGAAGCTTCTAAGTTGAAGTAATAGCCAGTAAGAAGTAGTACAATTCAAGTTTTAGTTGTGGATTATTCACTTTTTAGCCGGCTTTGGTGGCTTGGACATGACCTAGGACCTTACGATTTTGCATGAAAGGAGGACTAGTAGCCGCGTTGCACGGGAGAATGTGAAAAGTGTTCATATGTAGTAAAAACCTGAGAAATCCGTCCGTTTTCGTCATTTGTTATCGAATCGATTTAAAGCCAGATCGTCACAATGGCCGCTCTTCTCTCTGAAACGGTTACATTTATCGTCTGCAAAGCTATGTCGAATGCTGCGGTATACGGAAACACTAAAAGCACCACAGCAGAACTCAGAATAAGTTTCTAAGTTGAAGTAATAGCCAGTAAGAAGTAGTACAATTCAAGTTTTAATTATAGATTATTCACATTTTAGACGGCTTTGGTGGCTTGGATATGACCTAGGACCTTAAGGATTTGCATGAAAGGAGGACTAGCAGCCGCGTAGCACGGGAGAATGTGAAAAGTGTTCATATGTAGTAAAAACCTGAGAAATCCGTCCGTTTTCGTCATTTGTTATCGAATCGACTTACATTCAGATCGACACATTGGCCGCTTTTCTCTCTGAGACGGTTACATTTATCGTCTGCAAAGCTATGTCACGTGCTGCGGTATGTGGAGACACTAAAAGCACCATAGTAGAACACAGAAGAAGCTTCTAAGTTGAAGTAATAGCCAGTAAGAAGTAGAAAAATTCAAGTTTAAGTTGTCGATTATTCACTTTTTAGCAGGCTTTGGTGGCTTGGACATGACCTAGGACCTTAAGATTTTGCATGAAGGGATGACTAGCGCCGCGTTGCACGGGAGAATGTGAAAAGTGTTCATATGTAGTAAAAACCTGAGAAATCCGTCCGTTTTCGTCATTTGTTATCGAATCGATTTAAAGCCAGATCGTCACATTGGCCGCTCTTCTCTCTGAAACGGTTACATTTATCGTCTGCAAAGCTATGTCGCGCGCTGCGGTATGCGGAGACACTAAAAGCACCATATTAGAACACAGAAGAAGCTTATAAGTTGAAGTAATAGCAAGTAAGAAGTAGTACAATTCAAGTTATAGTTGTCGATTAATCACTTTTTAGCTGGCTTTGGTGGGTTGGACATGACCTAGGACCTTAACATTTTGCATGAAAGGAAGACTAGCGCCGCGTTGCACGGGAGAATGTGAAAAGTGTTCATATGTAGTAAAAACCTGAGAAATCCGTCCGTTTTCGTCATTTGTTATCGAATCGATTTAAAGCCAGATCGTCACATTGGCCGCTCTTCTCTCTGAAACGGTTACATTTATGGTCTGCAAAGCTATGTCGCGTGCTGCGTTATGCGGAAACACTAAAAGCACCATAGTAGATCACAGAAGAAGCTTCTAAGTTGAAGTAATAGCCAGTAAGAAGTAGTACAATTCAAGTTTTAGTTGTCGATTATTCACTTTTTAGCCGGCTTTGGTGGCTTGGACATGACCTAGGACCTTACGATTTTGCATGAAAGGAGGACTAGTAGCCGCGTTGCACGGGAGAATGTGAAAAGTGTTCATATGTAGTAAAAACCTGAGAAATCCGTCCGTTTTCGTCATTTGTTATCGAATCGATTTAAAGCCAGATCGTCACAATGGCCACTCTTCTCTCTGAAACGGTTACATTTATCGTCTGCAAAGCTATGTCGAATGCTGCGGTATACGGAAACACTAAAAGCACCACAGCAGAACTCAGAATAAGTTTCTAAGTTGAAGTAATAGCCAGTAAGAAGTAGTACAATTCAAGTTTTAATTATAGATTATTCACATTTTAGACGGCTTTGGTGGCTTGGATATGACCTAGGACCTTAAGGATTTGCATGAAAGGAGGACTAGCAGCCGCGTAGCACGGGAGAATGTGAAAAGTGTTCATATGTAGTAAAAACCTGAGAAATCCGTCCGTTTTCGTCATTTGTTATCGAATCGACTTACATTCAGATCGACACATTGGCCGCTTTTCTCTCTGAGACGGTTACATTTATCGTCTGCAAAGCTATGTCACGTGCTGCGGTATGTGGAGACACTAAAAGCACCATAGTAGAACACAGAAGAAGCTTCTAAGTTGAAGTAATAGCCAGTAAGAAGTAGAAAAATTCAAGTTTAAGTTGTCGATTATTCACTTTTTAGCCGGCTTTGGTGGCTTGGACATGACCTAGGACCTTAAGATTTTGCATGAAGGGATGACTAGCGCCGCGTTGCACGGGAGAATGTGAAAAGTGTTCATATGTAGTAAAAACCTGAGAAATCCGTCCGTTTTCGTCATTTGTTATCGAATCGATTTAAAGCCAGATCGTCACATTGGCCGCTCTTCTCTCTGAAACGGTTACATTTATCGTCTGCAAAGCTATGTCGCGTGCTGCGTTATGCGGAAACACTAAAAGCACCATAGTAGATCACAGAAGAAGCTTCTAAGTTGAAGTAATAGCCAGTAAGAAGTACTACAATTCAAGTTTTAGTTGTCGACTATTTACTTTTTAGCCGGCTTTGGTGGCTTGGACATGACCTAGGACCTTACGATTTTGCATGAAAGGAGGACTAGTAGCCGCGTTGCACGGGAGAATGTGAAAAGTGTTCATATGTAGTAAAAACCTGAGAAATCCGTCCGTTTTCGTCATTTGTTATGGAATCGATTTAAAGCCAGATCGTCACAATGGCCGCTCTTCTCTCTGAAACGGTTACATTTATCGTCTGCAAAGCTATGTCGAATGCTGCGGTATACGGAAACACTAAAAGCACCACAGTAGAACTCAGAATAAGTTTCTAAGTTGAAGTAATAGCCAGTAAGAAGTAGTACAATTCAAGTTTTAATATAGATTATTCACATTTTAGACGGCTTTGGTGGCTTGGATATGACCTAGGACCTTAAGGATTTGCATGAAAGGAGGACTAGCAGCCGCGTTGCACGGGAGAATGTGAAAAGTGTTCATATGTAGTAAAAACCTGAGAAATCCGTCCGTTTTCGTCATTTGTTATCGAATCGACTTAAATTCAGATCGACACATTGGCCGCTTTTCTCTCTGAGACGGTTACATTTATCGTCTGCAAAGCTATGTCGCGTGCTGCGGTATGCGGAGACACTAAAAGCACCATAGTAGAACACAGAAGAAGCTTATAAGTTGAAGTAATAGCCAGTAAGAAGTAGAAAAATTCAAGTTTAAGTTGTCGATTATTCACTTTTTAGCCGGCTTTGGTGGCTTGGACATGACCTAGGACCTTAAGATTTTGCATGAGAGGAAGACTAGCAGCCGCGTTGCACTGGAGAATGTGAAAAGTGTTCATATGTAGTAAAAACCTGAGAAATCCGTCCGTTTTCGTCATTTGTTATCGAATCGATTTAAAGCCAGATCGTCACATTGGCCGCTCTTCTCTCTGAAACGGTTACATTTATCGTCTGCAAAGCTATGTCGCGTGCTGCGGTATGCGGAGACACTAAAAGCACCATATTAGAACACAGAAGAAGCTTATAAGTTGAAGTAATAGCAAGTAAGAAGTAGTACAATTCAAGTTATAGTTGTCGATTAATCACTTTTTAGCTGGCTTTGGTGGGTTGGACATGACGTAGGACCTTAACGTTTTGCATGAAAGGAAGACTAGCGCCGCGTTGCACGGGAGAATGTGAAAAGTGTTCATATGTAGTAAAAACCTGAGAAATCCGTCCGTTTTCGTCATTTGTTATCGAATCGATTTAAAGCCAGATCGTCACATTGGCCGCTCTTCTCTCTGAAACGGTTACATTTATGGTCTGCAAAGCTATGTCGCGTGCTGCGTTATGCGGAAACACTAAAAGCACCATAGTAGATCACAGAAGAAGCTTCTAAGTTGAAGTAATAGCCAGTAAGAAGTACTACAATTCAAGTTTTAGTTGTCGATTATTTACTTTTTAGCCGGCTTTGGTGGCTTGGACATGACCTAGGACCTTACGATTTTGCATGAAAGGAGGACTAGTAGCCGCGTTGCACGGGAGAATGTGAAAAGTGTTCATATGTAGTAAAAACCTGAGAAATCCGTCCGTTTTCGTCATTTGTTATCGAATCGATTAAAGCCCGATCGTCATATTGGCCGCATTTCTCTCTGAGACGGTTACATTAATCGTGTGCAAAGCTATGTCGCGTGCTGCGGTATGCGGAGACACTAAAAGCACCATAGTAGAACACAGAAGAAGCACTAAGTTGAAGTAATAGCCAGTAAGAAGTAGTACAATTCAAGTTTTAGTTATCGATTATTCACTTTTTAGCCGGCTTTGGTGGCTTGGACATGAGGTGGAAACTTAAGATTTTGCATGAAAGGAAGACTAGCAGCCGCGTTGCACGGGAGAATGTGAAAAGTGTTCATATGTAGTAAAAACCTGAGAAATCCGTCCGTTTTCGTCATATGTTATCGAATCGACTTAAATTCAGATCGACACATTGGCCGCTTTTCTCTCCGAGACGGTTACATTAATCGTCTGCAAAGCTATGTCGCATGCTGCGGTATGCGGAGACACTAAAAGCACCATAGTAGAACACAGAAGAAGCTTCTAAGTCTAAGTAATCGCCAGTAAGAAGTAGTACAATTCAAGTTTTAGTTATCGATTATTCACGTTTTAGCCAGCTTTGGTGGCTTGGACATGAGGTGGAACCTTAAGATTTTGCATGAAAGGAAGACTAGCAGCCGCGTTGCACGGGAGAATGTGAAAAGTGTTCATATGTAGTAAAAACCTGAGAAATCCGTCCGTTTTCGTCATTTGTTATCGAATCGATTTAAAGCCAGATCTTCACATTGGCCGCTCTTCTCTCTGAAACGGTTACATTAATCGTCTGCAAAGCTATGTCGCATGCTGCGGTATGCGGAGACACTAAAAGCACCATATTAGAACACAGAAGAAGCTTCTAAGTAGAAGTAATAGCCAGTAAGTAGTAGTACTATTTAAGTTTTAGTTGTCGATTAATCACTTTTTAACCGGCTTTGGTGGCTTGGACATGACCTACGACATTAAGATTTTGCATGACAGGAAGACTAGCAGCCGCGTTGCACGGGAGAATGTGAAAAGTGTTCATATGTAGTAAAAACCTGAGAAATCCGTCCGTTTTCGTCATTTGTTATCGAATCGATTTAAAGCCAGATCGTCACAGTGGCCGCTCTTCTCGTCATTTGTTATCGAATCGATTTAAAGCCAGATCGTCACAATGGCCGCTCTTCTCTCTGAAACGGTTACATTTATCGTCTGCAAAGCCATGTCGAATGCTGCGGTATACGGAAACACTAAAAGCACCACAGTAGAACTCAGAATAAGTTTCTAAGTTGAAGTAATAGCCAGAAAGAAGTAGTACAATTCTAGTTTTAATTATAGATTATTCACATTTTAGAAGGCTTTGGTGGCTTGGATATGACCTAGGACCTTAAGGATTTGCATGAAAAGAGGACTAGCAGCCGCGTTGCACGGGAGAATGTGAAAAGTGTTCATATGTAGTAAAAACCTGAGAAATCCGTCCGTTTTCGTCATTTGTTATCGAATCGACTTAAATTCAGATCGACACATTGGCTGCTTTTCTCTCTGAGACGGTTACATTTATCGTCTGCAAAGCTATGTCGCGTGCTGCGGTATGCGGAGACACTAAAAGCACCATATTAGAACACAGAAGAAGCTTATAAGTTGAAGCAATAGCAAGTAAGAAGTAGTACAATTCAAGTTATAGTTATCGATTATTCACTTTTTAGCCGGCTTTGGTGGATTGGACATGAGGTGGAACTTTAAGATTTTACATGAAAGGAGGACTAGCAGCCGCGTTGCACGGGAGAATGTGAAAAGTGTTCATATGTAGTAAAAACCTGAGAAATCCGTCCGTTTTCGTCATTTGTTATCGAATCGATTTAAAGCCAGATCGTCACAATGGCTGCTCTTCTCTCTGAAACGGTTACATTTATCGTCTGCAAAGCTATGTCGCGTGCTGCGGTATACGGAAACACTAAAAGCACCACAGTAGAACTCAGAATAAGTTTCTAAGTTGAAGTAATAGCCAGTAAGAAGTAGTACAATTCAAGTTTTAGTTGTCGATTATTCACTTTTTAGCCGGCTTTGGTGGCTTGGACATGACCTAGGACCTTAAGATTTTGCATGAATGGAGGACTACCTGCCGCGTTGCATGGGAGAGTGTGAAAGTGTTCATATGTAGTAAAAACCTGAGTAATCCTTGGGTTTTCATCATAATGTTATCGTATCGACTTAAAGCCAGATAGTCACATAGGCCGCTTTTCTCTCTGATACGGTTACATTTATCGTCTGCAAAGCTATGTCGCGTGCTGCGGTATGCAGAGACACTAAAAGCACCATATTAGAACACAGAAGAAGCTTCTAAGTTGAAGTAATAGCCAGTAAGAAATAGTACTATTTAAGTTTTAGTTGTCGATTAATCACTTTTTAACCGACTTTGGTGGCTTGTACATGTCCTAGGACCTCATACTTTTGCAGGAAAGGAAGACTAGCAGCCGCGTTGCACGGGAGAATGTGAAAAGTGTTCATATGTAGTAAAAACCTGAGAAATCCGTCCGTTTTCGTCATTTGTTATCGAATCGATGTTAAGCCAGATCGTCACATTGGCCGCTCTTCTCTCTGAAACGGTTACATTTATCGTCTGCAAAGCTATGTCGCGTGCTGCGGTATGCGGAGACACTAAAAGCACCATATTAGAACACAGAAGAAGCTTATAAGTTGAAGTAATAGCAAGTAAGAAGTAGTACAATTCAAGTTGTAGTTGTCGATTAATCACTTTCTAGCTGGCTTTGGTGGGTTGGACATGACCTAGGACCTTAAAATTTTGCATGAAAGGAAGAGTAGCGCCGCGTTGCACGGGAGAATGTGAAAAGTGTTCATATGTAGTAAAAACCTGAGAAATCCGTCCGTTTTCGTCATTTGTTATCGAATCGATTTAAAGCCAGAACGTCACATTGGCCGCTCTTATCTCTGAACGGTTACATTTATCGTCTGCAAAGCTATGTCGCGTGCTGCGTTATGCGGAAACACTAAAAGCACCATATTAGAACACATAAGAAGCTTATAAGTTGAAGTAATAGCTAGTAAAAAGTAGTACAATTGAAGTTTAGTTGTCGATTAATCACTTTTTAGCCGGCTTTGGTGGCTTGGACATGACCTAGGACCTTAAGATTTTGCATGAAAGGAGGACTAGCAGCCGCGTTGCACGGGAGAATGTGGAAAGTGTTCATATGTAGTAAAAACCTGAGAAATCTGTCCGTTTTCGTCATTTGTTATCGAATCGATTTAAAGCCAGATCGCCACAATTGCTGCTCTTCTCTCTAAAACGGTTACAATTGTCGTCTGCAAAGATATGTCGCGTGCTGCGGTATGAGGAAACACTAAAAAGTCCATAGTAGAACACTGATGAAGCTTCTAAGTTGAAGTAATAGCCAGTAAGAAGTAGTACAATTCAAGTTTTAGTTGTCGATTATTCACTTCTTAGCCGGCTTTGGTGGCTTGGACATGACCTAGGACCTTAAGATTTTGCATGAAAGGAGGACTAGCAGCCGCGTTGCACGGTAGAATGTGAAAAGTGTTCATATGTAGTAAAAACCTGAGAAATCCGTCCGTTTTCGTCATTTGTTATCGAATCGACTTAAAGCCAGATCGTCATATTGGCGCTTTTCTCTCTGAGACGGTTACATTAATCGTCTGCAAAGCTATGTCGCGTGCTGCGGTATGCGGAGACACTAAAAGCACCATAGTAGAACACAGAAGAAGCTTCTAAGTTGAAGTAATAGCCATTAAGAAGTAGTACAATTCAAGTTTTAGTTATCGATTATTCACTTTTTAGCCGGCTTTGGTGGCTTGGACATGAGGTGGAACCTTAAGATTTTACATGAAAGGAGGACTAGCAGCCGCGTTGTACGGGAGAATGTGAAAAGTGTTCATATGTAGTAAAAACCTGAGAAATCCGAGGGTTTTCGTCATTTGTTATCGTATCGACTTAAAGCCAGATCGTCACATTGGCCGCTTTTCTCTCTGAGACGATTTATCGTCTGCAAAGCTATGTCGCGTGCTGCGGTATACGGAGACACTAAAAGCACCATATTAGAACACAGAAGAAGCTTCTAAGTTGAAGTAATAGCCAGTAAGAAGTAGTACTATTTAAGTTTTAGTTGTCGATTAATCACTTTTTAACCGGCTTTGCTGGCTTGGACATGTCCTAGGACATTAGGATTTTGCATGAAAGGAAGTCTAGCAGCCGCGTTCCACGCGAGAATGTGAAAAGTGTTCATATGTAGCAAAAACCTGAGAAATCCGTCCGTTTTCGTCATTTGTTGTGGAATCGATTTAAAGCCAGATCGTCACATTGGCCGCTCTTCTCTCTGAAACGGTTACATTTATCGTCTGCAAAGCTATGTCGCGTGCTGCGGTATGCGGAGACACTAAAAGCACCATAGTAGAACAGAGAAGAAGCTTCTAAGTTGAAGTAATAGCCAGTAAGAAGTAGTACAATTCAAGTTTTAGTTATCGATTATTCACTTTTTAGCCGGCTTTGGTGGCTTGGACATGAGGTGGAACCTTAAGATTTTACATGAAAGGAGGACTAGCAGCCGCGTTGCACGGGGGAATGTGAAAAGTATTCATATGTAGTAAAAACCTGAGAAATCCGTGGGTTTTCGTCATTTGTTATCGAATCGACTTAAAGCCAGATCGTCACATTTGCCGCTATTCTCTCTGAAACGGTTGTACTTATCGTCTGCAAAGCTATGTCGCGTGCTGCGGTATGTGGTGACCCTAAAAGCACCATAGTAGAACACGGATGAAGTTTCTAAGTTGATGTAATAGCCAGTAAGAAGTAATACAATTCAAGTTTTAGGTATCGATTATTGACTTTTTACCCTTCTTTTGTGCCTTGGACATGAGTTAGGATATTAAGATTTTGCATGAAAGGAGGACTAGCAGCCGCGTGTGCACGGGAGAATGTGAAAAGTGTTCATATGTAGTAAAAACCTGAGAAATCCGTCCGTTTTCGTCATTTGTTATCGAATCGACTTAAAGCCAGATCGTCACATTTGCCGCTATTCTCTCTGGAACGGTTGTACTTATCGTCTGCAAAGCTATGTCGCGTGCTGCGGTATGCGGAGACACTAAAAGCACCATAGTAAAACACAGATGAAGCTTCCAAGTTGATGTAATAGTCAGTATGAAGTAGTACAATTCAAGTTTTTGTTACCGATTATTGACTTTTTCTCTTCTTTGGTGCCTTGGACATGAGCTAGGACCTTAAGATTCTGCATGAAAGGAGGATTAGTAGCCAAGTTGCACAGGAGAATGTGAAAAGTGTTCATATGTAGTAAAAACCTGAGAATCCGTCCGTTTTCGTCATTTGTTATCGAATCGACTTAAAGCCAGATCGCCACATTGGCCGCTCTTCTCTCTGAAACGGTTGTACTTATCGTCTGCAAAGCTATGTCGCGTGCTGCGGTATGTGGAGACCCTAAAAGCACCATAGTAGAACACGGATGAAGTTTCTAAGTTGATGTAATAGCCAGTAAGAAGTAGTACAATTCAAGTTTTAGTTGTCGATTATTCACTTTGTAGCCGGCTTTGGTGGCTTGGACATGAGTTAGGATATTAAGATTTTGCATGAAAGGAGGACTAGCAGCCACGTGTGCATGGGAGAATGTAAAAAGTGTTCATATGTAGTAAAAACCTGAGAAATCCGTCCGTTTTCGTCATTTGTTATCGAATCGACTTAAAGCCAGATCGTCACATTTGCCGCTCTTCTCTCTGAAACGATTGTACTTATCGTCTGCAAAGCTATGACACGTGCTGCGGTATGCGGAGACATTAAAAGCACCATAGTAGAACACAGATGAAGCATCTAAGTTGATGTAATAGCTAGTAAGAAATAGTACAATTCAAGTTTTAGCTATCGATTATTGACTTTTTAGCTGGCTTAGGTGCTTTGGACATGAGCTAGGAACTTAAGTTTCTTCATGAAAGGAGGACTAGCAGCCGAGTTGCACGGGAGAAAGTGAAAAGTGTTCATATGTAGTACAAACCTGAGAAATCCGTCCGTTTTCGTCATTAGTTATCAAATCAACTTAAAGCCAGATCGTCACATTGGCCACTCTTCTCTCTGAAACGGTTTTACTTATCGTCTGCAAAGCTATGTCGCATGCTGCGGTATGCGGAGACACTAAAAGCACCATAGTAGAACACAGATGAAGCTTCTAAGTTGATGTAATAGTCAGTAAGAAGTAGTACAATTCAAGTTTTAGTTGTCGATTATTCACTTTTTAGCCGGCTTTGGTGGCTTGGACATGACCTAGGACCTTAAGATTTTGCATGAAAGGAAGACTAGCAGCCGCGTTGCACGGGAGAATGTGAAAAGTGTTAATATGTAGTAAAAACCTGAGAAATCCGTCCGTTTTCGTCATTTGTTATCGAATCGACTTAAAGCCAGATCGTCACATTTGCCGCTCTTCTCTCTGAAACGGTTGTACTTATCGTCTGCAAAGCTATGTCGCGTGCTGCGGTATGCGGAGACACTAAAAGCACCATAGTAGAACACAGATGAAGCTTCTAAGTTGATATAATAGTTAGTATGAAGTAGTATAATTCAAGTTCTGTTATCGATTGTTGACTTTTTACCCATCTTTGGTGCCTTGGACATGAGCTAGAAACTAAAGATTTTGCATGAAAGGAGGACTAGCAGCCGCGTTGCATGGGACAATGTGAAAAGTGATCATATGTAGTAAAAACCTGAGAAATCCGTCCGTTTTCGTCATTTGTTATCGAATCGACTTAAACCCAGATCGTCACATTGGCCGCTCTTCTGACTGAAACGGTTACATTTATCGTCTGCTAAGCTATGTCGCTTGGTGCGGTACGCGGAGACACTAAAAGCACCATAGTAGAACACAGATGAAGCATCTAAGTTGATGTAATAGCTAGAAAGAAGTAGTAAAATTCAAGTTTTAGGTATTGATTATTGACGTTTTAGCTGGCTTTGGTGTCTTGGACATGAGCTAGGAGCTTAAGATTCTGCATGAAAGGAGGACTAGCAGCAGAGTTGCATGGGAGAATGTGAAAAGTCTTCATATGTAGTAAAATCCTGAGAAATCCGTCCGTTTTCGTTATTTGTTATCGAATAGACTTAAACCCAGATCGTCACATTGGCCGCTCTTCTCTCTGAAACGGTTGTACTTATCGTCCGCAAAGCTATGTCGCGTGCTGCGGTATGCGGAGACACTAAAAGCACCATAGTAGAACACAGATGAAGCTTCTAATTTGAAGTAATAGCCATTAAGAAGTAGTACAATTCAAGTTTTAGGTATCGATTATTGATTTTTTAGCTGGCTTTGGTGCCTTGGACATGAGCTAGGACCTTAAGATTCTGCATGAAAGGAGGACTAGCAGCCGAGTTGCACGGGAGAATGAGAAAAGTGTTCATATGTAGTAAACACCTGAGAAATCTGTCCGTTTTCGTAATTTGTTATCGAATCGACTTAAAGCCAGATCGTCACATTCGCCGCTCTTCTCCTGAAACGGTTGTACTTATCGTCCGCAAAGCTATGTCGCGTGCTGCGATATGCGGAGACACTAAAAGCACCATAGTAGAACACAGATGAAGCTTCTAAGTTGATGTAATAGCCATTAAATAGTAGTACAATTCAAGTTTTAGGTATCGATTATTGACTTTTTAGCTGGCTTTGGTGCTTTGGACATGAGCTAGGAACTTAAGTTTCTTCATGAAAGGAGAACTAGCAGCCGAGTTGCACGGGAGAATGTAAAAAGTGTTCATATGTAGTACAAACCTGAGAAATCCGTCCGTTTTCGTCATTTGTTATCAAATCAACTTAAAGCCAGATCGTCACATTGGCCACTCTTCTCTCTGAAACGGTTTTACTTATCGTCTGCAAAGCTATGTCGCGTGCTGCGGTATGCGGAGACACTAAAAGCACCATAGTAGAACACAGATGAAGCTTCTAAGTTGATGTAATAGTCAGTAAGAAGTAGTACAATTCAAGTTTTAGTTGTCGATTATTCACTTTTAAGACGGCTTTGGTGGCTTGGACATGACCTAGGACCTTAAGATTTTGCATGAAAGGAAGACTAGCAGCCGCGTTGCACGGGAGAATGTGAAAAGTGTTCATATGTAGTAAAAACCTGAGAAATCCGTCCGTTTTCGTCATTTGTTATCGAATCGACTTAAAGCCAGATCGTCACATTTGCCGCTCTTCTCTCTGAAACGGTTGTACTTATCGTCTGCAAAGCTATGTCGCGTGCTGCGGTATGCGGAGACACTAAAAGCACCGTAGTAGAACACAGATGAAGCTTCTAAGTTGATGTAATAGCCATTAAGTAGTAGTACAATTCAAGTTATAGGTATCGATTAATGACTTTTTAGCTGGCTTTTGTGCCTTGGACATGAGCTAGGACCTTCAGATTCTGCATGAAAGGAGGACTACAGCCGAGTTGCTCGGGAGAATGTGAAAAGTGTTCATATGTAGTAAAAACCTGAGAAATCCTTCCGTTTTCGTCATTTGTTATGAAATCGACTTAAAGCCAGATCGTCACATTGGCCACTCTTCTCTCTGAAACGGTTTTACTTATCGTCTGCAAAGCTATGTCGCGTGCTGCGGTATGCGGAGACACTAAAAGCACCATAGTAGAACACAGATGAAGCTTCTAAGTTGATATAATAGTTAGTATGAAGTAGTATAATTCAAGTTCTGTTATCGATTATTGACTTTTTACCCATCTTTGTTGCCTTGGACATGAGCTAGAAACTAAAGATTTTGCATGAAAGGAGGACTAGCAGCCGCGTTGCATGGGACAATATGAAAAGTAATCATATGTAGTAAAAACCTGAGAAATCCGTCCGTTTTCGTCATTTGTTATCGAATCGACTTAAACCCAGATCGTCACATTGGCCGCTCTTCTGACTGAAACGGTTACATTTATCGTCTGCAAAGCTATGTCGCGTGGTGCGGTACGCGGAGACACTAAAAGCACCATAGTAGAACACAGATGAAGCTTCTAATTTGAAGTAATAGCCATTAAGAAGTAGTACAATTCAAGTTTTAGGTATGGATTATTGACTCTTTAGCTGGCTTTGGTGCCTTGGACATGAGCTAGGACCTTCAGATTCTGCATCAAAGGAGGACTACAGCCGAGTTGCTCGGGAGAATGTGAAAAGTGTTCATATGTAGTAAAAACCTGAGAAATCCTTCCGTTTTCGTCATTTGTTATGAAATCGACTTAAATTCAGATCGTCACATTGGCTGCTCTTCTCTCTGAAACGGTTGTCCTTATCGTCCGCAAGGCTATGTCGCGTGCTGCGGAATGCGGAGACACTAAAAGCACCATAGTAGAACACAGATGAAGCTTCTAATTTGAAGTAATAGCCATTAAGAAGTAGTACAATTCAAGTTTTAGGTATCGATTATTGACTTTTTAGCTGGCTTTGGTGCCTTGGCCATGAGCTAGGACCTTAAGATTCTGCATGAAAGGAGGACTAGCAGCCGAGTTGCACGGGAGAATGAGAAAAGTGTTCATATGTAGTAAACACATGAGAAATATGTCCGTTTTCGTAATTTGTTATCGAATCGACTTAAAGCCAGATCGTCACATTGGCCGCTCTTCTCTCTGAAACGGTTGTACTTATCGTCCGCAAAGCTATGTCGCGTGCTGCGATATGCGGAGACACTAAAAGCACCATAGTAGAACACAGATGAAGCTTCTAAGTTGATGTAATAGCCATTAAGATGTAGAACAATTCAAGTTATAGGTATCGATTATTGACTTTTTAGCTGGCTTTGGTGCCTTGGACATGAGCTAGGACCTTCAGATTCTGCATCAAAGGAGGACTAGCAGCCGAGTTGCTCGGGAGAATGTGAAAAGTGTTCATATGTAGTAAAAACCTGAGAAATTCTTCCGTTTTCGTCATTTGTTATGAAATCGACTTAAATCGAGATCGTCACATTGGCTGCTCTTCTCTCTGAAACGGTTGTCCTTATCGTCCGCAAGGCTATGTCGCGTGCTGCGGTATGCGGAGACACTAAAAGCACCATAGTAGAACACAGATGAAGCTTCTAAGTTGATGTAATAGCCAGTAAGAAGTAGTACAATTCAAGTTTTAGGTATCGATTATTGACTTTTTACCCTTCTTTGGTGCCTTGGACATGAGCTAGGAACTTAAGATTGTGCATGAAAGGAAGACTAGCAGCCGAGTTGCACAGGAGAATGTGAAGAGTGTTCATACGTAGTAAAAACCTGAGAAGTCCGTCCGTTTTCGTCACTTCTTATCGAATCGACTTAAAGCCAGATCGTCACATTTGCCGCTCTTCTCTCTGAAACGGTTGTACTTATCGTCTGCAAAGCTATGTCGCGTGCTGCGGTATGTGGAGACCCTAAAAGCACCATAGTAGAACACGGATGAAGTTTCTAAGTTGATGTAATAGCCAGTAAGAAGTAGTACAATTCAAGTTTTAGGTATCGATTATTGACTTTTTACCCTTCTTTGGTGCCTTGGACATGAGTTGGGATATTAAGATTTTGCATGAAAGGAGGACTAGCAGCCACGTGTGCATGGGAGAATGTAAAAAGTGTTCATATGTAGTAAAAACCTGAGAAATCCGTCCGTTTTCGTCATTTGTTATCGAATCGACTTAAAGCCAGATCGTCACATTTGCCGCTCTTCTCTCTGAAACGATTGTACTTATCGTCTGCAAAGCTATGACACGTGCTGCGGTATGCGGAGACTTTAAAAGCACCATAGTAGAACACAGATGAAGCATCTAAGTTGATGTAATAGCTAGTAAGAAATAGTACAATTCAAGTTTCAGGTATCGATTATTGACTTTTTAGCTGGCTTAGGTGCTTTGGACATGAGCTAGGAACTTAAGTTTCTTCATGAAAGGAGGACTAGCAGCCGAGTTGCACGGGAGAATGTGAAAAGTGTTCATATGTAGTACAAACCTGAGAAATCCGTCCGTTTTCGTCATTAGTTATCAAATCAACTTAAAGCCAGATCGTCACATTGGCCACTCTTCTCTCTGAAACGGTTTTACTTATCGTCTGCAAAGCTATGTCGCGTGCTGCGGTATGCGGAGACACTAAAAGCACCATAGTAGAACACAGATGAAGCTTCTAAGTTGATGTAATAGTCAGTAAGAAGTAGTACAATTCAAGTTTTAGTTGTCGATTATTCACTTTTTAGCCGGCTTTGGTGGCTTGGACATGACCTAGGACCTTAAGATTTTGCATGAAAGGAAGACTAGCAGCCGCGTTGCACGGGAGAATGTGAAAAGTGTTCATATGTAGTAAAAACCTGAGAAATCCGTCCGTTTTCGTCATTTGTTATCGAATCGACTTAAAGCCAGATCGTCACATTTGCCGCTCTTCTCTCTGAAACGGTTGTACTTATCGTCTGCAAAGCTATGTCGCGTGCTGCGGTATGCGGAGACACTAAAAGCACCATAGTAGAACACAGATGAAGCTTCTAAGTTGATATAATAGTTAGTATGAAGTAGTATAATTCAAGTTCTGTTATCGATTGTTGACTTTTTACCCATCTTTGGTGCCTTGGACATGAGCTAGAAACTAAAGATTTTGCATGAAAGGAGGACTAGCAGCCGCGTTGCATGGGACAATGTGAAAAGTGATCATATGTAGTAAAAACCTGAGAAATCCGTCCGTTTTCGTCATTTGTTATCGAATCGACTTAAACCCAGATCGTCACATTGGCCGCTCTTCTGACTGAAACGGTTACATTTATCGTCTGCAAAGCTATGTCGCGTGGTGCGGTACGCGGAGACACTAAAAGCACCATAGTAGAACACAGATGAAGCATCTAAGTTGATGTAATAGCTAGAAAGAAGTAGTAAAATTCAAGTTTTAGGTATTGATTATTGACGTTTTAGCTGGCTTTGGTGTCTTGGACATGAGCTAGGAGCTTAAGATTCTGCATGAAAGGAGGACTAGCAGCAGAGTTGCATGGGAGAATGTGAAAAGTCTTCATATGTAGTAAAATCCTGAGAAATCCGTCCGTTTTCGTTATTTGTTATCGAATCGACTTAAACCCAGATCGTCACATTGGCCGCTCTTCTCTCTGAAACGGTTCTACTTATCGTCCGCAAAGCTATGTCGCGTGCTGCGGTATGCGGAGACACTAAAAGCACCATAGTAGAACACAGATGAAGCTTCTAATTTGAAGTAATAGCCATTAAGAAGTAGTACAATTCAAGTTTTAGGTATCGATTATTGATTTTTTAGCTGGCTTTGGTGCCTTGGACATGAGCTAGGACCTTAAGATTCTGCATGAAAGGAGGACTAGCAGCCGAGTTGCACGGGAGAATGAGAAAAGTGTTCATATGTAGTAAACACCTGAGAAATCTGTCCGTTTTCGTAATTTGTTATCGAATCGACTTAAAGCCAGATCGTCACATTCGCCGCTCTTCTCCTGAAACGGTTGTACTTATCGTCCGCAAAGCTATGTCGCGTGCTGCGATATGCGGAGACACTAAAAGCACCATAGTAGAACACAGATGAAGCTTCTAAGTTGATGTAATAGCCATTAAATAGTAGTACAATTCAAGTTTTAGGTATCGATTATTGACTTTTTACCCTTCTTTGGTGCCTTGGACATGAGCTAGGAACTTAAGATTGTGCATGAAAGGAGGACTAGCAGCCGAGTTGCACAGGAGAATGTGAAAAGTGTTCATACGTAGTAAAAACCTGAGAAATCCGTCCGTTTTCGTCATTTCTTATCGAATCGACTTAAAGCCAGATCGTCACATTGGCCGCTCTTCTCTCTGAAACGGTTGTACTTAGAGTCCGCAAAGCTATGTTGCGTGCTGCGGTATGCGGAGACACTAAAAGGACCATAGTAGAACACAGATGAAGCTTCTAATTTGAAGTAATAGCCATTAAGAAGTAGTACAATTCAAGTTTTAGGTATCGATTATTGATTTTTTAGCTGGCTTTGGTGCCTTGGACATGAGCTAGGACCTTCAGATTCTGCATGAAAGGAGGACTAGCAGCCGAGTTGCACGGGAGCATGTGAAAAGTGTTCATATGTAGTAAAAACCTGAGAAATCCGTCCGATTTCGTCATTTGTTATCGAATCGACTTAAAGCCAGATCGTCACATTGGCCGCTCTTCTCTCTGAAACGGTTTTACTTATCGTCTGCAAAGCTATGTCGCGTGCTGCGGTATGCGGAGACACTAAAAGCACCATAGCAGAACACAGATGAAGCTTCTAAGTTGATGTAATAGTAAGTATGAAGTAGTACAATTCAAGTTTTAGTTATCGATTATTGACTTTTTCCCTTCTTTGGTGCCTTGGACATGAGCTAGGACCTTAAGATTCTGCATGAAAGGAGGATTAGTAGCCGAGTTGCACAGGAGAATGTGAAAAGTGTTCATATGTAGTAAAAACCTGAGAATCCGTCCGTTTTCGTCATTCGTTATCGAATCGACTTAAAGCCAGATCGCCACATTGGCCGCTCTTCTCTCTGGAACGGTTGTACTTATCGTCTGCAAAGCTATGTCGCGTGCTGCGGTATGTGGTGACCCTAAAAGCACCATAGTAGAACACGGATGAAGTTTCTAAGTTGATGTAATAGCCAGTAAGAAGTAGTATAATTCAAGTTTTAGGTATCGATTATTGACCTTTTACCCTTCTTTGGTGCCTTGGACATGAGTTAGGATATTAAGATTTTTCATGAAAGGAGGACTAGCAGCCACGTGTGCATGGGAGAATGTGAAAAGTGTTCATATGTAGTAAAAACCTGAGAATCCGTCCGTTTTCGTCATTCGTTATCGAATCGACTTAAAGCCAGATCGCCACATTGGCCGCTCTTCTCTCTGAAACGATTGTACTTATCGTCTGCAAAGCTATGACACGTGCTGCGGTATGCGGAGACATTAAAAGCACCATAGTAGAACACAGATGAAGCATCTAAGTTGATGTAATAGCTAGTAAGAAATAGTACAATTCAAGTTTTAGGTATCGATTATTGACTTTTTAGCTGGCTTTGGTGCTTTGGACATGAGCTAGGAACTTAAGTTTCTTCATGAAAGGAGGACTAGCAGCCGAGTTGCACGGGAAAATGTAAAAAGTGTTCATATGTAGTACAAACCTGAGAAATCCGTCCGTTTTCGTCATTAGTTATCAAATCAACTTAAAGCCAGATCGTCACATTGGCCACTCTTCTCTCTGAAACGGTTTTACTTATCGTCTGCAAAGCTATGTCGCGTGCTGCGGTATGCGGAGACACTAAAAGCACCATAGTAGAACACAGATGAAGCTTCTAAGTTGATGTAATAGTCAGTAAGAAGTAGTACAATTCAAGTTTTAGTTGTCGATTATTCACTTTTAAGACGGCTTTGGTGGCTTGGACATGACCTAGGACCTTAAGATTTTGCATGAAAGGAAGACTAGCAGCCGCGTTGCACGGGAGAATGTGAAAAGTGTTCATATGTAGTAAAAACCTGAGAAATCCGTCCGTTTTCGTCATTTGTTATCGAATCGACTTAAAGCCAGATCGTCACATTTGCCGCTCTTCTCTCTGAAACGGTTGTACTTATCGTCTGCAAAGCTATGTCGCGTGCTGCGGTATGCGGAGACACTAAAAGCACCGTAGTAGAACACAGATGAAGCTTCTAAGTTGATGTAATAGCCATTAAGTAGTAGTACAATTCAAGTTATAGGTATCGATTAATGACTTTTTAGCTGGCTTTTGTGCCTTGGACATGAGCTAGGACCTTCAGATTCTGCATCAAAGGAGGACTACAGCCGAGTTGCTCGGGAGAATGTGAAAAGTGTTCATATGTAGTAAAAACCTGAGAAATCCTTCCGTTTTCGTCATTTGTTATGAAATCGACTTAAAGCCAGATCGTCACATTGGCCACTCTTCTCTCTGAAACGGTTTTACTTATCGTCTGCAAAGCTATGTCGCGTGCTGCGGTATGCGGAGACACTAAAAGCACCATAGTAGAACACAGATGAAGCTTCTAAGTTGATGTAATAGTCAGTAAGAAGTAGTACAATTCAAGTTTTAGTTGTCGATTATTCACTTTTAGCCGGCTTTGGTGGCTTGGACACGACCTAGGACCCTAAGATTTTGCATGAAAGGAAGACTAGCAGCCGCGTTGCACGGGAGAATGTGAAAAGTGTTCATATGTAGTAAAAACCTGAGAAATCCGTCCGTTTTCGTCATTTGTTATCGAATCAACTTAAAGCCAGATCGTCACATTTGCCGCTCTTCTCTCTGAAACGGTTGTACTTATCGTCTGCAAAGCTATGTCGCGTGCTGCGGTATGCGGAGACACTAAAAGCACCATAGTAGAACACAGATGAAGCTTCTAAGTTGATATAATAGTTAGTATGAAGTAGTATAATTCAAGTTCTGTTATCGATTATTGACTTTTTACCCATCTTTGTTGCCTTGGACATGAGCTAGAAACTAAAGAATTTGCATGAAAGGAGGACTAGCAGCCGCGTTGCATGGGACAATATGAAAAGTGATCATATGTAGTAAAAACCTGAGAAATCCGTCCGTTTTCGTCATTTGTTATCGAATCGACTTAAACCCAGATCGTCACATTGGCCGCTCTTCTGACTGAAACGGTTACATTTATCGTCTGCAAAGCTATGTCGCGTGGTGCGGTACGCGGAGACACTAATAGCACCATAGTAGAACACAGATGAAGCTTCTAATTTGAAGTAATAGCCATTAAGAAGTAGTACAATTCAAGTTTTAGGTATGGATTATTGACTTTTTAGCTGGCTTTGGTGCCTTGGACATGAGCTAGGACCTTCAGATTCTGCATCAAAAGAGGACTACAGCCGAGTTGCTCGGGAGAATGTGAAAAGTGTTCATATGTAGTAAAAACCTGAGAAATCCTTCCTTTTTCGTCATTTGTTATGAAATCGACTTAAATTCAGATCGTCACATTGGCTGCTCTTCTCTCTGAAACGGTTGTCCTTATCGTCCGCAAGGCTATGTCGCGTGCTGCGGAATGCGGAGACACTAAAAGCACCATAGTAGAACACAGATGAAGCTTCTAATTTGAAGTAATAGCCATTAAGAAGTAGTACAATTCAAGTTTTAGGTATCGATTATTGACTTTTTAGCTGGCTTTGGTGCCTTGGCCATGAGCTAGGACCTTAAGATTCTGCATGAAAGGAGGACTAGCAGCCGAGTTGCACGGGAGAATGAGAAAAGTGTTCATATGTAGTAAACACATGAGAAATATGTCCGTTTTCGTAATTTGTTATCGAATCGACTTAAAGCCAGATCGTCACATTGGCCGCTCTTCTCTCTGAAACGGTTGTACTTATCGTCCGCAAAGCTATGTCGCGTGCTGCGATATGCGGAGACACTAAAAGCACCATAGTAGAACACAGATGAAGCTTCTAAGTTGATGTAATAGCCATTAAGATGTAGAACAATTCAAGTTATAGGTATCGATTATTGACTTTTTAGCTGGCTTTGGTGCCTTGGACATGAGCTAGGACCTTCAGATTCTGCATCAAAGGAGGACTAGCAGCCGAGTTGCTCGGGAGAATGTGAAAAGTGTTCATATGTAGTAAAAACCTGAGAAATTCTTCCGTTTTCGTCATTTGTTATGAAATCGACTTAAATCGAGATCGTCACATTGGCTGCTCTTCTCTCTGAAACGGTTGTCCTTATCGTCCGCAAGGCTATGTCGCGTGCTGCGGTATGCGGAGACACTAAAAGCACCATAGTAGAACACAGATGAAGCTTCTAAGTTGATGTAATAGCCAGTAAGAAGTAGTACAATTCAAGTTTTAGGTATCGATTATTGACTTTTTACCCTTCTTTGGTGCCTTGGACATGAGCTAGGAACTTAAGATTGTGCATGAAAGGAAGACTAGCAGCCGAGTTGCACAGGAGAATGTGAAGAGTGTTCATACGTAGTAAAAACCTGAGAAGTCCGTCCGTTTTCGTCACTTCTTATCGAATCGACCTAAAGCCAGATCGTCACATTGGCCGCTCTTCTGACTGAAACGGTTACATTTATCGTCTGCAAAGCTATGTCGCGTGGTGCGGTACGCGGAGACACCAAAAGCACCATAGTAGAAAACAGATGAAGCATCTAAGTTGATGTAATAGCTAGAAAGAAGTAGTAAAATTCAAGTTTTAGGTATCGATTATTGACGTTTTAGCTGGCTTTGGTGCCTTGGACATGAGCTAGGAACTTAAGATTCTGCATGAAAGGAGGACTAGCAAGAGAGTTGCATGGGAGAATGTGAAAAGTGTTCATATGTAGTAAAAACATGAGAAATCCTGTCCGTTTTCGTCATTTGTTATCGAATCGACTTAAAGCCAGATCGTCACATTGGCCGCTCTTCTCTCTGAAACGGTTGTACTTATCGTCCGCAATGCTATGTCGCGTGCTGCGGTTTGCGGAGACACTAAAAGCACCATAGTAGAACACAGATGAAGCTTCTAATTTGAAGTAATAGCCATTAAGAAGTAGTACAATTCAAGTTTTAAGTATCGATTATTGACTTTTTAGCTGGCTTTGGTGCCTTGGTCATGAGCTAGGACCTTAAGATTCTGCATGAAAGGAGGACTAGCAGCCGAGTTGCACGGGAGGATGAGAAAAGTGTTCATATGTAGTAAAAAAATGAGAAATCTGTTTGTTTTCGTAATTTGTTATCGAATCGACTTAAATCCAGATCGTCACATTGGCCGCTCTTCTTTCTGAAACGGTTGTCCTTATCATCCGCAAGGCTATGTCGCGTGCTGCGGTATGCGGAGACACTAAAAGCACCATAGTAGAACACAGATGAAGCTTCTAAGTTGATTTAATAGCCAGTAAGAAGTAGTAAAATTGAAGTTTTAGCTATCGATTATTGAACTTTTACCCTTTTTTGGTGCCTTGGACATGAGCTAGGAACTTAAGATTCTGCATGAACGGAGGACTAGCAGCCGAGTTGCACGGGAGAATGAGAAAAGTGTTCATATGTAGTAAAAACATGAGAAATCCTGTAAGTTTTCGTCATTTGTTATCGAATCGACTTAAAGCCAGATCGTCACATTGGCCGCTCTTCTCTCTGAAACGGTTGTACTTATCGTCCGCAAAGCTATGTCGCGTGCTGCGGTTTGCGGAGACACTAAAAGCACCATAGTAGAACACAGATGAAGCTTCTAATTTGAAGTAATAGCCTTTAAGAAGTAGTACAATTCAAGTTTTAGGTATCGATTATTGACTTTTTAGCTGGCTTTGGTGCCTTGGACATGAGCTAGGACCTTAAGATTCTGCATGAAAGGAGGACTAGCAGCCGAGTTGCACGGGAGAATGAGAAAAGTGTTCATATGTAGTAAAGACATGAGAAATCCTGTCCGTTTTCGTCATTTGTTATCGAATCGACTTAAAGCCAGATCGTCACATTGGCCGCTCTTCTCTCTGAAACGGTTGTACTTATCGTCCGCAAAGCTATGTCGCGTGCTGCGGTTTGCGGAGACACTAAAAGCACCATAGTAGAACACAGATGAAGCTTCTAATTTGAAGTAATAGCCATTAAGAAGTAGTACAATTCAAGTTTTAGGTATCGATTATTGACTTTTTAGGTGGCTTTGGTGCCTTGGACATGAGCTAGGACCTTAAGATTCTGCATGAAAGGAGGACTAGCAGCCGAGTTGCACGGGAGAATGTGAAAAGTGTTCATATGTAGTAAAAACATGAGAAATCCTCTCCGTTTTCGTCATTTGTTATCGAATCGACTTAAAGCCAGATCGTCACATTGGCCGCTCTTCTCTCTGAAACGGTTGTACTTATCGTCCGCAAAGCTATGTCGCGTGCTGCGGTTTGCGGAGACACTAAAAGCACCATAGTAGAACACAGATGAAGCTTCTAATTTGAAGTAATAGCCTTTAAGAAGTAGTACAATTCAAGTTTTAGATATCGATTATTGACTTTTTAGCTGGCTTTGGTGCCTTGGACATGAGCTAGGACCTTAAGATTCTGCATGAAAGGAGGACTAGCAGCCGAGTTGCACGGGAGAATGAGAAAAGTGTTCATATGTAGTAAAAACCTAAGAAAACTGTCCGTTTTCGTAATTTGTTATCGAATCGACTTAAAGCCAGATCGTCACATTCGCCGCTCTTCTCCTGAAACGGTTGTACTTATCGTCCGCAAACTTATGTCGCGTGCTGCGATGTACGGAGACACTAAAAGCACCATAGTAGAACACAGATGAAGCTTTTAAGTTGATGTAATAGCCAGTAAGAAGTACTACAATTCAACTTTTAGGTATCGATTATTGACTTTTTAGCTGGCTTTGGTGCCTTGGACATGAGCTAGGACCTTCAGATTCTGCATGAAAGGAGGACTAGCAGCCGAGTTGCACGGGAGAATGTGAAAAGTGTTCATTTGTAGTAAAAACCTGAGAAATCCGTCCGTTTTCGTCATTTGTTATGAAATCGACTTAAATCCAGGTCGTCACATTGGCCGCTCTTCTTTCTGAAACGGTTGTCCTTATCGTCCGCAAGGCTATGTCGCGTGCTGCGGTATGCGGAGACACTAAAAGCACCATAGTAGAACACAGATGAAGCTTCTAAGTTGATGTAATAGCCAGTAAGAAGTAGTAAAATTGAAGTTTTAGCTATCGATTATTGATTTTTTACCCTTTTTTGGTGCCTTGGACATGAGCTAGGAACTTAAGATTCTGCATGAACGGAGGACTAGCAGCCGCGCTGCACGGGAGAATGTGAAAAGTGTTCATGTGTAGTAAAAACCTGAGAAATCCGTCCGTGTTCGTCATTTGATATCGAATCGACTTAATGCCCGATCGTCTATTTGGCTACTGTTCTGTCTGAAACGGTTACATTTATCGTCTGCAAACCTAAGTCGCGTGCTGCGGTATGCGGAGACACTAAACGCACCATAGCAGAACACAGATGAAGCATCTAAGTTGATGTAATAGCTAGTAAAAAATAGTACAATTCAAGTTTTAGGTATCGATTATTGACTTTTTAGCTGGCTTTGGTGCCTTGGACATGAGCTAGGAACTTAAGATTCTTCATGAAAGGAGGACTAGCAGCCGTGTTTCACGGGAGAATGTGAAAAGTTTTCATATGTAGTAAAAACCTGCGTAATCCGTCCGTATTCGTCATTTGTTATCGATTCGACTTAAAGCCAGGTCGTCACATTGGCCGCTCTTCTCTCAGAAACGGTTGTACTTATCGTCCGCAAAGCTATGTCGCGTGCTGCGTTATGCGGAGACACTAAAAGCACCATAGTAGAACACAGATGAAGTTTCTAAGTTGATGTAATAGCCAGTAAGAAGTAGTAAAATTCAAGTTTCAGGTATCGATTATTGACCTTTTAGCTGGCTTTGGTGCCTTAGACATGAGAGAGGACCTTAAGATTCTGCATTAAAGGAGGACTAGCAGCCGAGTTGCACGGGAGAATGTGAAAGGTGTTCATATGTAGTAAAAACCTGAGAAATCCGTCCGTTTTCGTCATTTGTTATCGAATCGACTTAAAGCCAGATCGTCACATTGGCCGCTCTTCTCTATGATACGGTTGTACTTATCGTCTGCAAAGCTATGTAGCGTGCTGCGGTATACGGAGACACTAAAAGCACCATAGTAGAACACAGATGAAGCATCTAGGTTGATGTAATAGGTAGTAAGAAATAGTACAATTCAAGTTTTAGGTATCGATTATTGACTTTTTGGCTGGCTTTGGTGCCTTGGACATGAGCTAGGAACTTAAGATTCTTCATGAAAGGAGGACTAGCAGCCGCGTTGCACGGGAGAATGTGAAAAGTGTTCATATGTAGTAAAAATCTGAGAAATCCGTCCGTTTTCGTCATTTGTTATCGAATCGACTTAAGGCCAGATCGTCAAATTGGCCGCTTTTCTCTCTGAGACGGTTGTACTTATCGTCTGCAAAGCTATGTCGCATGCTGCGGTATCCGGAGACACTAAAAGCTCCATAGTAGAACACAGAAGAAAGTTCTAAGTTGATGTAATAGCCAGTAAGAAGTAGTACAATTCAAGTTTCAGTTGTCGATTATTCACTTTTTAGCCGGCTTTGGTGGCTTGGACATGACCTAGGACCTTAAGACTTTGCATGAAATGAGGGACTAGCAGCCGCGTTGCACGGGAGAATGTGAAAAGTGTTCATATGTAGTAAAAACCTTAGAAATCCGTCCGTTTTCGTCATTTGTTATCAAATCGACTTAAAGCCAGATCGTCACATTGGAAGCTCTTATGTCTGAAACGGTTACATTTATCGTCTGCAAGCTATGTCGCGTGCTGCGGTATGCGGAGACACTAAAAGCACCAAAGTATAACACAGAAGAAGCTTCTATGTTGATGTAATAGCCAGTAAGAAGTAGTACAATTCAAGTTTTAGTTGGCGATTATTCACTTTTTAGCCGACTTTGGTGGCTTGGACATGACCTAGGACCTTACGATTTTGCATGAAAAGAGGACTAACAATAGCGTTGCACTGGAGAATGTGAAAAGAGTTCATATGTAGTAAAAACCTGAGAAATCCGTCTGTTTTCGTCATTTGTTATCAAATCGACTTAAAGCCAGATCATCACATTGGCCGCTTTTCTCTCTGAGACGGTTACATTTATCGTCTGCAAAGCTATGTCGCGTGCTACGGTATGCGAAGACACTATAATAGTAGAACACAGAAGAAGCTTCTAAGTTGAAGTAATAGCCAGTAAGAAGTAGTACAATTCTACATTTAGTTGTCGATTATTCACATTTTAGCCGCCTTTGGTGGCTTGGACATGACATAGGACCTTAAGATTTTGCATGAAAGGAGGACTAGCAGCCGCGTTGCATGGGAGAATGTGACAAGTGCTCATATGTAGTAAAAACCTGAGAAAGCCGTCCGGTATCGTCATTTGTCATCGAATCGACTTAAAGCCAGATTGTCACATTGGCCGCTCTTCTCTCTGAAACAGTTACATTTATCGTCTGCAAAACTATTTCGCGTGCTGCGGTCTGCGGAGAGACTAAAAGCACCATAGTAGAACACAGAATAAGCTTCTAAGTTGAAGTAATAGCCAGTAAGAAGTAGTACAATTCAAGTTTCAGTTGTCGATTATTCACGTTTTAGCCGGCTTTGGTGGCTTGGACATGACCTAGGACCTTAAGATTTTGCATGAAATGAGGACTAGCAGCCGCGTTGCACGAGAGAATGTGAAAAGTGTTCATATGTAGTAAGAACCTTAGAAATCCGTCCGTTTTCGTCATTTGTTATCAAATCGACTTAAAGCCAGATCGTCACATTGGAAGCTCTTCTGTCTGAAACGGTTACATTTATCGTCTGCAAAGTTATGTCGCGTGCTGCGGTATGCGGAGACACTAAAAGCACCATAGTAGAAGACAGATGAAGCTTCTAAGTTGATGTAATAGCCGGTAAGAAGTAGTAAAATTCAAGTTTCAGTTGTCGATTATTCACTTTTTAGCCGGCTTTGGTGGCTTGGACATGACCTAGGACCTTAACATTTTGCATGAAAGGAGGACCAGCAGCCGCGTTGTACGGGAGAATGTAAAAAGTGTTCATATGTAGTAAACACCTGAGAAATCCGTCCGTTTTCGTCATTTGATATCGAAACGACTTAAAGCCAGATCGTCACATTGGCCGCACTTCTGTCTGAAACGGTTACATTTATCGTCTGCAAAGCTATGTCGCGTGCTGCGGTATGCGCAGACACTAAAAGCACAAAGTATAACACAGAAGAAGCTTCTAAGTAGAAGTAATAGCCAGTAAGAAGTAGTACAATTCAAGTTTTAGTTGTCGATTATTCACTTTTTAGCCGACTTTGGTGGCTTGGACATGACCTAGGACCTTACGATTTTGCATGAAAAGAGGACTAGCAGCCGCGTTGCACGGGAGAATGTGAAAAGTGTTCATATGTAGTAAAAACCTGAGAAATCCGTCCGTTTTCGTCATTTGTTACCGAATCGACTTAAAGCCAGATCATCACATTGGCCGCTTTTCTCTCTGAGACGGTAACATTTATCGTCTGCAAAGCTATGTCGCGTGCTGCGGTATGCGAAGACACTATAAGCACCATAGTAGAACACAGAAGAAGCTTCTAAGTTGAAGTAATAGCCAGTAAGAAGTAGTACAATTCAAGTTTTAGGTATCGATTATTGGCTATTTAGCTTGCTTTGGTGCCTTGGACATGAGCTAGGACCTTAAGATTCTGCATGAAAGGAGGACTAGCAGCCAAGTTGCAAGGGAGAATGTTAAAAGTATTCATATGTAGTAAAAACCTGAGAAATCCGTCCGTTTTCGTCATTTGTTATCGAATCGACCTAAAGCCAATTCGTCACATTGGGCGCACGTCTGTCTGAAACGGTTACATTTATCGTCTGCAAAGCTATGTCGCGTGCTGTGGTATGCGGAGACACTAAAAGCACCATAGTAGAAGACAGATGGAGCTTCTAAGTTGATGTAATAGCCAGTAAGAAGTAGTACAATTCAAGTTTTAGTTATCAACTATTGACTTTTTAGCTGGTTTTGGTGCCTTGGACATCAGCTGGGACCTTAACATATTGCATGAAAGGAGGACTAGCAGCCGCGTTGTACGGGAGAATGTGAAAAGTGTTCATATGTAGTAAAAACCTGATAAATCCATCCGTTTTCGTCATTTGTTACCGAGTCGACTTAAAGCCAGATCATCACATTGGCCGCTTTTCTCTCTGAGACGGTTACATTTATCGTCTGCAAAGCTATGTCGCGTGCTGCGGTATGCAAAGACACTATAAGCACCATAGTAGAACACAGAAGAAGCTTCTAAGTTGAAGTAATAGCCAGTAAGAAGTAGTACAATTCAAGTTTTAGGTATCGATTATTGACTTTTTACCCTTTTTTGGTGTCTTGGACATGCGCTAGGAACTTAAGATTTTGCATGGAAGGAGGACTAGCAGCTGCGTTGCACGGGAGAATGTGAAAAGTGTTCATATGTAGTAAACACCTGAGAAATCCGTCCGTTTTCGTCATTTGTTATCGAATCGACTTAAAGCCAGATCGTCACATTGGCCGCTCTTCTCTCTGAGACGGTTACATTTATCGTCTGCAAGGCTATGTCGCGTGCTGCGGTATGCGAAGACACTATAAGCACCATAGTAGAACACAGAAGAAGCTTCTAAGTTGTGTAATAGCCAGTAAGAAGTAGTACAATTCAAGTTTCAGTTGTCGATTAATCACTTTTTAGCCGGCTTTGGTGGCTTGGACATGACCTAGGACCTTAAGATTTTGCATGGAAGGAGGACTAGCATCCGCGTTGCACGGGAGAATGTGAAAAGTGTTCATATGTAGTAAGAACCTTAGAAATCCGTCCGTTTTCGTCATTTGTTATCAAATCGACTTAAAGCCAGATCGTCACATTGGAAGCTCTTCTGTCTGAAACCGTTACATTTATCGTCTGCAAAGCTATGTCGCGTGCTGCGGTATGCGGAGACACTAAAAGCACCATAGTAGAAGACAGATGAAGCTTCTAAGTTGATGTAATAGCCAGTAAGAAGTAGTACAATTCAAGTTACAGTTGTCGATTATTCACTTTTTAGCCGGCTTTGGTGGCTTGGACATGACCTAGGACCTTAAGATTTTGCATGAAAGGAGGACTAGCAGCCGCGTTGTACGGGAGAATGTAAAAAGTGTTCACATGTAGTAAACACCTGAGAAATCCGTCCGTTTTCGTCATTTGATATCGAAACGATTTAAAGCCAGATCGTCACATTGGCCGCACTTCTGTCTGAAACGGTTACATTTATCGTCTGCAAAGCTATGTCGCGTGCTGCGGTATGCGAAGACACTATAAGCACCATAGTAGAACACAGAAGAAGCTTCTATGTTGATGTAATAGCCAGTAAGAAGTAGTACAATTCAAGTTTTAGTTGGCGATTATTCACTTTTTAGCCGACTTTGGTGGCTTGGACATGACCTAGGACCTTACGATTTTGCATGAAAAGAGGACTAGCAGCCGCGTTGCACGGGAGAATGTGAAAAGTGTTCATATGTAGTAAAAACCTGAGAAATCCGTCCGTTTTCGTCATTTGTTATCGAATCGACTTAAAGCCAGATCAACACATTGGCCGCTTTTCTCTCTGAGACGGTTACACTTATCGTCTGCAAAGATATGTCGCTTGCTGCGGTATGCGAAGACACTAAAAGCACCATAGTAGAACACAGAAGAAGCTTCTAAGTTGAAGTAATAGCCAGTAAGAAGTAGTACAATTCAAGTTTTAGTTGTCGATTAATCACTTTTTAGCCGACTTTGGTGGCTTGGACATGACCTAGGACCTTACGATTTTGCATGAAAAGAGGACTAACAATAGCGTTGCACTGGAGAATGTGAAAAGAGTTCATATGTAGTAAAAACCTGAGAAATCCGTTCGTTTTCGTCTTTTGTTATCAAATCGACTTAAAGCCAGATCGTCACATTGGCCGCTCTTCTCTCTGAAACGGTTACATTTATCGTCTGCAAAGCTATGTCGCGTGCTGCGGTATGCGGAGACACTAAAAGCACCATAGTAGAAGACAGATGAAGCTTCTAATTTGATGTAATAGCCAGTAAGAAGTAGTACAATTCAAGTTTTAGTTATCAATTATTGACTTTTCAGCTGGTTTTGGTGCCTTGGACATGAGCTAGGACCTTAACATTTTGCATGAAAGGAGGACTAGCAGCCGCGTTGTACGGGAGAATGTAAAAAGTGTTCATATGTAGTAAACACCTGAGAAATCCGTCCGTTTTCGTCATTTGATATCGAAACGACTTAAAGCCAAATCGTCACATTGGCCGCACTTCTGTCTGAAACGGTTACATTTATCGTCTGCAAAGCTATGTCGCTTGCTGCGGTATGCGAAGACACTATAAGCACCATAGTAGAACACAGAAGAAGCTTCTAAGTTGAAGTAATAGCTAGTAAGAAGTAGTACAATTCAAGTTTTAGTTGTCGATTATTCACTTTTTAGCCGACTTTGGTGGCTTGGACATGACCTAGGACCTTACGATTTAGCATGAAAAGAGGACTAACAATAGCGTTGCACTGGAGAATGTGAAAAGAGTTCATATGTAGTAAAAACCTGAGAAATCCGTCTGTTTTCGTCATTTGTTATCGAATCGACTTAAAGCCAGATCGTCACATTGGCCATCTCCTCTCTGAAACAGTAGTACTTATCGTCTGCAAAGCTATTTCACGTGCTGCGGTATGCGGAGACAATAAAAGCACCATAGTAGAACACAGATGAAGCTTCTAAGTTGATGTAATAGCCAGTAAGAAGTAGTACAATTCAAGTTTTAGTTATCGATTATACACTTTTTAGCCGGCTTTGGTGGATTGGGCATGAGGTGGAACCTTAAGATTTCACATGAAAGGATGACTAGCAGCCGCGTTGCACGGGAGAATGTGAAAAGTGTTCATATGTAGTAAAAACCTGAGAAATCAGTCCGTTTTCGTCATTTGTTATCGTATCGACTTAAAGCCAGATCGTCACATTGGCCGCTTTTCTCTCTGAGACGGTTACATTTATCGTCTGCAAAGCTATGTCGCGTGCTGCGGTATGCGGAGACACTAAAAGCACCATATTAGAACACAGTAGAAGCTTCTATGTTGAAGTAATAGCCAGTAAGAAGTAGTACAATTCAAGTTTTAGTTGTCGATTATTCACTTTTTAGCCGGCTTTGGTGGCTTGGACATGACCTAGGACCTTAAGATTTTGCATGAAAGGAGGACTAGCAGCCGCGTTGCACGGGAGAATGTGAAAAGTGTTCATATGTAGTAAAAACCTGAGTAATCCTTGGGTTTTCATCATAATGTTATCGTATCGACTTAAAGCCAGATAGTCACATAGGCCGCTTTTCTCTCTGATACGGTTACATTTATCGTCTGCAAAGCTATGTCGCGTGCTGCGGTATGCAGAGACACTAAAAGCACCATATTAGAACACAGAAGAAGCTTCTAAGTTGAAGTAATAGCCAGTAAGAAGTAGTACTATTAAGGTTTTAGTTGTCGATTAATCACTTTTTAACCGACTTTGGTGGCTTGTACATGTCGTAGGACCTTAAGATTTTGCATGAAAGGAAGACTAGCAGCCGCGTTGCACGGGAGAATGTGAAGAGTGTTCATATGTAGTAAAAACCTGAGAAATCCGTCCGTTTTCGTCATTTGTTATCGAATCGATTTAAAGCCAGATCGTCACAGTATCCGCTTTTCTCTCCGAAACGGTTGCACTTATCGTCTGCAAAGCTATGTCGCGTGCTGCGGTATGCGGAAACACTAAAAGCACCATAGTAGAACAGAGAAGAAGCTTCTAAGTTGAAGTAATAGCCAGTAAAAAGTAGTACTATTTAAGTTTTAGTTGTCGTTTAATCACTTTTTAAAAGGCTTTGGTGGCTTGGACATGTCCTAGGACCTCATACTTTTGCAGGAAAGGAAGACTAGCAGCCGCGTTGCACGGGAGAATGTGAAAAGTTTTCATATGTAGTAAAAACCTGAGAAATCCGTCCGTTTTCGTCATTTGTTATCGAATCGATTTAAAGCCAGATCGTCACATTGGCCGCTCTTCTCTCTGAAACGGTTACATTTATCGTCTGCAAAGCTATGTCGCGTGCTGCGGTATGCGGAGACACTAAAAGCACCATATTAGAACACAGAAGAAGCTTATAAGTTGAAGTAATAGCAAGTAAGAAGTAGTACAATTCAAGTTGTAGTTGTCGATTAATCACTTTTTAGCTGGCTTTAGTGGGTTGGACATGACCTAGGACCTTAAAATTTTGCATGAAAGGAAGACTAGCGCCGCGTTGCACGGGACAATGTGAAAAGTGTTCATATGTAGTAAAAACCTGAGAAATCCGTCCGTTTTCGTCATTTGTTATCGAATCGATTTAAAGCCAGAACGTCACATTGGCCGCTCTTATCTCTGAACGGTTACATTTATCGTCTGCAAAGCTATGTCGCGTGCTGCGGTATGCTGAAACACTAAAAGCACCATATTAGAACACATAAGAAGCTTCTAAGTTGAAGTAATAGCCAGTAAGAAGTAGTACAATTCAAGTTTTAGTTGTCGATTATTCACTTTTTAGCCGACTTTGGTGGCTTGGACATGACCTAGGACCTTACGATTTTGCATGAAAAGAGGACTAACAATAGCGTTGCACTGGAGAATGTGAAAAGAGTTCATATGTAGTAAAAACCTGAGAAATCCGTCCGTTTTCGTCATTTGTTATCGAATCGATTTAAAGCCAGATCGTCACAATGGCTGCTCTTCTCTCTGAAACGGTTACATTTATCGTCTGCAAAGCTATTTCACGTGCTGCGGTATGCGGAGACAATAAAAGCACCATAGTAGAACACAGATGAAGCTTCTAAGTTGATGTAATAGCCAGTAAGAAGTAGTACAATTCAAGTTTTAGTTATCGATTATTCACTTTTTAGCCGGCTTTGGTGGATTGGACATGAGGTGGAACCTTAAGATTTTACATGAAAGGAGGACTAGCAGCCGCGTTGCACGGGAGAATGTGAAAAGTGTTCATATGTAGTAAAAACCTGAGAAATCCGTCCGTTTTCGTCATTTGTTATCGAATCGATTTAAAGCCAGATCGTCACAATGGCTGCTCTTCTCTCTGAAACGGTTACATTTATCGTCTGCAAAGCTATGTCGCGTGCTGCGGTATACGGAAACACTAAAAGCACCACAGTAGAGTTCAGAATAAGTTTCTAAGTTGAAGTAATAGCCAGTAAGAAGTAGTACAATTCAAGTTTTAATTATAGATTATTCACATTTTAGCCGACTTTGGTGGCTTGGATATGACCTAGGACCTTAAGGATTTGCATGAAAGGAGGACTAGCAGCCGCGTTGCACGGGAGAATGTGAAAAGTGTTCATATGTAGTAAAAACCTGAGAAATCAGTCCGTTTTCGTCATTTGTTATCGTATCGACTTAAAGCCAGATCGTCACATTGGCCGCTTTTCTCTCTGAGACGGTTACATTTATCGTCTGCAAAGCTATGTCGCGTGCTGCGGTATGCGGAGACACTAAAAGCACCATATTAGAACACAGTAGAAGCTTCTATGTTGAAGTAATAGCCAGTAAGAAGTAGTACAATTCAAGTTTTAGTTGTCGATTATTCACTTTTTAGCCGGCTTTGGTGGCTTGGACATGACCTAGGACCTTAAGATTTTGCATGAATGGAGGACTAGCTGCCGCGTTGCATGGGAGAATGTGAAAAGTGTTCATAAGTAGTAAAAACCTGAGAAATCTGTCCATTTTCGTCATTTGTTATCGAATCGACTTAAAGCCAGATTGTCACATTGGCAGCTTTTCTCTCTGAGACGGTTACATTTTTCGTCTGCAAAGCTATGTCGCGTGCTGCGGTATGCGGAGACACTTAAAGCATCATAGTAGAACACAGAAGGAGCTTTTAAGTTGAAGTAATAGCCAGTAAGAAGTAGTAAAATTCAAGTTTTAGTTGTCGATTATTCACTTTTTAGCCGGCTTTGGTGGCTTGGACATGACCTAGGACCTTAAGATTTTGCATGAAAGGAGGACTAGCAGCCGCGTTGCACGGGAGAATGTGAAAAGTGTTCATATGTAGTAAAAACCTGAGTAATCCTTGGGTTTTCATCATAATGTTATCGTATCGACTTAAAGCCAGATAGTCACATAGGCCGCTTTTCTCTCTGATACGGTTACATTTATCGTCTGCAAAGCTATGTCGCGTGCTGCGGTATGCAGAGACACTAAAAGCACCATATTAGAACACAGAAGAAGCTTCTAAGTTGAAGTAATAGCCAGTAAGAAGTAGTACTATTTAAGTTTTAGTTGTCGATTAATCACTTTTTAACCGACTTTGGTGGCTTGTACATGTCGTAGGACCTTAAGATTTTGCATGAAAGGAAGACTAGCAGCCGCGTTGCACGGGAGAATGTGAAGAGTGTTCATATGTAGTAAACACCTGAGAAATCCGTCCGTTTTCGTCATTTGTTATCGAATCGATTTAAAGCCAGATCGTCACAGTGGCCGCTTTTCTCTCCGAAACGGTTGCACTTATCGTCTGCAAAGCTATGTCGCGTGCTGCGGTATGCGGAAACACTAAAAGCACCATAGTAGAACAGAGAAGAAGCTTCTAAGTTGAAGTAATAGATAGTAAAAAGTAGTACTATTTAAGTTTTAGTTGTCGTTTAATCACTTTTTAACCGGCTTTGGTGGCTTGGACATGTCCTAGGACCTCATACTTTTGCAGGAAAGGAAGACTAGCAGCCGCGTTGCACGGGAGAATGTGAAAAGTTTTCATATGTAGTAAAAACCTGAGAAATCCGTCCGTTTTCGTCATTTGTTATCGAATCGATTTAAAGCCAGATCGTCACATTGGCCGCTCTTCTCTCTGAAACGGTTACATTTATCGTCTGCAAAGCTATGTCGCGTGCTGCGGTATGCGGAGACACAAAAAGCACCATATTAGAACACAGAAGAAGCTTATAAGTTGAAGTAATAGCAAGTAAGAAGTAGTACAATTCAAGTTGTAGTTGTCGATTAATCACTTTTTAGCTGGCTTTGGTGGGTTGGACATGACCTAGGAAATTAAAATTTTGCATGAAAGGAAGACTAGCGCCGCGTTGCACGGGACAATGTGAAAAGTGTTCATATGTAGTAAAAACCTGAGAAATCCGTCCGTTTTCGTCATTTGTTATCGAATCGATTTAAAGCCAGAACGTCACATTGGCCGCTCTTATCTCTGAACGGTTACATTTATCGTCTGCAAAGCTCTGTCGCGTGCTGCGGTATGCGGAAACACTAAAAGCACCATATTAGAACACATAAGAAGCTTATAAGTTGAAGTAATAGCTAGTAAAAAGTAGTACAATTGAAGTTTAGTTGTCGATTAATCACTTTTTAGCCGGCTTTGGTGGCTTGGACATGACCTAGGACCTTAAGATTTTCATGAATGGAGGACTAGCTGCCGCGTTGCATGGGAGAATGTGAAAAGTGTTCATATGTAGTAAAAACCTGAGAAATCTGTCCATTTTCGTCATTTTTTATCGAATCGACTTAAAGCCAGATCGTCACATTGGCCGCTTTTCTCTCTGAGACGGTTACATTTTTCGTCTGCAAAGCTATGTCGCGTGCTGCGGTATGCGGAAACACTAAAAGCATCATAGTAGAACACAGAAGGAGTTTTAAGTTGAAGTAATAGCCAGTAAGAAGTAGTACAATTCAAGTTTTAGTTGTCGATTATTCACTTTTTAGCCGGATTTGGTGGCTTGGACATGACTTAGGACCTTAAGATTTTGCATGAAAGGAGGACTAGCAGCCGCGTTGCACGGGAGAATGTGAAAAGTGTTCATATGTAGTAAAAACCTGAGAAATCCGTCCGTTTTCGTCATTTGTTATCGAATCGATTTAAAGCCAGATCGTCACATTGGCCGCTCTTCTCTCTGAAACGGTTACAATTGTCGTCTGCAAAGCTATGTCGCGTGCTGCGGTATGCGGAAACACTAAAAAGACCATAGTAGAACACAGATGAAGCTTCTAAGTTGGAGTAATAGCCAGTAAGAAGTAGTACAATTCAAGTTTTAGTTGTCGATTATTCACTTCTTTGCCGGCTTTGGTGGCTTGGACATGACCTAGGACCTTAAGATTTTGCATGAAAGGAGGACTAGCAGCCGCGTTGCACGGTAGAATGTGAAAAGTGTTCATATGTAGTAAAAACCTGAGAAATCCGTCCGTTTTCGTCATTTGTTATCGAATCGACTTAAAGCCAGATCGTCATATTGGCGCTTTTCTCTCTGAGACGGTTACATTAATCGTCTGCAAAGCTATGTCGCGTGCTGCGGTATGCGGAGACACTAAAAGCACCATAGTAGAACACAGAAGAAGCTTCTAAGTTGAAGTAATAGCCAGTAAGAAGTAGTACAATTCAAGTTTTAGTTATCGATTATTCACTTTTTAGCCGGCTTTGGTGGCTTGGACATGAGGTGGAACCTTAAGATTTTACATGAAAGGAGGACTAGCAGCCGCGTTGCACGGGAGAATGTGAAAAGTGTTCATATGTAGTAAAAACCTGAGAAATCCGTGGGTTTTCGTCATTTGTTATCGTATCGACTTAAAGCCAGATCGTCACATTGGCCGCTTTTCTCTCTGAGACGATTTATCGTCTGCAAAGCTATGTCGCGTGCTGCGGTATACGGAGACACTAAAAGCACCATATTAGAACACAGAAGAAGCTTCTAAGTTGAAGTAATAGCCAGTAAGAAGTAGTACTATTTAAGTTTTAGTTGTCGATTAATCACTTTTTAACCGGCTTTGCTGGCTTGGACATGTCCTAGGACATTAGGATTTTGCATGAAAGGAAGTCTAGCAGCCGCGTTGCACGGGAGAATGTGAAAAGTGTTCATATGTAGTAAAAACCTGAGAAATCCGTCCGTTTTCGTCATTTTTTGTGGAATCGATTTAAAGCCAGATCGTCACATTGGCCGCTCTTCTCTCTGAAACGGTTACATTTATCGTCTGCAAAGCTATGTCGCGTGCTGCGGTATGCGGAGACACTAAAAGCACCATAGTAGAACAGAGAAGAAGCTTCTAAGTTGAAGTAATAGCCAGTAAGAAGTAGTACTATTTAAGTTTTAGTTGTCGATTAATCACTTTTTAACCGACTTTGGTGGCTTGTACATGTCGTAGGACCTTAAGATTTTGCATGAAAGGAAGACTAGCAGCCGCGTTGCACGGGAGAATGTGAAGAGTGTTCATATGTAGTAAAAACCTGAGAAATCCGTCCGTTTTCGTCATTTGTTATCGAATCGAAATAAAGCCAGATCGTCACAGTGGCCGCTTTTCTCTCCGAAACGGTTGCACTTATCGTCTGCAAAGCTATGTCGCGTGCTGCGGTATGCGGAAACACTAAAAGCACCATAGTAGAACAGAGAAGAAGCTTCTAAGTTGAAGTAATAGCCAGTAAAAAGTAGTACTATTTAAGTTTTAGTTGTCGTTTAATCACTTTTTAACCGGCTTTGGTGGCTTGGACATGTCCTAGGACCTCATACTTTTGCAGGAAACGAAGACTAGCAGCCGCGTTGCACGGGAGAATGTGAAAAGTTTTCATATGTAGTAAAAACCTGAGAAATCCGTCCGTTTTCGTCATTTGTTATCGAATCAATTTAAAGCCAGATCGTCACATTGGCCGCTCTTCTCTCTGAAACGGTTACATTTATCGTCTGCAAAGCTATGTCGCGTGCTGCGGTATGCGGAGACACTAAAAGCACAATATTAGAACACAGAAGAAGCTTATAAGTTTAAGTAATAGCAAGTAAGAAGTAGTACAATTCAAGTTGTAGTTGTCGATTAATCACTTTTTAGCTGGCTTTGGTGGGTTGGACATGACCTAGGACCTTAAAATTTTGCATGAAAGGAAGACTAGCGCCGCGTTGCACGGGACAATGTGAAAAGTGTTCATATGTAGTAAAAACCTGAGAAATCCGTCCGTTTTCGTCATTTGTTATCGAATCGATTTAAAGCCAGAACGTCACATTGGCCGCTCTTATCTCTGAACGGTTACATTTATCGTCTGCAAAGCTATGTCGCGTGCTGCGGTATGCGGAAACACTAAAAGCACCATATTAGAACACATAAGAAGCTTATAAGTTGAAGTAATAGCTAGTAAAAAGTAGTACAATTGAAGTTTAGTTGTCGATTAATCACTTTTTAGCCGGCTTTGGTGGCTTGGACATGACCTAGGACCTTAAGATTTTGCATGAAAGGAGGACTAGCAGCCGCGTTGCACGGGAGAATGTGAAAAGTGTTCATATGTAGTAAAAACCTGAGAAATCCGTCCGTTTTCGTCATTTGTTATCGAATCGATTTAAAGCCAGATCGTCACATTGGCCGCTCTTCTCTCTGAAACGGTTACAATTGTCGTCTGCAAGGCTCTGTCGCGTGCTGCGGTATGCGGAAACACTAAAAAGACCATAGTAGAACACAGATGAAGCTTCTAAGTTGAAGTAATAGCCAGTAAGAAGTAGTACAATTCAAGTTTTAGTTGTCGATTATTCACTTCTTAGCCGGCTTTGGTGGCTTGGACATGACCTAGGACCTTAAGATTTTGCATGAAAGGAGGACTAGCAGCCGCGTTGCACGGTAGAATGTGAAAAGTGTTCATATGTAGTAAAAACCTGAGAAATCCGCCAGTTTTCGTCATTTGTTATCGAATCGACTTAAAGCCAGATCGTCATATTGGCGCTTTTCTCTCTGAGACGGTTACATTAATCGTCTGCAAAGCTATGTCGCGTGCTGCGGTATGCGGAGACACTAAAAGCACCATAGTAGAACACAGAAGAAGCTTCTAAGTTGAAGTAATAGCCAGTAAGAAGTAGTACAATTCAAGTTTTAGTTATCGATTATTCACTTTTTAGCCGGCTTTGGTGGCTTGGACATGAGGTGGACCCTTAAGATTTTACATGAAAGGAGGACTAGCAGCCGCGTTGCACGGGAGAATGTGAAAAGTGTTCATATGTAGTAAAAACCTGAGAAATCCGTGGGTTTTCGTCATTTGTTATCGTATCGACTTAAAGCCAGATCGTCACATTGGCCGCTTTTCTCTCTGAGACGATTTATCGTCTGCAAAGCTATGTCGCGTGCTGCGGTATACGGAGACACTAAAAGCACCATATTAGAACACAGAAGAAGCTTCTAAGTTGAAGTAATAGCCAGTAAGAAGTAGTACTATTTAAGTTTTAGTTGTCGATTAATCACTTTTTAACCGGCTTTGCTGGCTTGGACATGTCCTAGGACATTAGGATTTTGCATGAAAGGAAGTCTAGCAGCCGCGTTGCACGGGAGAATGTGAAAAGTGTTCATATGTAGTAAAAACCTGAGAAATCCGTCCGTTTTCGTCATTTTTTGTGGAATCGATTTAAAGCCAGATCGTCACATTGGCCGCTCTTCTCTCTGAAACGGTTACATTTATCGTCTGCAAAGCTATGTCGCGTGCTGCGGTATGCGGAGACACTAAAAGCACCATAGTAGAACAGAGAAGAAGCTTCTAAGTTGAAGTAATAGCCAGTAAGAAGTAGTACAATTCAAGTTTTAGTTATCGATTATTCACTTTTTAGCCGGCTTTGGTGGCTTGGACATGAGGTGGAACCTTAAGATTTTACATGAAAGGAGGACTAGCAGCCGCGTTGCGCGGGAGAATGTGAAAAGTATTCATATGTAGTAAAAACCTGAGAAATCCGTGGGTTTTCGTCATTTGTTATCGTATCGACATAAAGCCAGATCGTCACATTGGCCGGTTTTCTCTCTGAGACGATTTATCGTCTGCAAAGCTATGTCGCGTGCTGCGGTATGAGGAGACACTAAAAGCACCATATTAGAACACAGAAGAAGCTTCTAAGTTGAAGTAATAGCCAGTAAGAGGTAGTACTATTTAAGTTTTAGTTGTCGATTATCAACTTTTTAGCCGGCTTTGGTGGCTTGGACATGACCTAGGACCTTAAGATTTTGCATGAAAGGAAGACTAGCAGCCGCGTTGCACGGGAGAATGTGAAAAGTGTTCATATGTAGTAAAAACCTGAGAAATCCATCCGTTTTCGTCATTTGTTATCGAATCGATTTAAAGCAAGATCGTCACATTGGCCGCTCTTCTCTCTGAAACGGTTGTACTTATCGTCTGCAAAGCTATGTCGCGTGCTGCGGTATGTGGTGACCCTAAAAGCACCATAGTAGAACACGGATGAAGTTTCTAAGTTGATGTAATAGCCAGTAAGAAGTAATACAATTCAAGTTTTAGGTATCGATTATTGACTTTTTACCCTTCTTTTGTGCCTTGGACATGAGTTAGGATATTAAGATTTTGCATGAAAGGAGGACTAGCAGCCGCGTGTGCACGGGAGAATGTGAAAAGTGTTCATATGTAGTAAAAACCTGAGAAATCCGTCCGTTTTCGTCATTTGTTATCGAATCGACTTAAAGCCAGATCGTCACATTTGCCGCTATTCTCTCTGGAACCGTTGTACTTATCGTCTGCAAAGCTATGTCGCGTGCTGCGGTATGCGGAGACACTAAAAGCACCATAGTAAAACACAGATGAAGCTTCCAAGTTGATGTAATAGTCAGTATGAAGTAGTACAATTCAAGTTTTTGTTATCGATTATTGACTTTTTCTCTTCTTTGGTGCCTTGGACATGAGCTAGGACCTTAAGATTCTGCATGAAAGGAGGATTAGTAGCCGAGTTGCACAGGAGAATGTGAAAAGTGTTCATATGTAGTAAAAACCTGAGAATCCGTCCGTTTTCGTCATTTGTTATCGAATCGACTTAAAGCCAGATCGTTACATTTGCCGCTCTTCTCTCTGAAACGATTGTACTTATCGTCTGCAAAGCTATGACGCGTGCTGCGGTATGCGGAGACATTAAAAGCACCATAGTAGAACACAGATGAAGCATCTAAGTTGATGTAATAGCTAGTAAGAAATAGTACAATTCAAGTTTTAGGTATCGATTATTGACTTTTTAGCTGGCTTAGGTGCTTTGGACATGAGCTAGGAACTTAAGTTTCTTCATGAAAGGAGGACTAGCAGCCGAGTTGCACGGGAGAATGTGAAAAGTGTTCATATGTAGTACAAACCTGAGAAATCCGTCCGTTTTCGTCATTAGTTATCAAATCAACTTAAAGCCAGATCGTCACATTGGCCACTCTTCTCTCTGAAACGGTTTTACTTATCGTCTGCAAAGCTATGTCGCGTGCTGCGGTATGCGGAGACACTAAAAGCACCATAGTAGAACACAGATGAAGCTTCTAAGTTGATGTAATAGTCAGTAAGAAGTAGTACAATTCAAGTTTTAGTTGTCGATTATTCACTTTTTAGCCGGCTTTGGTGGCTTGGACATGACCTAGGACCTTAAGATTTTGCATGAAAGGAAGACTAGCAGCCGCGTTGCACGGGAGAATGTGAAAAGTGTTCATATGTAGTGAAAACCTGAGAAATCCGTCCGTTCTCGTCATTTGTTATCGAATCGACTTAAAGCCAGATCGTCACATTTGCCGCTCTTCTCTCTGAAACGGTTGTACTTATCGTCTGCAAAGCTATGTCGCGTGCTGCGGTATGCCGAGACACTAAAAGCACCATAGTAGAACACAGATGAAGCTTCTAAGTTGATATAATAGTTAGTATGAAGTAGTATAATTCAAATTCTGTTATCGATTGTTGACTTTTTACCCAACTTTGGTGCCTTGCACATGAGCTAGAAACTAAAGATTTTGCATGAAAGGAGGACTAGCAGCCGCGTTGCATGGGACAATGTGAAAATTGATCATATGTAGTAAAAACCTGAGAAATCCGTCCGTTTTCGTCATTTGTTATCGAATCGACTTAAACCCAGATCGTCACATTGGCCGCTCTTCTGACTGAAACGGTTACATTTATCGTCTGCAAAGCTGTGTCGCGTGGTGCGGTACGCGGAGACACTAAAAGCACCATAGTAGAACACAGATGAAGCATCTAAGTTGATGTAATAGCTAGAAAGAAGTAGTAAAATTCAAGTTTTAGGTATTGATTATTGACGTTTTAGCTGGCTTTGGTGTCTTGGACATGAGCTAGGAGCTTAAGATTCTGCATGAAAGGAGGACTAGCAGCAGAGTTGCATGGGAGAATGTGAAAAGTCTTCATATGTAGTAAAATCCTGAGAAATCCGTCCGTTTTCGTTATTTGTTATCGAATCGACTTAAACCCAGATCGTCACCTTGGCCGCTCTTCTCTCTGAAACGGTTGTACTTATCGTCCGCAAAGCTATGTCGCGTGCTGCGGTATGCGGAGACACTAAAAGCACCATAGTAGAACACAGATGAGGCTTCTAATTTGAAGTAATAGCCATTAAGAAGTAGTACAATTCAAGTTTTAGGTATCGATTATTGATTTTTTAGCTGGCTTTGGTGCCTTGGACATGAGCTAGGACCTTAAGATTCTGCATGAAAGGAGGACTAGCAGCCGAGTTGCACGGTAGAATGAGAAAAGTGTTCATATGTAGTAAACACCTGAGAAATCTGTCCGTTTTCGTAATTTGTTATCGAATCGACTTAAAGCCAGATCGTCACATTCGCCGCTCTTCTCCTGAAACGGTTGTACTTATCGTCCGCAAAGCTATGTCGCGTGCTGCGATATGCGGAGACACTAAAAGCACCATAGTAGAACACAGATGAAGCTTCTAAGTTGATGTAATAGCCATTAAGTAGTAGTACAATTCAAGTTTTAGGTATCGATTATTGACTTTTTAGCTGGCTTTGGTGCCTTGGACATGAGCTAGGAACTTAAGTTTCTTCATGAAAGGAGGACTAGCAGCCGAGTTGCACGGGAGAATGTGAAGAGTGTTGATATGTAGTAAAAACCTGAGAAATCCGTCCGTTTTCGTCATTTGTTATAGAATCGACTTAAAGCCAGATCGTCACATTTGCCGCTCTGCTCTCTGAAACGGTTGTACTTATCGTCTGCAAAGCTATATCGCGTGCTGCGGTATGCGGAGACACTAAAAGCACCATAGTAAAACACAGATGAAGCTTCTAAGTTGATGTAATAGTCAGTATGAAGTGGTATAATTCAAGTTATGTTATCGATTATTGACTTTTTACCCATCTTTGGTGCCTTGGACATGAGCTAGAAACTAAAGATTTTGCATGAAAGGAGGACTAGCAGCCGCGTTGCATGGGACAATGTGAAAAGTGATCATATGTAGTAAAAACCTGAGAAATCCGTCCGTTTTCGTCATTTGTTTTCGAATCGACTTAAAGCCAGATCGTCACATTGGCCGCTCTTCTCTCTGAGACGATTGTACTTATCATCTGCAAAAGTATGTCGCGTGCTGCGGTATGGGGAGACACTAAAAGCACCATAGTAGAACACAGATGAAGTTCTAAGTTGATGTAATAGCCAGTAAGAAGTAGTACAATTCAAGTTTTAGGTATCGATTATTGACTTTTTACCCTTCTTTGGTGCCTTGGACATGAGCTAGGAACTTAAGATTGTGCATGAAAGGAGGACTAGCAGCCGAGTTGCACAGGAGAATGTGAAAAGTGTTCATACGTAGTAAAAACCTGAGAAATCCGTCCGTTTTCGTCATTTCTTATCGAATCGACTTAAAGCCAGATCGTCACATTGGCCGCTCTTCTCTCTGAAACGGTTGTACTTATAGTCCGCAAAGCTATGTTGCGTGCTGCGGTATGCGGAGACACTAAAAGCACCATAGTAGAACACAGATGAAGCTTCTAATTTGAAGTAATAGCCATTAAGAAGTAGTACAATTCAAGTTTTAGGTATCGATTATTGACTTTTTAGCTGGCTTTGGTGCCTTGGACATGAGCTAGGACCTTAAGATTCTGCATGAAAGGAGGATTAGTAGCCGAGTTGCACAGGAGAATGTGAAAAGTGTTCATATGTAGTAAAAACCTGAGAATCCGTCCGTTTTCGTCATTTGTTATCGAATCGACTTAAAGCCAGATCGCCACATTGGCCGCTCTTCTCTCTGGAACGGTTGTACTTATCGTCTGCAAAGCTATGTCGCGTGCTGCGGTATGTGGAGACCCTAAAAGCACCATAGTAGAACACGGATGAAGTTTCTAAGTTGATGTAATAGCCAGTAAGTAGTAGTACAATTCAAGTTTTAGGTATCGATTATTGACTTTTTACCCTTCTTTGGTGCCTTGGACATGAGTTAGGATATTAAGATTTTTCATGAAAGGAGGACTAGCAGCCACGTGTGCATGGGAGAATGTAAAAAGTGTTCATATGTAGTAAAAACCTGAGAAATCCGTCCGTTTTCGTCATTTGTTATCGAATCGACTTAAAGCCAGATCGTCACATTTGCCGCTCTTCTCTCTGAAACGATTGTACTTATCGTCTGCAAAACTATGACGCGTGCTGCGGTATGCGGAGACATTAAAAGCAACATAGTAGAACACAGATGAAGCATCTAAGTTGATGTAATAGCTAGTAAGAAATAGTACAATTCAAGTTTTAGGTATCGATTATTGATTTTTTAGCTGGCTTTGGTGCTTTGGACATGAGCTAGGAATTTAAGATTCTGCATGAAAGGAGGACTAGCAGCCGAGTTGCACGGGAGAATGTGAAAAGTGTTCATATGTAGTACAAACCTGAGAAATCCGTCCGTTTTCGTCATTAGTTATCAAATCAACTTAAAGCCAGATCGTCACATTGGCCACTCTTCTCTCTGAAACGGTTTTACTTATCGTCTGCAAAGCTATGTCGCGTGCTGCGGTATGCGGAGACACTAAAAGCACCATAGTAGAACACAGATGAAGCTTCTAAGTTGATGTAATAGTCAGTAAGAAGTAGTACAATTCAAGTTTTAGTTGTCGATTATTCACTTTTTAGCCGGCTTTGGTGGCTTGGACATGACCTAGGACCCTAAGATTTTGCATGAAAGGAAGACTAGCAGCCGCGTTGCACGGGAGAATGTGAAAAGTGTTCATATGTAGTAAAAACCTGAGAAATCCGTCCGTTTTCGTCATTTGTTATCGAATCAACTTAAAGCCAGATCGTCACATTTGCCGCTCTTCTCTCTGAAACGGTTGTACTTATCGTCTGCAAAGCTATGTCGCGTGCTGCGGTATGCGGAGACACTAAAAGCACCATAGTAGAGCACAGATGAAGCTTCTAAGTTGATATAATAGTTAGTATGAAGTAGTATAATTCAAGTTCTGTTATCGATTATTGACTTTTTACCCATCTTTGTTGCCTTGGACATGAGCTAGAAACTAAAGATTTTGCATGAAAGGAGGACTAGCAGCCGCGTTGCATGGGACAATGTGAAAAGTGATCATATGTAGTAAAAACCTGAGAAATCCGTCCGTTTTCGTCATTTGTTATCGAATCGACTTAAACCCAGATCGTCACATTGGCCGCTCTTCTGACTGAAACGGTTACATTTATCGTCTGCAAAGCTATGTCGCGTGGTGCGGTACGCGGAGACACTAAAAGCACCATAGTAGAACACAGATGAAGCATTTAAGTTGATGTAATAGCTAGAAAGAAGTAGTAAAATTCAAGTTTTAGGTATCGATTATTGACGTTTTAGCTGGCTTCGGTGACTTGGACATGAGCTAGGAGCTTAAGACTCTGCATGAAAGGAGGACTAGCAGCAGAGTTGCATGGGAGAATGTGAAAAGTGTTCATATGTATTAAAAACCTGAGAAATCCGTCCGTTTTCGTTATTTGTTATCGAATCGACTTAAACCCAGATCGTCACATTGGCCGCTCTTCTCTCTGAAACGGTTGTACTTATCGTCCGCAAAGCTATGTCGCGTGCTGCGGTATGCGGAGACACTAAAAGCACCATAGTAGAACACAGATGAAGCTTCTAATTTGAAGTAATAGCCATTAAGAAGTAGTACAATTCAAGTTTTAGGTATCGATTATTGACGTTTTAGCTGGCTTTGGTGCCTTGGGCATGAGCTAGGACCTTAAGATTCTGCATGAAAGGAGGACAAGCAGCCGAGTTGCACGGGAGAATGAGAAAAGTGTTCATATGTAGTAAACACATGAGAAATCTGTCCGTTTTCGTAATTTGTTATCGAATCGACTTAAAGCCAGATCGTCACATTCGCCGCTCTTCTCCTGAAACGGTTGTACTTATCGTCCGCAAAGCTATGTCGCGTGCTGCGATATGCGGAGACACTAAAAGCACCATAGTAGAACACAGATGAAGCTTCTAAGTTGATGTAATAGCCATTAAGTAGTAGTACAATTCAAGTTTTAGGTATCGATTATTGACTTTTTAGCTGGCTTTGGTGCCTTGGACATGAGCTAGGACCTTCAGATTCTGCATCAAAGGAGGACTAGCAGCCGAGTTGCTCGGGAGAATGTGAAAAGTGTTCATATGTAGTAAAAACCTGAGAAATTCTTCCGTTTTCGTCATTTGTTATGAAATCGACTTAAATCGAGATCGTCACATTGGCTGCTCTTCTCTCTGAAACGGTTGTCCTTATTGTCCGCAAGGCTATGTCGCGTGCTGCGGTATGCGGAGACACTAAAAGCACCATAGTAGAACACAGATGAAGCTTCTAAGTTGATGTAATAGCCAGTAAGAAGTAGTACAATTCAAGTTTTAGGTATCGATTATTGACTTTTTACCCTTCTTTGGTGCCTTGGACATGAGCTAGGAACTTAAGATTGTGCATGAAAGGAAGACTAGCAGCCGAGTTGCACAGGAGAATGTGAAAAGTGTTCATACGTAGTAAAAACCTGAGAAATCCGTCCGTTTTCGTCACTTCTTATCGAATCGACCTAAAGCCAGATCGTCACATTGGCCGCTCTTCTGACTGAAACGGTTACATTTATCGTCTGCAAAGCTATGTCGCGTGGTGCGGTACGCGGAGACACTAAAAGCACCATAGTAGAACACAGATGAAGCATCTAAGTTGATGTAATAGCTAGAAAGAAGTAGTAAAATTCAAGTTTTAGGTATCGATTATTGACGTTTTAGCTGGCTTTGGTGCCTTGGACATGAGCTAGGAACTTAAGATTCTGCATGAAAGGAGGACTAGCAGCCGAGTTGCACGGGAGAATGAGAAAAGTATTCATATGTAGTAAAAAAATGAGAAATCTGTTTGTTTTCGTAATTTGTTATCGAATCGACTTAAATCCAGATCGTTACATTGGCCGCTCTTCTTTCTGAAACGGTTGCCCTTATCATCCGCAAGGCTATGTCGCGTGCTGCGGTATGCGGAGACACTAAAAGCACCATAGTAGAACACAGATGAAGCTTCTAATTTGAAGTAATAGCCATTAAGAAGTAGTACAATTCAAGTTTTAAGTATCGATTATTGACTTTTTAGCTGGCTTTGGTGCCTTGGACATGAGCTAGGACCTTAAGATTCTGCATGAAAGGAGGACTAGCAGCCGAGTTGCACGGGAGAATGAGAAAAGTATTCATATGTAGTAAAAAAATGAGAAATCTGTTTGTTTTCGTAATTTGTTATCGAATCGACTTAAATCCAGATCGTTACATAGCCGCTCTTCTTTCTGAAACGGTTGCCCTTATCATCCGCAAGGCTATGTCGCGTGCTGCGGTATGCGGAGACACTAAAAGCACCATAGTAGAACACAGATGAAGCTTCTAAGTTGATGTAATAGCCAGTAAGAAGTAGTAAAATTGAAGTTTTAGCTATCGATTATTGAACTTTTACCCTTTTTTGGTGCCTTGGACATGAGCTAGGAACTTAAGATTCAGCATGAACGGAGGACTAGCAGCCGAGTTGCACGGGAGAATGAGAAAAGTGTTCATATGTAGAAAAAACATGAGAAATCCTGTAAGTTTTCGTCATTTGTTATCGAATCGACTTAAAGCCAGATCGTCACATTGGCCGCTCTTCTCTCTGAAACGGTTGTACTTATCGTCCGCAAAGCTATGTCGCGTGCTGCGGTTTGCGGAGACACTAAAAGCACCATAGTAGAACACAGATGAAGCTTCTAATTTGAAGTAATAGCCATTAAGAAGTAGTACAATTCAAGTTTTAGGTATCGATTATTGACTTTTTAGGTGGCTTTGGTGCCTTGGACATGAGCTAGGACCTTAAGATTCTGCATGAAAGGAGGACTAGCAGCCGAGTTGCACGGGAGAATGTGAAAAGTGTTCATATGTAGTAAAAACATGAGAAATCCTCTCCGTTTTCGTCATTTGTTATCGAATCGACTTAAAGCCAGATCGTCACATTGGCCGCTCTTCTCTCTGAAACGGTTGTACTTATCGTCCGCAAAGCTATGTCGCGTGCTGCGGTTTGCGGAGACACTAAAAGCACCATAGTAGAACACAGATGAAGCTTCTAATTTGAAGTAATAGCCTTTAAGAAGTAGTACAATTCAAGTTTTAGGTATCGATTATTGACTTTTTAGCTGGCTTTGGTGCCTTGGACATGAGCTAGGACCTTAAGATTCTGCATGAAAGGAGTACTAGCAGCCGAGTTGCACGGGAGAATGAGAAAAGTGTTCATATGTAGTAAAAACCTGAGAAATCTGTCCGTTTTCGTAATTTGTTATCGAATCGACTTAAAGCCCGATCGTCTATTTGGCTACTGTTCTGTCTGAAACGGTTACATTTATCGTCTGCAAACCTAAGTTGCGTGCTGCGGTATGCGGAGACACTAAACGCACCATAGCAGAACACAGATGAAGCATCTAAGTTGATGTAATAGCTAGTAAAAAATAGTACAATTCAAGTTTTAGGTATCGATTATTGACTTTTTAGCTGGCTTTGGTGCCTTGGACATGAGCTAGGAACTTAAGTTTCTTCATGAAAGGAGGACTAGCAGCCGTGTTTCACGGGAGAATGTGAAAAGTGTTCATATGTAGTAAAAACCTGAGAAATCCGTCCGTTTTCGTCATTTGTTATCGAATCGACTTAAAGCCAGATCGTCACATTGGCCGCTCTTCTGTCTGAAACGGTTACATTTATTGTCTGCAAAGCTATGTCGCGTGCTGCGTTATGCGGAGACACTAAAAGCACCATAGTAGAACACAGATGAAGTTTCTAAGTTGATGTAATAGCCAGTAAGAAGTAGTAAAATTCAAGTTTCAGGTATCGATTATTGACCTTTTAGCTGGCTTTGGTGCCTTAGACATGAGCTAGGACCTTAAGATTCTGCATTAAAGGAGGACTAGCAGCCGAGTTGCACGGGAGAATGTGAAAGGTGTTGATATGCAGTAAAAACCTGAGAAATCCGTCCGTTTTCGTCATTTGTTATCGAATCGACTTAAAGCCAGATCGTCACATTGGCCGCTCTTCTCTATGATACGGTTGTACTTATCGTCTGCAAAGCTATGTCGCGTGCTGCGGTATGCGGAGACACTAAAAGCACCATAGTAGAACACAGATGAAGCATCTAAGTTGATGTAATAGGTAGTAAGAAATAGTACAATTCAAGTTTTAGGTACCGATTATTGACTTTTTGGCTGGCTTTGGTGCCTTGGACATGAGCTAGGAACTTAAGATTCTTCATGAAAGGAGGACTAGCAGCCGAGTTGCACGGGAGAATGTGAAAAGTGTTCATATGTAGTAAAAACCTGAGAAATCCGTCCGTTTTCGTCATTTGTTATCGAATCGACTTAAGGCCAGATCGTCACATTGGCCGCTTTTCTCTCTGAGACGGTTGTACTTATCGTCTGCAAAGCTATGTCGCGTGCTGCGGTATCCGGAGACACTAAAAGCTCCATAGTAGAACACAGAAGAAAGTTGTAAGTTGATGTAATAGCCAGTAAGAAGTAGTACAATTCAAGTTTTAGGTATCGATTATTGACTTTTTACACTTTTTTGTTTCCTTGGACATGAGCTAGGAACTTAAGATTTTGCATGGAAGGAGGACTAGCAGCTGCGTTGCACGGGAGAATGTGAAAAGTGTTCATATGTAGTAAATACCTGAGAAATCCGTCCGTTTTCGTCATTTGTTATCGAACCGACTTAAAGCCAGATCGTCACATTGGCCGCTTTTCTCTCTGAAACGGTTGTACTTATCGTCTGCAAAGCTATGTCGCGTGGCCTCGGTATGCGGAGACACTGAAAGCACCATAGTAGAACACAGAAGAAGCTTCTATGTTGATGTAATAGCCAGTAAGAAGTAGTACAATTCAAGTTTTAGTTGTCGATTATTCACTTTTTAGCCGACTTTGGTGGCTTGGACACGACCTAGGACCTTACGATTTTGCATGAAAAGGGGACTAGCAGCCGCGTTGCACGGGAAAATGTGAAAAGTGTTCATATGTAGTAAAAACCTGAGAAATATGTCCGTTTTGGTCATTTGTTATCGAATCGACTTAAAGCCAGATCATCACATTGGCCGCTTTTCTCTCTGAGACGGTTACATTTATCGTCTGCAAAGCTATTTCGCGTGCTGCGGTCTGCGGAGAGACTAAAAGCACCATAGTAGAACACAGAATAAGCTTCTCAGTTGAAGTAATAGCCAGTAAGAAGTAGTACAATTCAAGTTTCAGTTGTCGATTATTCACTTTTTAGCCGGCTTTGGTGGCTTGGACATGACCTAGGACCTTAGGATTTTGCATGAAATGAGGGACTAGCAGCCGCGTTGCACGGGAGAATGTGAAAAGTGTTCATATGTAGTAAAAACCTTAGAAATCCGTCCGTTTTCGTCATTTGTTATCAAATCGACTTAAAGCCAGATCGTCACATTGGAAGCTCTTCTGTCTGAAACGGTTACATTTATCGTCTGCAAAGCTATGTCGCGTGCTGCGGTATGCGGAGACACTAAAAGCACCAAAGTATAACACAGAAGAAGCTTCTATGTTGATGTAATAGCCAGTAAGAAGTAGTACAATTCAAGTTTTAGTTGGCGATTATTCACTTTTTAGCCGACTTTGGTGGCTTGGACATGACCTAGGACCTTACGATTTTGCATGAAACGAGGACTAGCAGCCGCGTTGCACGGGAGAGTGTGAAAAGTGTTCATGTGTAGTAAAAACCTGAGAAATCCGTCCGTTTTCGTCATTTGTTATCGAATCGACTTAAAGCCAGATCATCACATTGGCCGCTTTTCTCTCTGAGACGGTTACATTTATCGTCTGCAAAGATATGTCGCATGCTGCGGTATGCGAAGACACTAAAATCACCATAGTAGAACACAGAAGAAGCTTCTAAGTTGAAGTAATAGCCAGTAAGAAGTAGTACAATTCAAGTTTTAGTTGTCGATTATTCACTTTTTAGCCGACTTTGGTGGCTTGGACATGACCTAGGACCTTACGATTTTGCATGAAAAGAGGACTAACAATAGCGTTGCACTGGAGAATGTGAAAAGAGTTCATATGTAGTAAAAACCTGAGAAATCCGTCTGTTTTCGTCATTTGTTATCAAATCGACTTAAAGCCAGATCATCACATTGGCCGCTTTTCTCTCTGAGACGGTTACATTTATCGTCTGCAAAGCTATGTCGCGTGCTACGGTATGCGAAGACACTATAATAGTAGAACACAGAAGAAGCTTCTAAGTTGAAATAATAGCCAGTAAGAAGTAGTACAATTCTACTTTTAGTTGTCGATTATTCACATTTTAGCCGCCTTTGGTGGCTTGGACATGACATAGGACAGTAAGATTTTGCATGAAAGGAGGACTAGCAGCCGCGTTGCATGGGAGAATGTGACAAGTGCTCATATGTAGTAAAAACCTGAGAAAGCCGTCCGGTATCGTCATTTGTCATCGAATCGACTTAAAGCCAGATTGTCACATTGGCCGCTCTTCTCTCTGAAACAGTTACATTTATCGTCTGCAAAACTATTTCGCGTGCTGCGGTCTGCGGAGAGACTAAAAGCACCATAGTAGAACACAGAATAAGCTTCTAAGTTGAAGTAATAGCCAGTAAGAAGTAGTACAATTCAAGTTTCAGTTGTCGATTATTCATTTTTTAGCCGGCTTTGGTGGCTTGGACATGACCTAGGACCTTAAGATTTTGCATGAAATGAGGACTAGCAGCCGCGTTGCACGGGAGAATGTGAAAAGTGTTCATATGTAGTAAGAACCTTAGAAATCCGTCCGTTTTCGTCATTTGTTATCAAATCGACTTAAAGCCAGATCGTCACATTGGAAGCTCTTCCGTCTGAAACGGTTACATTTATCGTCTGCAAAGCTATGTCGCGTGCTGCGGTATGCGGAGACACTAAAAGCACCATAGTAGAAGACAGATGAAGCTTCTAAGTTGATGTAATAGCCAGTAAGAAGTAGTACATTTCAAGTTTCAGTTGTCGATTATTCACTTTTTAGCCGGCTTTGGTGGCTTGGACATGACCTAGGACCTTAACATTTTGCATGAATGGAGGACTAGCAGCGGCGTTGTACGGGAGAATGTAAAAAGTGTTCATATGTAGTAAACACCTGAGAAATCCGTCCGTTTTCGTCATTTGATATCGAAACGACTTAAAGCCAGATCGTCACATTGGCCGCTTTTCTCTCTGAGACGGTTACATTTATCGTCTGCAAAGCTATGTCGCGTGCTGCGGTATGCGAAGACACTAAGAGCACCATAGTAGAACACAGAAGAAGCTTCTAAGTTGAAGTAATAGCCAGTAAGAAGTAGTACAATTCAAGTTTCAGTTGTCGATTATTCACTTTTTAGCCGGCTTTGGTGGCTTGGACATGACCTAGGACCTTAAGATTTTGCATGGAAGGAGGACTAGCCTCCGCGTTGCACGGGAGAATGTGAAAAGTGTTCATATGTAGTAAGAACCTTAGAAATCCGTCCGTTTTCGTCATTTGTTATCAAATCGACTTAAAGCCAGATCGTCACATTGGAAGCTCTTCTGTCTGAAACGGTTACATTTATCGTCTGCAAAGCTATGTCGCGTGCTGCGGTATGCGGAGACACTAAAAGCAACATAGTAGAAGACAGATGAAGCTTCTAAGTTGATGTAATAGCCAGTAAGAAGTAGTACAATTCAAGTTTCAGTTGTCGATTATTGACTTTTTTGCCGGCTTTGGTGGCTTGGACATGACCTAGGACCTTAAGATTTTGCATGAAAGGAGGACTAGCAGCCGCGTTGTACGGGAGAATGTAAGAAGCGTTCACATGTAGTAAACACCTGAGAAATCCGTCCGTTTTCGTCATTTGATATCGAAACGACTTAAAGCCAGATCGTCACATTGGCCGCACCTCTGTCTGAAACGGTTACATTTATCGTCTGCAAAGCTATGTCGCGTGCTGCGGTATGCGACGACACTATAAGCACCATAGTAGAACACAGAAGAAGCTTCTATGTTGATGTAATAGCCAGTAAGAAGTAGTACAATTCAAGTTTTAGTTGGCGATTATTCACTTTTTAGCCGACTTTGGTGGCTTGGACATGACCTAGGACTTTACGATTTTGCATGAAAAGAGGACTAGCAGCCGCGTTGCACGGGAGAATGTGAAAAGTGTTCATATGTAGTAAAAACCTGAGAAATCCGTCCGTTTTCGTCATTTGTTATCGAATCGACTTAAAGCCAGATCATCACATTGGCCGCTTTTCTCTCTGAGACGGTTACATTTATCGTCTGCAAAGATATGTCGCGTGCTGCGGTATGCGAAGACACTAAAAGCACCATAGTAGAACACAGAAGAAGCTTAAAAGTTGAAGTAAAAGCCAGTAAGAAGTAGTACAATTCAAGTTTTAGTTGTCGATTATTCACTTTTTAGCCGACTTTGGTGGCTTGGACATGACCTAGGACCTTACGATTTTGCATGAAAAGAGGACTAACAATAGCGTTGCACTGGAGAATGTGAAAAGAGTTCATATGTAGTAAAAACCTGAGAAATCCGTCTGTTTTCGTCCTTTGTTATCGAATCGACTTAAAGCCAGATCATCACATTGGCCGCTTTTCTCTCTGAGACGGTTACATTTATCGTCTGCAAAGCTATGTCGCGTGCTGCGGTATGCGAAGACACTATAATAGTAGAACACAGAAGAAGCTGCTAAGTTGAAGCAATAGCCAGTAAGAAGTAGTACAATTCTACTTTTAGTTGTCGATTATTCTCATTTTAGCCGCCTTTGGTGGCTTGGATATGACCTAGGACCTTAAGATTTTGCATGAAAGGAGAACTAGCAGCCGCGTTGCACGGGAGAATGTGAAAAGTGTTCATATGTAGTAAAAACCTGAGAAAGCCGTCCGGTATCGTCATTTGTCATCGAATCGACTTAAAGCCAGATTGTCACATTGGCCGCTCTTCTCTCTGAAACAGTTACATTTATCGTCTGCAAAGCTACTTCGCGTGCTGCGGTCTGCGGAGAGACTAAAAGCACCATAGTAGAACACAGAATAAGCTTCTAAGTTGAAGTAATAGCCAGTAAGAAGTAGTACAATTCAAGTTTCAGTTGTCGATTATTCACTTTTTAGCCGGCTTTGGTGGCTTGGACATGACCTAGGACCTTAAGATTTTGCATGAAATGACGACTAGCAGCCGCGTTGCACGGGAGAATGTGAAAAGTGTTCATATGTAGTAAGAACCTTAGAAATCCGTCCGTTTTCGTCTTTTGTTATCAAATCGACTTAAAGCCAGATCGTCACATTGGCCGCTCTTCTCTCTGAAACGGTTACATTTATCGTCTGCAAAGCTATGTCGCGTGCTGCGGTATGCGGAGACACTAAAAGCACCATAGTAGAAGACAGATGAAGCTTCTAATTTGATGTAATAGCCAGTAAGAAGTAGTACAATTCAAGTTTTAGTTATCAATTATTGACTTTTCAGCTGGTTTTGGTGCCTTGGACATGAGCTAGGACCTTAACATTTTGCATGAAAGGAGGACTAGCAGCCGCGTTGTACGGGAGAATGTAAAAAGTGTTCATATGTAGTAAACACCTGAGAAATCCGTCCGTTTTCGTCATTTGATATCGAAACGACTTAAAGCCAAATCGTCACATTGGCCGCACTTCTGTCTGAAACGGTTACATTTATCGTCTGCAAAGCTATGTCGCGTGCTGCGGTATGCGAAAACACTATAAGCACCATAGTAGAACACAGAAGAAGCTTCTAAGTTAAAGTAATAGCCAGTAAGCAGTAGTACAATTCTACTTTTAGTTGTCGATTATTCACATTTTAGCCGCCTTTGGTGGCTTGGACATGACCTAGGACCTTAAGATTTTGCATGAAAGGAGGACTAGCAGCCGCGTTGCACGGGAGAATGTGAGAAGTGTTCATATGTAGTAAAAACCTGAGAAAGCCGTCCGTTTTCGTCATTTGATATCGAAACGACTTAAAGCCAGATCGTCACATTGGCCGCACTTCTGTCTGAAACGGTTACATTTATCGTCTGCAAAACTATTTCGCGTGCTGCGGTCTGCGGAGAGACTAAAAGCACCATTGTAGAACACAGAATAAGCTTCTAAGTTGAAGTAATAGCCAGTAAGATGTAGTACAATTCAAGTTTTAGGTATCGATTATTGACTTTTTACCCTTTTTTGGTGTCTTGGACATGAGCTAGGAACTTAAGATTTTGCATGGAAGGAGGACTAGCAGCTGCGTAGCACGGGAGAATGTGAAAAGTGTTCATATGTAGTAAACACCTGAAAATCCGTCCGTTTTCGTCATTTGTTATCGAATCGACTTAAAGCCAGATCGCCACATTGGCCGCTCTTCTCTCTGAGACGGTTACATTTATCGTCTGCAAGTCTATGTCGCGTGCTGCGGTATGCGAAGACACTATAAGCACCATAGTAGAACACAGAAGAAGCTTCTAAGTTGTTGTAATAGCCAGTAAGAAGTAGTACAATTCAAGTTTCAGTTGTCGATTATTCACTTTTTAGCCGGCTATGGTGGCTTGGACATGACCTAGGACCTTAAGATTTTGCATGAAATGAGGACTAGCATCCGCGTTGCACGGGAGAATGTGAAAAGTGTTCATATGTAGTAAGAACCTTAGAAATCCGTCCGTTTTCGTCATTTGTTATCAAATCGACTTAAAGCCAGATCGTCACATTGGAAGCTCTTCTGTCTGAAACGGTTACATTTATCGTCTGCAAAGCTATGTCGCGTGCTGCGGTATGCTGAGACACTAAAAGCACCATAGTAGAAGACAGATGAAGCTTCTAAGTTGATGTAATAGCCAGTAAGAAGTAGTACAATTCAAGTTTCAGTTGTCGATTATTCACTTTTTAGCCGGCTTTGGTGGCTTGGACATGACCTAGGACATTAAGATTTTGCATGAAAGGAGGACTAGCAGCCGCGTTGTACGGGAGAATGTAAAAAGTGTTCATATGTAGTAAACACCTGAGAAATCCGTCCGTTTTCGTCATTTGATATCGAAACGACTTAAAGCCAGATCGTCACATTGGCCGCACTTCTGTCTGAAACGGTTACATTTATCGTCTGCAACGCTATGTCGCGTGCTGCGGTATGCGAAGACACTATAAGCACCATAGTAGAACACAGAAGAAGCTTCTATGTTGGTGTAATAGCCAGTAAGAAGTAGTACAATTCAAGTTTTAGTTGGCGATTATTCACTTTTTAGCCGACTTTGGTGGCTTGGACATGACCTAGGACCTTACGATTTTGCATGAAAAGAGGACTAGCAGCCGCGTTGCACGGGAGAATGTGAAAAGTGTTCATATGTAGTAAAAACCTGAGAAATCCGTCCGTTTTCGTCATTTGTTATCGAATCGACTTAAAGCCAGATCATCACATTGGCCGCTTTTCTCTCTAAGACGGTTACATTTATCGTCTGCAAAGATATGTCGCGTGCTGCGGTATGCGAAGACACTAAAAGCACCATAGCAGAACACAGAAGAAGCTTCTAAGTTGAAGTAATAGCCAGTAAGAAGTAGTACAATTCAAGTTTTAGTTGTCGATTATTCACTTTTTAGCCGACTTTGGTGGCTTGGACATGACCTAGGACCTTACGATTTTGCATGAAAAGAGGACTAACAATAGCGTTGCACTGGAGAATGTGAAAAGAGTTCATATGTAGTAAAAACCTGAGAAATCCGTCTGTTTTCGTCCTTTGTTATCGAATCGACTTAAAGCCAGATCATCACATTGGCCGCTCTTCTCTCTGAAACAGTTGCATTTATCGTCTGCAAAGCTATTTCGCGTGCCGCGGTCTGCGGAGAGACTAAAAGCACCATAGTAGAACACAGAATAAGCTTCTAAGTTGAAGTAATAGCCAGTAAGAAGTAGTACAATTCAAGTTTCAGTTGTCGATTATTCACTTTTTAGCCGGCTTTGGTGGCTTGGACATGACCTAGGACCTTAAGATTTTGCATGAAATGAGGACTAGCAGCCGCGTTGCACGGGAGAATGTGAAAAGTGTTCATTTGTAGTAAGAACCTTAGAAATCCGTCCGTTTTCGTCTTTTGTTATCAAATCGACTTAAAGCCAGATCGTCACATTGGAAGCTCTTCTGTCTGAAACGGTTACATTTATCGTCTGCAAAGCTATGTCGCGTGCTGCGGTATGCGGAGACACTAAAAGCTCCATAGTAGAAGTCAGATGAAGCTTCTAAGTTGATGTAATAGCCAGTAAGAAGTAGTACAATTCAAGTTTTAGTTATCAATTATTGACTTTTCAGCTGGTTTTGGTGCCTTGGACATGAGCTAGGACCTTAACATTTTGCATGAAAGGAGGACTAGCAGCCGCATTGTACGGGAGAATGTAAAAAGTGTTCATATGTAGTAAACACCTGAGAAATCCGTCCGTTTTCGTCATTTGATATCGAAACGACTTAAAGCCAGATCGTCACATTGGCCGCACTTCTGTCTGAAACGGTTACATTTATCGTCTGCAAGGCTATGTCGCGTGCTGCGGTATGCAAAGACACTATAAGCACCATAGTAGAACACAGAAGAAGCTTCTAAGTTGAAGTAATAGCCAGTAAGAAGTAGTACAATTCAAGTTTTAGTTGTCGATTATTCACTTTTTAGCCGACTTTGGTGGCTTGGACATGAACTAGGACCTTACGATTTTGCATGAAAAGAGGACTAACAATAGCGTTGTACTGGAGAATGTGAAAAGAGTTCATATGTAGTAAAAACCTGAGAAATCCGTCTGTTTTCGTCATTTGTTATCGAATCGACTTAAAGCCAGATCATCACATTGGCCGCTTTTCTCTCTAAGACGGTTACATTTATCGTCTGCAAAGCTATGTCGCGTGCTGCGGTATGCGAAGACACAATAAGCACCAGAGTAGAACACAGAAGAAGCTTCTAAGTTGAAGTAATGGCCAGTAAGAAGTAGTACAATTCTACTTTTAGTTGTCGATTATTCACATTTTAGCCGCCTTTGGTGGCTTGGACATGACCTAGGACCTTAAGATTTTGCTTGAAAGGAGGACTAGCAGCCGCGTTGTACGGGAGAATGTGAAAAGTGTTCATATGTAGTAAAAACCTGAGAAAGCCGTCCGGTATCGTCATTTGTCATCGAATCGACTTAAAGCCAGATGTCACATTGGCCGCTCTTCTCTCTGAAACAGTTACATTTATCGTCTGCAAAGCTATTTCGCGTGCTGCGGTCTGCGGAGAGACTAAAAGCACCATAGTAGAAGACAGATGAAGCTTCTAAGTTGATGTAATAGCCAGTAAGAAGTAGTACAATTCAAGTTTTAGTTGTCGATTATTCACTTTTTAGCCGCCTTTGTTGGCTTAGACATGACCTAGGACCTTAAGATTTTGCATGTAAGGAGGACTAGCAGCCGCGTTGCACGGGAGAATGTGAAAAGTGTTCATATTTAGAAAAACCTGAGAAATCCGTCCGATTTCGTCATTTGTTATCGAATCGGCTTAAAGCCAGATCGTCACATTGGCCGCTCTTCTCTCTGAAACGGTTACATTTATCGTCAGCAAAGCTATGTCGCGTGCTGCGGTATGCGGAAACACTAAAATCACCATAGTAGAACACAGAAGAAGCTTCTAAGTTGAAGTAATAGCCAGCAAGATGTAGTACAATTCAAGTTTTAGGTATCGATTATTGACTTTTTACCCTTTTTTGGTGCCTTGGACATGAGCTAGGAACTTAAGATATTGCATGGAAGGAGGACTAGCAGCTGCATTGCACGGGAGAATGTGAAAAGTGTTCATATGTAGTAAACACCTGAGAAATCCGTCCGTTCTCGTCATTTGTTATCGAATCGACTTAAAGCCAGATCGTCACATTGGCCGCTTTTCTCTCTCAGACGGTTGTACTTATCGTCTGCAAAGCTATGTCGCGTGCTGCGGTATCCGGAGACACTAAAAGCTCCATAGTACAACACAGATGAAACTTCTAAGTTGATGTAATAGCCAGTAAGAAGTAGTACAATTCAAGTTTTAGGTATCGATTATTGACTTTTTACCCTTTTTTATTGCCTTGGACATGAGCTAGGAACTTAAGATTTTGCATGGAAGGAGGACTAGCAGCTGCGTTCCACGGGAGAATGTAAAAAGTGTTCATATGTAGTAAACACCTGAGAAATCCGTCCGTTTTCGTCAGTTGTTATCGAATCGGCTTAAATCCAGATCGTCACATTGGCCGCTCTTCTCTCTGAAACGGTTACATTTATCGACTGCAAAGCTATGTCGCGTGCTGCGGTATGCGGAAACACTAAAATCACCATAGTAGAACACAGAAGAAGCTTCTAAGTTGAAGTAAAAGCCAGTAAGAAGTAGTACAATTCAAGTTTTAGTTGTCGATTATTCACTTTTTAGCCGACTTTGGTGGCTTGGACATGACCTAGGACCTTACGATTTTGCATGAAAAGAGGACTAACAATAGCGTTGCACTGGAGAATGTGAAAAGAGTTCATATGTAGTAAAAACCTGAGAAATCCGTCTGTTTTCGTCCTTTGTTATCGAATCGACTTAAAGCCAGATCATCACATTGGCCGCTTTTCTCTCTGAGACGGTTACATTTATCGTCTGCAAAGCTATGTCGCGTGCTGCGGTATGCGAAGACACTATAATAGTAGAACACAGAAGAAGCTGCTAAGTTGAAGCAATAGCCAGTAAGAAGTAGTACAATTCTACTTTTAGTTGTCGATTATTCACATTTTAGCCGCCTTTGGTGGCTTGGACATGACCTAGGACCTTAAGATTTTGCATGAAAGGAGAACTAGCAGCCGCGTTGCACGGGAGAATGTGAAAAGTGTTCATATGTAGTAAAAACCTGAGAAAGCCGTCCGGTATCGTCATTTGTCATCGAATCGACTTAAAGCCAGATTGTCACATTGGCCGCTCTTCTCTCTGAAACAGTTACATTTATCGTCTGCAAAGCTACTTCGCGTGCTGCGGTCTGCGGAGAGACTAAAAGCACCATAGTAGAACACAGAATAAGCTTCTAAGTTGAAGTAATAGCCAGTAAGAAGTAGTACAATTCAAGTTTCAGTTGTCGATTATTCACTTTTTAGCCGGCTTTGGTGGCTTGGACATGACCTAGGACCTTAAGATTTTGCATGAAATGACGACTAGCAGCCGCGTTGCACGGGAGAATGTGAAAAGTGTTCATATGTAGTAAGAACCTTAGAAATCCGTCCGTTTTCGTCTTTTGTTATCAAATCGACTTAAAGCCAGATCGTCACATTGGCCGCTCTTCTCTCTGAAACGGTTACATTTATCGTCTGCAAAGCTATGTCGCGTGCTGCGGTATGCGGAGACACTAAAAGCACCATAGTAGAAGACAGATGAAGCTTCTAATTTGATGTAATAGCCAGTAAGAAGTAGTACAATTCAAGTTTTAGTTATCAATTATTGACTTTTCAGCTGGTTTTGGTGCCTTGGACATGAGCTAGGACCTTAACATTTTGCATGAAAGGAGGACTAGCAGCCGCGTTGTACGGGAGAATGTAAAAAGTGTTCATATGTAGTAAACACCTGAGAAATCCGTCCGTTTTCGTCATTTGATATCGAAACGACTTAAAGCCAAATCGTCACATTGGCCGCACTTCTGTCTGAAACGGTTACATTTATCGTCTGCAAAGCTATGTCGCGTGCTGCGGTATGCGAAGACACTATAAGCACCATAGTAGAACACAGAAGAAGCTTCTAAGTTGAAGTAATAGACAGTAAGAAGTAGTACAATTCAAGTTTTAGTTGTCGATTATTCACTTTTTAGCCGACTTTGGTGGCTTGGACATGACCTAGGACCTTACGATTTTGCATGAAAAGAGGACTAACAATAGCGTTGCACTGGAGAATGTGAAAAGAGTTCATATGTAGTAAAAACCTGAGAAATCCGTCTGTTTTCGTCATTTGTTATCGAATCGACTTAAAGCCAGATCATCACATTGGCCGCTTTTCTCTCTAAGACGGTTACATTTATCGTCTGCAAAGCTATGTCGCGTGCTGCGGTATGCGAAAACACTATAAGCACCATAGTAGAACACAGAAGAAGCTTCTAAGTTAAAGTAATAGCCAGTAAGCAGTAGTACAATTCTACTTTTAGTTGTCGATTATTCACATTTTAGCCGCCTTTGGTGGCTTGGACATGACCTAGGACCTTAAGATTTTGCATGAAAGGAGGACTAGCAGCCGCGTTGCACGGGAGAATGTGAGAAGTGTTCATATGTAGTAAAAACCTGAGAAAGCCGTCCGTTTTCGTCATTTGATATCGAAACGACTTAAAGCCAGATCGTCACATTGGCCGCACTTCTGTCTGAAACGGTTACATTTATCGTCTGCAAAACTATTTCGCGTGCTGCGGTCTGCGGAGAGACTAAAAGCACCATAGTAGAACACAGAATAAGCTTCTAAGTTGAAGTAATAGCCAGTAAGAAGTAGTACAATTCAAGTTTTAGGTATCGATTATTGACTTTTTACCCTTTTTTGGTGTCTTGGACATGAGCTAGGAACTTAAGATTTTGCATGGAAGGAGGACTAGCAGCTGCGTAGCACGGGAGAATGTGAAAAGTGTTCATATGTAGTAAACACCTGAAAATCCGTCCGTTTTCGTCATTTGTTATCGAATCGACTTAAAGCCAGATCGCCACATTGGCCGCTCTTCTCTCTGAGACGGTTACATTTATCGTCTGCAAGGCTATGTCGCGTGCTGCGGTATGCGAAGACACTATAAGCACCATTTTAGAACACAGAAGAAGCTTCTAAGTTGATGTAATAGCCAGTAAGAAGTAGTACAATTCAAGTTTCAGTTGTCGATTATTCACTTTTTAGCCGGCTATGGTGGCTTGGACATGACCTAGGACCTTAAGATTTTGCATGAAATGAGGACTAGCATCCGCGTTGCACGGGAGAATGTGAAAAGTGTTCATATGTAGTAAGAACCTTAGAAATCCGTCCGTTTTCGTCATTTGTTATCAAATCGACTTAAAGCCAGATCGTCACATTGGAAGCTCTTCTGTCTGAAACGGTTACATTTATCGTCTGCAAAGCTATGTCGCGTGCTGCGGTATGCTGAGACACTAAAAGCACCATAGTAGAAGACAGATGAAGCTTCTAAGTTGATGTAATAGCCAGTAAGAAGTAGTACAATTCAAGTTTCAGTTGTCGATTATTCACTTTTTAGCCGGCTTTGGTGGCTTGGACATGACCTAGGACATTAAGATTTTGCATGAAAGGAGGACTAGCAGCCGCGTTGTACGGGAGAATGTAAAAAGTGTTCATATGTAGTAAACACCTGAGAAATCCGTCCGTTTTCGTCATTTTATATCGAAACGACTTAAAGCCAGATCGTCACATTGGCCGCACTTCTGTCTGAAACGGTTACATTTATCGTCTGCAACGCTATGTCGCGTGCTGCGGTATGCGAAGACACTATAAGCACCATAGTAGAACACAGAAGAAGCTTCTATGTTGGTGTAATAGCCAGTAAGAAGTAGTACAATTCAAGTTTTAGTTGGCGATTATTCACTTTTTAGCCGACTTTGGTGGCTTGGACATGACCTAGGACCTTACGATTTTGCATGAAAAGAGGACTAGCAGCCGCGTTGCACGGGAGAATGTGAAAAGTGTTCATATGTAGTAAAAACCTGAGAAATCCGTCCGTTTTCGTCATTTGTTATCGAATCGACTTAAAGCCAGATCATCACATTGGCCGCTTTTCTCTCTAAGACGGTTACATTTATCGTCTGCAAAGATATGTCGCGTGCTGCGGTATGCGAAGACACTAAAAGCACCATAGCAGAACACAGAAGAAGCTTCTAAGTTGAAGTAATAGCCAGTAAGAAGTAGTACAATTCAAGTTTTAGTTGTCGATTATTCACTTTTTAGCCGACTTTGGTGGCTTGGACATGACCTAGGACCTTACGATTTTGCATGAAAAGAGGACTAACAATAGCGTTGCACTGGAGAATGTGAAAAGAGTTCATATGTAGTAAAAACCTGAGAAATCCGTCTGTTTTCGTCCTTTGTTATCGAATCGACTTAAAGCCAGATCATCACATTGGCCGCTCTTCTCTCTGAAACAGTTACATTTATCGTCTGCAAAGCTATTTCGCGTGCCGCGGTCTGCGGAGAGACTAAAAGCACCATAGTAGAACACAGAATAAGCTTCTAAGTTGAAGTAATAGCCAGTAAGAAGTAGTACAATTCAAGTTTCAGTTGTCGATTATTCACTTTTTAGCCGGCTTTGGTGGCTTGGACATGACCTAGGACCTTAAGATTTTGCATGAAATGAGGACTAGCAGCCGCGTTGCACGGGAGAATGTGAAAAGTGTTCATTTGTAGTAAGAACCTTAGAAATCCGTCCGTTTTCGTCTTTTGTTATCAAATCGACTTAAAGCCAGATCGTCACATTGGAAGCTCTTCTGTCTGAAACGGTTACATTTATCGTCTGCAAAGCTATGTCGCGTGCTGCGGTATGCGGAGACACTAAAAGCTCCATAGTAGAAGTCAGATGAAGCTTCTAAGTTGATGTAATAGCCAGTAAGAAGTAGTACAATTCAAGTTTTAGTTATCAATTATTTACTTTTCAGCTGGTTTTGGTGCCTTGGACATGAGCTAGGACCTTAACATTTTGCATGAAAGGAGGACTAGCAGCCGCGTTGTACGGGAGAATGTAAAAAGTGTTCATATGTAGTAAACACCTGAGAAATCCGTCCGTTTTCGTCATTTGATATCGAAACGACTTAAAGCCAGATCGTCACATTGGCCGCACTTCTGTCTGAAACGGTTACATTTATCGTCTGCAAGGCTATGTCGCGTGCTGCGGTATGCAAAGACACTATAAGCACCATAGTAGAACACAGAAGAAGCTTCTAAGTTGAAGTAATAGCCAGTAAGAAGTAGTACAATTCAAGTTTTAGTTGTCGATTATTCACTTTTTAGCCGACTTTGGTGGCTTGGACATGAACTAGGACCTTACGATTTTGCATGAAAAGAGGACTAACAATAGCGTTGTACTGGAGAATGTGAAAAGAGTTCATATGTAGTAAAAACCTGAGAAATCCGTCTGTTTTCGTCATTTGTTATCGAATCGACTTAAAGCCAGATCATCACATTGGCCGCTTTTCTCTCTAAGACGGTTACATTTATCGTCTGCAAAGCTATGTCGCGTGCTGCGGTATGCGAAGACACAATAAGCACCAGAGTAGAACACAGAAGAAGCTTCTAAGTTGAAGTAATGGCCAGTAAGAAGTAGTACAATTCTACTTTTAGTTGTCGATTATTCACATTTTAGCCGCCTTTGGTGGCTTGGACATGACCTAGGACCTTAAGATTTTGCTTGAAAGGAGGACTAGCAGCCGCGTTGTACGGGAGAATGTGAAAAGTGTTCATATGTAGTAAAAACCTGAGAAAGCCGTCCGGTATCGTCATTTGTCATCGAATCGACTTAAAGCCAGATGTCACATTGGCCGCTCTTCTCTCTGAAACAGTTACATTTATCGTCTGCAAAGCTATTTCGCGTGCTGCGGTCTGCGGAGAGACTAAAAGCACCATAGTAGAAGACAGATGAAGCTTCTAAGTTGATGTAATAGCCAGTAAGAAGTAGTACAATTCAAGTTTTAGTTGTCGATTATTCACTTTTTAGCCGCCTTTGTTGGCTTAGACATGACCTAGGACCTTAAGATTTTGCATGTAAGGAGGACTAGCAGCCGCGTTGCACGGGAGAATGTGAAAAGTGTTCATATTTAGAAAAACCTGAGAAATCCGTCCGATTTCGTCATTTGTTATCGAATCGGCTTAAAGCCAGATCGTCACATTGGCCGTTCTTCTCTCTGAAACGGTTACATTTATCGTCAGCAAAGCTATGTCGCGTGCTGCGGTATGCGGAAACACTAAAATCACCATAGTAGAACACAGAAGAAGCTTCTAAGTTGAAGTAATAGCCAGCAAGATGTAGTACAATTCAAGTTTTAGGTAACGATTATTGACTTTTTACCCTTTTTTGGTGCCTTGGACATGAGCTAGGAACTTAAGATATTGCATGGAAGGAGGACTAGCAGCTGCATTGCACGGGAGAATGTGAAAAGTGTTCATATGTAGTAAACACCTGAGAAATCCGTCCGTTCTCGTCATTTGTTATCGAATCGACTTAAAGCCAGATCGTCACATTGGCCGCTTTTCTCTCTGAGACGGTTGTACTTATCGTCTGCAAAGCTATGTCGCGTGCTGCGGTATCCGGAGACACTAAAAGCTCCATAGTACAACACAGATGAAACTTCTAAGTTGATGTAATAGCCAGTAAGAAGTAGTACAATTCAAGTTTTAGGTATCGATTATTGACTTTTTACCCTTTTTTATTGCATTGGACATGAGCTAGGAACTTAAGATTTTGCATGGAAGGAGGACTAGCAGCTGCGTTCCACGGGAGAATGTAAAAAGTGTTCATATGTAGTAAACACCTGAGAAATCCGTCCGTTTTCGTCAGTTGTTGTCGAATCGGCTTAAATCCAGATCGTCACATTGGCCGCTCTTCTCTCTGAAACGGTTACATTTATCGACTGCAAAGCTATGTCGCGTGCTGCGGTACGCGGAAACACTAAAATCACCATAGTAGAACACAGAAGAAGCTTCTAAGTTGATGTAATAGCCAGTAAGAACTAGTACAATTCAAGTTTTAGTTGTCGATTATTCACTTTTTAGCCGACTTTGGTGGCTTGGACATGACCTAGGACCTTACGATTTTGCATTAAAACAGGACTAGCAGCCGCGTTGCACGGGAGAATGTGAAAAGTGTTCGTATGTAGTAAGAACTTTAGAAATCAGTCCGTTTTCGTCATTTGTTATCGAATCGACTTAAAGCCAATTCGTCACATTGGCCGCACTTCTGTCTGAAACGGTTGCATTTATCGTCTGCAAAGCCATGTCGCGTGCTGCTGTATGCGGAGACACTAGAAGCACCATAGTATAACACAGAAGAAGCTTCTAAGTTGAAGTAATAGCCAGTAAGAAGCAGTACAATTCAAGTTTTAGTTGTCGATTATTCACTTTTTAGCCGGCTTTGGTGGCTTGGACGTGACCTAGGACCTTAAGATTTTGCATGAAAGGAGGACTAGCAGCCGCGTTGCACGGGAGAATGTGAAAATGTTCATATGTAGTAAAAACCTGAGAAATCCGTCCGTTTTCGTCATTTGTTATCAAATCGACTTAAAGCCAGATCGTCACATTGGGCGCTCTTCTGTCTGAAACGATTACATTTATCGTCTGCAAAGCTATGTCGCGTGCTGCGGTATGCGGAGACACTAAAAGCACCATAGTAGAAGACAGATGAAGCTTCTAAGTTGATGTAATAGCCAGTAAGAAGTAGTACTATTCAAGTTTTAGTTATCAATTATTGATTTTTTAGCTGGCTTTGGTGCCTTGGACATAAGCTAGGACCTTAACATATTGCATGAAAGAAGGACTAGCAGCTGCGTTGTACGGGAGAATGTGAAAAGTGTTCATATGTAGTAAAAATCTGAGAAATCCGTCCGTTTTCGTCATTTGTTATCGAATCGACTTAAAGCCAGATCGTCACATTGGCCGCTCTTCTCTCTGAAACGGTTACATTTATCGTCTGCAAAGCTATGTCGCGTACTGCGGTATGCGGAGAGACTAAAAGCACCATAGTAGAACACAGAAGAAGCTTCTAAGTTGAAGTAATAGCCAGTAAGAAGTAGTACAATTCATATTTTAGTTGTCAATTATTCACTTTTTAGCCGACTTTGGTGGCTTGGACATGACCTAGGACCTTAAGATTTTGCATGAAAGCAGGACTAGCAGCCACGTTGCACGGGAGAATGTGAAAAGTGTTCATATGTAGTAAAAACCTGAGAAATCCGTCCGTTTTCGTCATTTGTTATCGAATCGACTTAAAGCCAGATCGTCACATTGGCCGCACTTCTCTCTGAAACGGTTACATTTATCGTCTGCAAAGCTATGTCCCGTGCTGCGGTGTGCGGAGAGAATAAAAGCACCATAGTAGAACACAGAAGTACCTTCTAAGTTGAAGTAATAGCCAGTAAGAAGTAGTACAATTCAAGTTTTAGCTGTCGATTATTCACTTTTTAGCCGGCTTTGGTGGCTTGGACATGACCTAGGACCTTAAGATTTTGCATGAAAGGAGGACTAGCAGCCGCGTTGCACGGGAGAATGTGAAAAGTGTTCATATGTAGTAAAAACCTGAGAAATTCGTCCGTTTTCGTCATTTGTTATCGAATCGACTTAAAGCCAGATCGTCACAATGGCCGCTCTTCTCTCTGAAACGGTTACATTTATCGTCTGCAAAGCTATGTCGCATGCTGCGGTATGCGGAAACACTAAAATCACCATAGTAGAACACAGAAGAAGCTTCTAATTTGAAGTAATAGCCAGTAAGAAGTAGTACAATTCAAGTTTTAGTTGTCGATTATTCACTTTTTAGCCGGCTTTGGTGGCTTGGACGTGACCTAGGACCTTAAGATTTTGCATGAAAGGAGGACTAGCAGCCGCGTTGCACGGGAGAATGTGAAAAGTGTTCATATGTTGTAAAAACCTGAGAAATCCGTCCGTTTTCGTCATTTGTTATCGAATCGACTTAAAGCCAGATCGTCACATTTTCCGCATTTCTCTGTGAGACGGTTATATTTATCGTCTGCAATGCTATGTCGCGTGCTGCGGTATGCGGAGACACTAAATGCACCATAGTAGAACACAGAAGAAGCTTATAAGTTGAAACAATAGCCAGTAAGAAGCAGTACAATTCAAGTTTTGGTTATCGATTATTGATTTTTAGCCGGCTTTGGTGCCTTGGACAAGAGGTGGAACCATAAGATTTTGCATGAAAGGAGGAGTAGCAGCCGCGTTGCACGAGAGAATGTGAAAAGGGTTCATATGTAGTATAAACGTGAGAATTCCGTCCGTTTTCGTCATTTCTTATCCAAACGAGTTAAAGGCAGATCGTCACATTGGCCGCTCTTCTCTATGAAATGGTTGTAAATTATCGTCTGCAAAGCTATATCGCGTGCTGCGGTATGCGGAGACATTAAAAGCACCATAGTTGATCAGAGATGAAGCTTCTAAGTTGATGTAATAGCCAGTAAGTAGTAGTACAATTCAAGTTTTAGGTACCGATTATTGACTTTTTACCCTTTTTTGGTGCCTTGGACATACGCTAGGAACTTATGATTTAGCATGGAAGGAGGACTAGCAGCTGCGTTGCACGGGAGAATGTGAAAAGTGTTCATATGTAGTAAGAACCTTAGAAATCCGTCCGTTTTCGTCATTTGTTATCAAATCGACTTAAAGCCAGATCTTCACATTGGGCGCTCTTCTGTTTGAAACGGTTACATTTATCGTCTGCAAAGCTATGTCGCGTGCTGCGGTATGCGGAAACACTAAAAGCACCATAGTAGAAGACAGATGAAGCTTCTAAGTTGATGTAATAGCCAGTAAGAAGTAGTACAATTCAAGTTTTAGTTATCAATTATTGACTTCTTAGCTGGCTTTGGTGCCTTGGACATGAGCTAGGACCTTAACATTTTGCATGAAAGGAGGACTAGTAGCCGCGTTGTACGGGAGAATGTGAAAAGTGTTCATATGTAGTAAAAACCTGAGAAATCAGTCCGTTTTCGTCATTTGTTATCAAATCGACTCAAAGCCAGATCGTCACATTGGCCGCTCTTCTCTCTGAATCGTTTACATTTATAATCTGCAAAGCTATGTCGCGTGCTGCGGTATGCGGAGAGAATAAAAGCACCATAGTAGAACACAGAAGTAGCTTCTAAGTTGAAGTAATAGCCAGTAAGAAGTAGTACAATTCAAGTTTTAGCTGTCGATTATTCACTTTTAGCCGGCTGTGGTGGCTTGGACATGACCTAGGACCTTAAGATTTTGCATGAAAGGAGGATTAGCAGCCGCGTTGTACGGGAGAATGTGAAAAGTGTTCATATGTAGTAAAAACCTGAGAAAACAGTCCGTTTTCGTCATTTGTTATCGAATCGATTTAAAGCCAGATCGTCACATTGGCCGCTCTTCTCTCTGAAACGGTTACATTTATCGTCTGCAAAGTTATGTCGCGTGCTGCGGTATGCGGAGAGACTAAAAGCACCATAGTAGAACACAGAAGTAGCTTCTAAGTTGAAGTAATAGCCAGTAAGAAGTAGTACAATTCAAGTTTTAGCTGTCGATTATTCACTTTTTAGCCGGCTTTGGTGGCTTGGACATGACCTAGGACCTTAAGATTTTGCATGAAAGGAGGACTAGAAGCCGCGTTGCACGGGAGAATGTGAAAAGTGTTCATATGTAGTAAAAACCTGAGAAATCCGTCCGTTTTCGTCATTTGTTATCGAATCGACTTAAAGCCAGATCGTCACATTTTCCGCATTTCTCTGTGAGACGGTTATATTTATCGAATGCAAAGCTATGTCGCATGCTGCGGTATGCGGAGACATTAAAAGCACCATAGTTGATCAGAGATGAAGCTTCTAAGTTGATGTAATAGCCAGTAAGTAGTAGTACAATTCAAGTTTTAGGTACCGATTATTGACTTTTTACCCTTTTTTGGTGCCTTGGACATGCGCTAGGAACTTATGATTTTGCATGGAAGGAGGACTAGCAGCTGCGTTGCACGGGAGAATGTGAAAAGTGTTCATATGTAGTAAAAACCTGAGAAATCCGTCCGTTTTCGTCATTTGTTATCGAATCGATTTAAAGCCAGATCGTCACATTGGCCGCTCTTCTCTCTGAAACGGTTACATTTATCGTCTGCAAAGCTATGTCGCGTGCTGCGGTATGCGGGGACACTAAAAGCACCATAGTAGAACACCGATGAAGCGTCTAAGTTGAGGTAATGGCCAGTAAGAAGTAGTACAATTCAAGTTTTAGGTATCGGTTATTGACTTTTTACCTTTCTGTGGTGCCTTGGACATGTGCTAGGAACATAAGATTTTGCATGAAAGGAGGACTAGCAGCCGCGTTGCACGGGAGAATGTGAGAAGTGTTCATATGTAGTAAAAACCTGAGAAACCCGTCCGTGTTCGTCATTTGTATTCGAATCGACTTAAAGCCAGATCGTCACATTGGCCGCTCTTCTCCCTGAAACGGTTGTACTTATCGCCTGCAAAGCTATGTCGCGTGCTGCGGTATGCGGATACACTAAATGCACCATAGTTGAACACAGATGAAACTTCTAAGTTGATGTAATAGCTAGTAAGAAGTGGTACAATTCAAGTTTTAGGTATCGATTATTGACTTTTTACCCTTCTTTGGCGCCTTGGACATGAGCTATTAACATAAGATTTTGCATGAAAGGAGGACTAACAGCGGCGTTGCAAGGGAGAATCTGAAAAGTGTTCATATGTAGTAAAAACCTGAGAAATCTGTCCGTTTTCGTCATTTGTTATCGAAGCGACTTAAATCCAGATCGTCATATTGGCCGTTCTTCTCTCTGAAACGGTTGTACTTATCGTCTGCAAAGCTATGTCACATGCTGCGGTATGCGGAGACACTAAAAGCACCATAGTAGAACACAGATGAAGCTTTTATGTTGATGCAATAGCCAGTAAGAAGTAGTACTATTCAAGTTTTAGCTATCGATTATTGACATTTTACCCTTCTTTGGTGCCTTAACATGAGCTAGGAACTTAAGATTTTGCATGAAAGGAGGACTAGCAGCCGCGTTGCAAGGGAGAATGTGAAATGTGTTCATATGTAGTAAAAACCTGAGAAATCTGTCCGTTTTCGTCATTTGTTATCGAATCGACTTAAAGCCAGATCGTCACATTGGCCGCAGCTCTGTCTGAAAACGTTACATTTATCGTCTGCAAAGCTATGTCGCGTGCTGCGGTATGGGGAGACACTAAATGCACCATAGTAGAACACAGATGAAGCTTCTAAGTTGATGTAATAGCCAGTAAGAAGTAGTAAAATTCAAGTTTTACGTATCGATTATTGACTTTGTACCCTTCTTTGGTGCCTTGGACATGAGCTAGGAACATAAGATTCTGCATGAAAGGAGGACTAGCAGCCGCTTAGCACGGTAGAATGTGAAAAGTGTTCATATGTAGTAAAAACCTGAGAAATCCGTCCGTTTTCGTCATATGGTTATCAAATCGACTTAAAGCCAGATCGTCACGTTGGCCGCTCTTCTGTCTGAAACGGTTACATTTATCGTCTGCAAAGCTATGTCGCATGCTGCGGTATGCGGAGACACAAAAAGCACCGTAGTAGAACACAGGTGAAGCTTCTAAGTTGATGTAATAACTAGTAAGAAGTAGTACAATTCAAGTTTTAGGTATCGATTATTGACTTTTTACCCTTCTTTGGTGCCTTGGACATGAGCTAGGAACATAATATTTTGCATGAAAGGAGGACTAGCAGCCGCGTTTTATGGGTGAATGTGAAAAGTGTTCATATGTAGTAAAAATCTGAGAAATCCGTCCGTTTTCGTCATTTGTTATCGAATCGACTTAAAGCCAGATCGTCACATTGGCCGCTCTTCTCTCTGAAACGGTTACATTTATCGTCTGCAAAGCTATGTCGCGTACTGCGGTATGCGGAGAGACTAAAAGCACCATAGTAGAACACAGAAGAAGCTTCTAAGTTGAAGTAATAGCCAGTAAGAAGTAGTACAATTCATATTTTAGTTGTCAATTATTCACTTTTTAGCCGACTTTGGTGGCTTGGACATGACCTAGGACCTTAAGATTTTGCATGAAAGGAGGAGTAGCAGCCGCGTTGCACGAGAGAATGTGAAAAGGGTTCATATGTAGTATAAACGTGAGAATTCCGTCCGTTTTCGTCATTTCTTATCCAAACGAGTTAAAGGCAGATCGTCACATTGGCCGCTCTTCTCTATGAAATGGTTGTAAATTATCGTCTGCAAAGCTATATCGCGTGCTGCGGTATGCGGAGACATTAAAAGCACCATAGTTGATCAGAGATGAAGCTTCTAAGTTGATGTAATAGCCAGTAAGTAGTAGTACAATTCAAGTTTTAGGTACCGATTATTGACTTTTTACCCTTTTTTGGTGCCTTGGACATACGCTAGGAACTTATGATTTAGCATGGAAGGAGGACTAGCAGCTGCGTTGCACGGGAGAATGTGAAAAGTGTTCATATGTAGTAAGAACCTTAGAAATCCGTCCGTTTTCGTCATTTGTTATCAAATCGACTTAAAGCCAGATCGTCACATTGGGCGCTCTTCTGTTTGAAACGGTTACATTTATCGTCTGCAAAGCTATGTCGCGTGCTGCGGTATGCGGAAACACTAAAAGCACCATAGTAGAAGACAGATGAAGCTTCTAAGTTGATGTAATAGCCAGTAAGAAGTAGTACAATTCAAGTTTTAGTTATCAATTATTGACTTCTTAGCTGGCTTTGGTGCCTTGGACATGAGCTAGGACCTTAACATTTTGCATGAAAGGAGGACTAGTAGCCGCGTTGTACGGGAGAATGTGAAAAGTGTTCATATGTAGTAAAAACCTGAGAAATCAGTCCGTTTTCGTCATTTGTTATCAAATCGACTCAAAGCCAGATCGTCACATTGGCCGCTCTTCTCTCTGAATCGTTTACATTTATAATCTGCAAAGCTATGTCGCGTGCTGCGGTATGCGGAGAGAATAAAAGCACCATAGTAGAACACAGAAGTAGCTTCTAAGTTGAAGTAATAGCCAGTAAGAAGTAGTACAATTCAAGTTTTAGCTGTCGATTATTCACTTTTAGCCGGCTGTGGTGGCTTGGACATGACCTAGGACCTTAAGATTTTGCATGAAAGGAGGATTAGCAGCCGCGTTGTACGGGAGAATGTGAAAAGTGTTCATATGTAGTAAAAACCTGAGAAAACAGTCCGTTTTCGTCATTTGTTATCGAATCGATTTAAAGCCAGATCGTCACATTGGCCGCTCTTCTCTCTGAAACGGTTACATTTATCGTCTGCAAAGTTATGTCGCGTGCTGCGGTATGCGGAGAGACTAAAAGCACCATAGTAGAACACAGAAGTAGCTTCTAAGTTGAAGTAATAGCCAGTAAGAAGTAGTACAATTCAAGTTTTAGCTGTCGATTATTCACTTTTTAGCCGGCTTTGGTGGCTTGGACATGACCTAGGACCTTAAGATTTTGCATGAAAGGAGGACTAGCAGCCGCGTTGCACGGGAGAATGTGAAAAGTGTTCATATGTAGTAAAAACCTGAGAAATCCGTCCGTTTTCGTCATTTGTTATCGAATCGACTTAAAGCCAGATCGTCACATTTTCCGCATTTCTCTGTGAGACGGTTATATTTATCGAATGCAAAGCTATGTCGCATGCTGCGGTATGCGGAGACATTAAAAGCACCATAGTTGATCAGAGATGAAGCTTCTAAGTTGATGTAATAGCCAGTAAGTAGTAGTACAATTCAAGTTTTAGGTACCGATTATTGACTTTTTACCCTTTTTTGGTGCCTTGGACATGCGCTAGGAACTTATGATTTTGCATGGAAGGAGGACTAGCAGCTGCGTTGCACGGGAGAATGTGAAAAGTGTTCATATGTAGTAAAAACCTGAGAAATCCGTCCGTTTTCGTCATTTGTTATCGAATCGATTTAAAGCCAGATCGTCACATTGGCCGCTCTTCTCTCTGAAACGGTTACATTTATCGTCTGCAAAGCTATGTCGCGTGCTGCGGTATGCGGGGACACTAAAAGCACCATAGTAGAACACCGATGAAGCGTCTAAGTTGAGGTAATGGCCAGTAAGAAGTAGTACAATTCAAGTTTTAGGTATCGGTTATTGACTTTTTACCTTTCTGTGGTGCCTTGGACATGTGCTAGGAACATAAGATTTTGCATGAAAGGAGGACTAGCAGCCGCGTTGCACGGGAGAATGTGAGAAGTGTTCATATGTAGTAAAAACCTGAGAAACCCGTCCGTGTTCGTCATTTGTATTCGAATCGACTTAAAGCCAGATCGTCACATTGGCCGCTCTTCTCCCTGAAACGGTTGTACTTATCGCCTGCAAAGCTATGTCGCGTGCTGCGGTATGCGGATACACTAAATGCACCATAGTTGAACACAGATGAAACTTCTAAGTTGATGTAATAGCTAGTAAGAAGTGGTACAATTCAAGTTTTAGGTATCGATTATTGACTTTTTACCCTTCTTTGGCGCCTTGGACATGAGCTATTAACATAAGATTTTGCATGAAAGGAGGACTAACAGCGGCGTTGCAAGGGAGAATCTGAAAAGTGTTCATATGTAGTAAAAACCTGAGAAATCTGTCCGTTTTCGTCATTTGTTATCGAAGCGACTTAAATCCAGATCGTCATATTGGCCGTTCTTCTCTCTGAAACGGTTGTACTTATCGTCTGCAAAGCTATGTCACATGCTGCGGTATGCGGAGACACTAAAAGCACCATAGTAGAACACAGATGAAGCTTTTATGTTGATGCAATAGCCAGTAAGAAGTAGTACTATTCAAGTTTTAGCTATCGATTATTGACATTTTACCCTTCTTTGGTGCCTTAACATGAGCTAGGAACTTAAGATTTTGCATGAAAGGAGGACTAGCAGCCGCGTTGCAAGGGAGAATGTGAAATGTGTTCATATGTAGTAAAAACCTGAGAAATCTGTCCGTTTTCGTCATTTGTTATCGAATCGACTTAAAGCCAGATCGTCACATTGGCCGCAGCTCTGTCTGAAAACGTTACATTTATCGTCTGCAAAGCTATGTCGCGTGCTGCGGTATGGGGAGACACTAAATGCACCATAGTAGAACACAGATGAAGCTTCTAAGTTGATGTAATAGCCAGTAAGAAGTAGTAAAATTCAAGTTTTACGTATCGATTATTGACTTTGTACCCTTCTTTGGTGCCTTGGACATGAGCTAGGAACATAAGATTCTGCATGAAAGGAGGACTAGCAGCCGCTTAGCACGGTAGAATGTGAAAAGTGTTCATATGTAGTAAAAACCTGAGAAATCCGTCCGTTTTCGTCATATGGTTATCAAATCGACTTAAAGCCAGATCGTCACGTTGGCCGCTCTTCTGTCTGAAACGGTTACATTTATCGTCTGCAAAGCTATGTCGCATGCTGCGGTATGCGGAGACACAAAAAGCACCGTAGTAGAACACAGGTGAAGCTTCTAAGTTGATGTAATAACTAGTAAGAAGTAGTACAATTCAAGTTTTAGGTATCGATTATTGACTTTTTACCCTTCTTTGGTGCCTTGGACATGAGCTAGGAACATAATATTTTGCATGAAAGGAGGACTAGCAGCCGCGTTTTATGGGTGAATGTGAAAAGTGTTCATATGTAGTAAAAATCTGAGAAATCCTTCCGTTTTCGTCATTTGTTATCGAATCGACTTAAAGCCAGATCGTCACATTGGCCGCTCTTCTCTCTGAAACGGTTACATTTATCGTCTGCAAAGCTATGTCGCGTACTGCGGTATGCGGAGAGACTAAAAGCACCATAGTAGAACACAGAAGAAGCTTCTAAGTTGAAGTAATAGCCAGTAAGAAGTAGAACAATTCATATTTTAGTTGTCAATTATTCACTTTTTAGCCGACTTTGGTGGCTTGGACATGACCTAGGACCTTAAGATTTTGCATGAAAGCAGGACTAGCAGCCACGTTGCACGGGAGAATGTGAAAAGTGTTCATATGTAGTAAAAACCTGAGAAATCCGTCCGTTTTCGTCATTTGTTATCGAATCGACTTAAAGCCAGATCGTCACATTGGCCACACTTCTCTCTGAAACGGTTACATTTATCGTCTGCAAAGCTATGTCCCGTGCTGCGGTGTGCGGAGAGAATAAAAGCACCATAGTAGAACACAGAAGTACCTTCTAAGTTGAAGTAATAGCCAGTAAGAAGTAGTACAATTCAAGTTTTAGCTGTCGATTATTCACTTTTTAGCCGGCTTTGGTGGCTTGGACATGACCTAGGACCTTAAGATTTTGCATGAAAGGAGGACTAGCAGCCGCGTTGCACGGAAGAATGTGAAAAGTGTTCATATGTAGTAAAAACCTGAGAAATTCGTCCGTTTTCGTCATTTGTTATCGAATCGACTTAAAGCCAGATCGTCACAATGGCCGCTCTTCTCTCTGAAACGGTTACATTTATCGTCTGCAAAGCTATGTCGCATGCTGCGGTATGCGGAAACACTAAAATCACCATAGTAGAACACAGAAGAAGCTTCTAAGTTGAAGTAATAGCCAGTAAGAAGTAGTACAATTCAAGTTTTAGTTGTCGATTATTCACTTTTTAGCCGGCTTTGGTGGCTTGGACGTGACCTAGGACCTTAAGATTTTGCATGAAAGGAGGACTAGCAGCCGCGTTGCACGGGAGAATGTGAAAAGTGTTCATATGTTGTAAAAACCTGAGAAATCCGTCCGTTTTCGTCATTTGTTATCGAATCGACTTAAAGCCAGATCGTCACATTTTCCGCATTTCTCTGTGAGACGGTTATATTTATCGTCTGCAAAGCTATGTCGCGTGCTGCGGTATGCGGAGACACTAAAAGCACCATAGTAGAACACAGAAGAAGCTTATAAGTTGAAACAATAGCCAGTAAGAAGCAGTACAATTCAAGTTTTGGTTATCGATTATTGATTTTTAGCCGGCTTTGGTGCCTTGGACAAGAGGTGGAACCATAAGATTTTGCATGAAAGGAGGAGTAGCAGCCGCGTTGCACGAGAGAATGTGAAAAGGGTTCATATGTAGTATAAACGTGAGAATTCCGTCCGTTTTCGTCATTTCTTATCCAAACGAGTTAAAGGCAGATCGTCACATTGGCCGCTCTTCTCTATGAAATGGTTGTAAATTATCGTCTGCAAAGCTATATCGCGTGCTGCGGTATGCGGAGACATTAAAAGCACCATAGTTGATCAGAGATTAAGCTTCTAAGTTGATGTAATAGCCAGTAAGTAGTAGTACAATTCAAGTTTTAGGTACCGATTATTGACTTTTTACCCTTTTTTGGTGCCTTGGACATACGCTAGGAACTTATGATTTAGCATGGAAGGAGGACTAGCAGCTGCGTTGCACGGGAGAATGTGAAAAGTGTTCATATGTAGTAAGAACCTTAGAAATCCGTCCGTTTTCGTCATTTGTTATCAAATCGACTTAAAGCCAGATCGTCACATTGGGCGCTCTTCTGTTTGAAACGGTTACATTTATCGTCTGCAAAGCTATGTCGCGTGCTGCGGTATGCGGAAACACTAAAAGCACCATAGTAGAAGACAGATGAAGCTTCTAAGTTGATGTAATAGCCAGTAAGAAGTAGTACAATTCAAGTTTAGTTATCAATTATTGACTTCTTAGCTGGCTTTGGTGCCTTGGACATGAGCTAGGACCTTAACATTTTGCATGAAAGGAGGACTAGTAGCCGCGTTGTACGGGAGAATGTGAAAAGTGTTCATATGTAGTAAAAACCTGAGAAATCAGTCCGTTTTCGTCATTTGTTATCAAATCGACTCAAAGCCAGATCGTCACATTGGCCGCTCTTCTCTCTGAATCGTTTACATTTATAATCTGCAAAGCTATGTCGCGTGCTGCGGTATGCGGAGAGAATAAAAGCACCATAGTAGAACACAGAAGTAGCTTCTAAGTTGAAGTAATAGCCAGTAAGAAGTAGTACAATTCAAGTTTTAGCTGTCGATTATTCACTTTTAGCCGGCTGTGGTGGCATGGACATGACCTAGGACCTTAAGATTTTGCATGAAAGGAGGATTAGCAGCCGCGTTGTACGGGAGAATGTGAAAAGTGTTCATATGTAGTAAAAACCTGAGAAAACAGTCCGTTTTCGTCATTTGTTATCGAATCGATTTAAAGCCAGATCGTCACATTGGCCGCTCTTCTCTCTGAAACGGTTACATTTATCGTCTGCAAAGTTATGTCGCGTGCTGCGGTATGCGGAGAGACTAAAAGCACCATAGTAGAACACAGAAGTAGCTTCTAAGTTGAAGTAATAGCCAGTAAGAAGTAGTACAATTGAAGTTTTAGCTGTCGATTATTCACTTTTTAGCCGGCTTTGGTGGCTTGGACATGACCTAGGACCTTAAGATTTTGCATGAAAGGAGGACTAGCAGCCGCGTTGCACGGGAGAATGTGAAAAGTGTTCATATGTAGTAAAAACCTGAGAAATCCGTCCGTTTTCGTCATTTGTTATCGAATCGACTTAAAGCCAGATCGTCACATTTTCCGCATTTCTCTGTGAGACGGTTATATTTATCGAATGCAAAGCTATGTCGCATGCTGCGGTATGCGGAGACATTAAAAGCACCATAGTTGATCAGAGATGAAGCTTCTAAGTTGATGTAATAGCCAGTAAGTAGTAGTACAATTCAAGTTTTAGGTACCGATTATTGACTTTTTACCCTTTTTTGGTGCCTTGGACATGCGCTAGGAACTTATGATTTTGCATGGAAGGAGGACTAGCAGCTGCGTTGCACGGGAGAATGTGAAAAGTGTTCATATGTAGTAAAAACCTGAGAAATCCGTCCGTTTTCGTCATTTGTTATCGAATCGATTTAAACCAGATCGTCACATTGGCCGCTCTTCTCTCTGAAACGGTTACATTTATCGTCTGCAAAGCTATGTCGCGTGCTGCGGTATGCGGGGACACTAAAAGCACCATAGTAGAACACCGATGAAGCGTCTAAGTTGAGGTAATGGCCAGTAAGAAGTAGTACAATTCAAGTTTTAGGTATCGGTTATTGACTTTTTACCTTTCTGTGGTGCCTTGGACATGTGCTAGGAACATAAGATTTTGCATGAAAGGAGGACTAGCAGCCGCGTTGCACGGGAGAATGTGAGAAGTGTTCATATGTAGTAAAAACCTGAGAAACCCGTCCGTGTTCGTCATTTGTATTCGAATCGACTTAAAGCCAGATCGTCACATTGGCCGCTCTTCTCCCTGAAACGGTTGTACTTATCGTCTGCAAAGCTATGTCGCGTGCTGCGGTATGCGGATACACTAAATGCACAATAGTTGAACACAGATGAAACTTCTAAGTTGATGTAATAGCTAGTAAGAAGTGGTACAATTCAAGTTTTAGGTATCGATTATTGACTTTTTACCCTTCTTTGGCGCCTTGGACATGAGCTATTAACATAAGATTTTGCATGAAAGGAGGACTAACAGCGGCGTTGCAAGGGAGAATCTGAAAAGTGTTCATATGTAGTAAAAACCTGAGAAATCTGTCCGTTTTCGTCATTTGTTATCGAAGCGACTTAAATCCAGATCGTCATATTGGCCGTTCTTCTCTCTGAAACGGTTGTACTTATCGTCTGCAAAGCTATGTCACATGCTGCGGTATGCGGAGACACTAAAAGCACCATAGTAGAACACAGATGAAGCTTTTATGTTGATGCAATAGCCAGTAAGAAGTAGTAAAATTCAAGTTTTACGTATCGATTATTGACTTTGTACCCTTCTTTGGTGCCTTGGACATGAGCTAGGAACATAAGATTCTGCATGAAAGGAGGACTAGCAGCCGCTTAGCACGGTAGAATGTGAAAAGTGTTCATATGTAGTAAAAACCTGAGAAATCCGTCCGTTTTCGTCATATGGTTATCAAATCGACTTAAAGCCAGATCGTCACGTTGGCCGCTCTTCTGTCTGAAACGGTTACATTTATCGTCTGCAAAGCTATGTCGCATGCTGCGGTATGCGGAGACACAAAAAGCACCGTAGTAGAACACAGGTGAAGCTTCTAAGTTGATGTAATAACTAGTAAGAAGTAGTACAATTCAAGTTTTAGGTATCGATTATTGACTTTTTACCCTTCTTTGGTGCCTTGGACATGAGCTAGGAACATAATATTTTGCATGAAAGGAGGACTAGCAGCCGCGTTGCACGGGAGAATGTGGAAAGTGTTCATATGTAGTAAAAACCTGAGAAATATGTCTGTTTTCGTCACTTGTTATCGAATCGACTTAAAGCCAGATCGTCACATTGTCCCCTCTCCTCTCTGAAACGGTTGTACTTATCGTCTGCAAAGCTATGTCGCGTGCTGCGGTATGCAGAGACACTAAAAGCACCATAGTAGAACACAGATGAAGCTTCTATGTTGATGTAATAGAGAGTAAGAAGTAGTACAATTCAAGTATTAGGTATGGATTATTGACTATTTAGTTGGCTTTGGTGCCTTGAACATGAGCTAGGAACTTAAGATTTTGCATGAAAGGAGGACTAGCAGCCGCGTTTTATGGGTGAATGTGAAAAGTGTTCATATGTAGTAAAAACCTGAGAAATCCGTCCGTTTTCGTCATATGTTATCGAATCGACTTAAAGCCAGGTCGTCATATTGGCCGCTCTTCTCTCTGAAACGGTTGTACTTACCGTCTGCAAAGCTATGTCGCGTGCTGCGGTATGTGGAGACACTAAAAGCACCATAGTGGATCACAGATGAAGCATCTAAGTTGATGTAATAGCCAGTATGAAGTAGTATAACTCAAGTTTTATCTATCGACTATTGACTTCTAGCTGGCTTTGGTGCCTTGGACATGAGGTAGGATCTTCAGATTCTGCATGAAAGGTGGACTAGCAGCCGCGTTGCACGCGAGAATGTGAAAATGGTTCATATGTAGTAAAAACCTGAGAAATCCGAACGTTTTCGTCATTTGTTATCGAATCGACTTAAAGCCAGATCGTCATATTGGCCGCTCTTCTGTCTGAAACGGTTACATTTATCGTCTGCAAAGCTATGTCGCGTGCTGCGGTATGCGGAGACACTACAAGCACCATAGTGGAAAACAGATGAAGCATCTAAGTTGATGTAATAGCCAGTAAGAAGTAGTATAATTCAAGTTTTATCTACGGATTATTGACTTTCTGGATTTGGTGCCTTGGACATGAGCTAGTACCTTAAGTTTCTGCATGAATGGAGCACTAGCAGCCAAGTTGCACGGGAGAAAGTGAAAAGTGTTCATACGTAGTAAAAACCTGAGAAATCCGTCCGTTTTCGTAATTTGTTATCGAATCGACTTTAAGCCAGATCGTCACATTGGCCGCTCTTCTCTCTGAAACGGTTGTACTTATCGTTTGCAAAGCTATGTCGCGTGCTGCGGTATGTGGAGACACTAAAACCACCATAGTAGAACACAGATGAAGCTTCTAAGTTGATGTAATAGCCAGTAATAAGTAGTACAACTCAAGTTTTAGGTATCGATTATTGACTTTTTAGCTGGCTTTGGTGCCAGTAATAAGTAGCACAATTCAAGTTTTAGGTATCGATTTTTGACTTTTTAGCTGGCTTTGGTGCCTTGGACATGAGCTAGGACCTTAAGATTCTGCATGAAAGGAGGACTAGCAGCCGAGTTGCACGGGAGAAAGTGAAAAGTTTTCATACATAGTAAAAACCTGAGAAATCCGTCCATTTTCGTCATTTGTTATTGAATCGGCTTAAAACCAAATCGTCACATTCGCCGCTCTTCTCTCTGAAAGGGATGTACTTATCGTTTGCAAAGCTATGTCGCGTGCTGCGGTATGTGGAGACACTAAAACCACCATAGTAGAACACAGATGAAGCTTCTAAGTTGATGTAGTACAATTCTAGTTTTAGTTGTGGATTTTTGACTTTTTACCCTTCTTTGGTGCCTTGGTCATGAGCTGGGAACTTAAGGTTTTGCATGAAAGGAGGACTAGCAGACGCGTTGCACGGGAGAATGTGAGAAGTGTTCATATGTAGTAAAAACCTGAGAAACCCGTCCGGGTTCGTCATTTGTATTCGAATCAACTTAAAGCCAGATAGTCACATTGGCCGCTCTTCTCCCTGAAACGGTTGTACTTATCGCCTGCAAACTATGTCGCGTGCTGCGGTATGCGGAGACACTAAATGCACCATAGTTGAACACAGATGAAGCATCTAAGTTGATGTAATAGCCAGTAAGAAGTAGTATAATTCAAGTTTTATCTATCGATTATTGACTTTTTAGCCGGCTTTGGTGCCTTGGACATGAGGTAGGATCTTCAGATTCTGCATGAAGGGAGGACTAGCAGCCGCGTTGCACGGGAGAATGTGAAAAGTGTTCATATGTAGTAAAAACCTGCGTAATCCGTCCGTATTCGTCATTTGTTATCGATTCGACTTAAAGCCAGGTCGACACATTGGCCGCTCTTCTCTCTGAAACGGTTGTACTTACCGTCTGCAAAGCTATGTCGCGTGCTGCGGTATGTGGAGACACTAAAAGCACCATAGTGGATCACAGATGAAGCATCTAAGTTGATGTAATAGCCAGTATGAAGCAGTATAACTCAAGTCTTATCTATCGACTATTGACTTTTAGCTGGCTTTGGTGCCTTGGACATGAGGTAGGATCTTCAGATTCTGCATGAAAGGTGGACTAGCAGCCGCGTTGCACGCGAGAATGTGAAAATGGTTCATATGTAGTAAAAACCTGAGAAATCCGTCCGTTTTCGTCATTTGTTATCGAATCGACTTAAAGCCACATCGTCACATTGGCCGCTCTTCTGTCTGAAACGGTTACATTTATCGTCTGCAAAGCTATGTGGCGTGCTGCGGTATGCGGAGACACTAAAAGCACCATAGTGGAACATAGATGAAGCATCTAAGTTGATGTAATAGCCAGTAAGAAGTAGTATAATACAAGTTTTATCTATCGATTATTGACTTCTTAGCTGGATTTGGTGCCCTTTTACATGAGGTAGGATCTTCAGATTCTGCATGAAGGGGTGACTAGCAGCCGCGTTGCATGGGAGAATGTGAAAAGTTTTCATATGTAGTAAAAACCTGAGAAATCCGAACGTTTTCGTCACTTGTTATCAAATCGACTTAAAGCCAGATCGTCACATTGGCCGCCCTTCTCTCTGAAACGGTTGTACTTATCGTCTGCAAAGCTATGTCGCGTGCTGCGGTATGCGGAGACACTAAAAGCACCATAGTAGAACACAGATGAAGCTTCTAAGTTGATGTAATACCTAGTAAGATGTAGTACAATTCAAGTTTCAGTTATCGATTACTGACTTTTTTGCTGGCTTTGGTGCCTTCGACATGAGCTACGACTTTAAGATTTTGCATGAAAGGAGGACTAGCAGCCGAGTTGCACGGGAGAATGTGAAAAGTGTTCATATGTAGTAAAAACCTGAGAAATCCGTCCGTTTTCGTCATTTGTTATTGAATCGGCTTAAAGCCAAATCGACACATTCGCCGCTCTTCTCTCTGAAACGGTTGTACTTATCGTTTGCAAAGCTATGTCGCGTGCTGCGGTATGCGGAGACACTAAAACCACCATAGTAGAACACAGATGAAGCTTCTAAGTTGATGTAATAGCCAGTAAGAAGTAGTACAATTCAAGTTTTAGGTATCGATTACTGACTTTTTAGCTGGCTTTGGTGCCTTGGACATGAGCTAGGACCTTAAGATTCTGCATGAAAGGAGGACTAGCAACAGAGTTGCACGGGAGAAAGTGAAAAGTGTTCATATGTAGTAAAAACCTTAGAAATCCGTCCGTTTTCGTCATTTGTTATCGAATGGACTTAAAGCCAGATCGCCACGTTGGCCGCTCTTCTGTCTGAAACGGATACATTTATCGTCTGCAAAACTATGTCTCGTGCTGCGGTATGTGGAGACACTAAAAGCACCCTAGTGGAACACAGATGAAGCATCTAAGTTGATGTAATAGCCAGTAAGAAGTAGTATAATTCAAGTTTTATCTATCGATTATTGACTTTTTAGCCGGCTTTGGTGCCTTGGACATGAGGTAGGATCTTCAGATTCTGCATGAAGGGAGGACTAGCAGCCGCGTTGCACGGGAGAATGTGAAAAGTGTTCATATGTAGTAAAAACCTGAGAAATCCGAACGTTTTCGTCATTTTCTATCGAATCGACTTAAAGCGAGATCGTCATATTGGCCGCTCTTCACTCTGAAACGGTTGTACTTATCGTCTGCAAAGCTGCGTCGCTTGCTGCGGTATGTGGAGACACTAAAAGCACCATAGAAGAACACAGATGAAGCTTCTAAGTTGATGTAATAGCCAGTAAGAAGTAGTACAATTCAAGTTTTAGGTATCTATTATTGACTTTGTAGCTGGCTTTGGTGCATTGGACATGAGCTAGGAATTAAGATTTTGCATGAAAGGGGGACTAGCAGCCGCGTTGCACGGGAGAATGTGAAAAGTGTTCATATGTAGTAAAAACCTGAGTAAACCGTAAGTTTTCGTAATTTGTTGTCGAATCGACTTAAAGCCAGATCGTCACATTGGCCGCTCTTCTTTCTGAAACGGTTACATTTATCGTCTGCAAAGCTATGTCGCGTGCTGCGGTATGTGGAGACACTAAAAGTACCATAGTAGAACACAGGTGAAGCTTCTAAGTTGATGTAATAGCTAGTAAGATGTAGTACAATTCAAGTTTCAGTTATCGATTATTGACTTTTTTGCTAGCTTTGGTGCCTTGGACATGAGCTAGGACCTTAAGATTCTGCATGAAAGGAGGACTAGCAGCCGCGTTGCAAGGGAGAAAATAAAAAGTGTTCATATGTAGTAAAAACCTGAGAAATCCGTCCGTTTTCGTCATTTGTTATCGAATGGACTTAAAGCCAGATCGCCACATTGGCCGCTCTTCTGTCTGAAACGGTTACATTTATCGGCTGCAAAGCTATGTGGCGTTTTGCGGTATGCGGAGACACTAAAAGCACCATAGTGGAACACAGATGAAGCATCTAAGTTGATGTAATAGCCAGTAAGAAGTAGTACAATTCAAGTTTTATCTATCGATTATTGACTTTTTAGCAGGCTTTGGTGCCTTGGACATGGGGTAGGATCTTCAGATTCTGCATGAAGGGAGGACTAGCAGCCGCGTTGCACGGGAGAATGTGAAAGGTGTTCATATGTAGTAAAAACCTGAGAAATCCGTCCGTTTTCGTCATTTGTTATAGAATCGACTTAAAGCCAGATCGTCACATTGGCCGCTCTTCTCCCTGAAACGGTTGTACTTATCGTCTGCAAAGCTATGTCGCGTGCTGCGGTATGTGGAGACACTAAAAGCACCATAGTAGAACACAGATGATGCTTCTAAGTTGATGTAATAGCCAGTAATAAGTAGTACAATTCAAGTTTTAGGTATCGATTATTGACTTTTTAGCTGGCTTTGGCGCCAGTAATAAGTAGTACAATTCAATTTTTAGGTATCGATTATTGACTTTTTAACTGGCTTTGGTGCCTCGGACATGAGCTAGGACCTTAACATTCTGCATGAAAGGAGGACTAGCAGCCGAGTTGCACGGGAGAATGTGAAAATTGTTCATATGTAGTAAAAACATGAGAAATCCGTCCGTTTTCGTCATTTGTTATCGAATCGACTTAAAGCCAGATCGTCACATTGGCCGCTCTTCTCTCTGAAACGGTTGTACTTATCGTCTGCAAAGCTATGTCGCGTGCTGCGGAATGCGGAGACACTAAAAGCACCATAGTAGAACACAGATGAAGCTTCTAAGTTGTTGTAATAGCCAGCAAGAAGTAGTACAATTCAAGTTTGAGGTATCGATTATTGACTTTTTACCCCTCTTTGGTGCCTTGGACATGAGCTAGAAACTTAAGATTTTGCATGAAAGGAGGACTAGCAGCCGAATTGCACGGGAGAATGTGAAAAGTGTTCATATGTAGTAAAAACCTGAGAAATCCGTCCGTTTTCGTCATTTGTTATGAAATCGACTTAAAGCCAGATCGCCACATTGGCCTCTCTTCTGTCTGAAACGGTTACATTTATCGTCTGCAAAGCTATGTGGCGAGCTGCGGTATGCGGAGACACTAAAAGCACCATAGTGGAACATAGATGAAGCATCTAAGTTGATGTAATAGCCAGTAAGAAGTAGTATAATTCAAGTTTTATCTATCGATTATTGGCTTTTTAGCTGGCTTTGGTGCCTTGGACATGAGGTAAGATCTTCAGATTCTGCATGAATCGAGGACTAGCAGCCGCGTTGCATGGGAGAATGTGAAAAGTGTACATATGCAGTAAAAACCTGAGAAATCCGAACGTTTTCGTCACTTGTTATCGAATCGACTTAAACCCAGATCGTCACATTGGCCGCCCTTCTCTCTGAAACGGTTGTACTTATCGTCTGCAAAGCTATGTCGTGTGCTGCGGTATGCGGAAGCACTAAAAGCACCAAAGTAGAACACAGATGAAGCTTCTAAGTTGATGTAATACCTAGTAAGATGTAGTACAATTCAAGTTTCAGTTATCGATTATTGACTTTTTAGCTGGCTTTGGTGCCTTGGACATGAAGTAGAATCTTCAGATTCTGCATGAATTGAGGACTAGCAGCCGCGTTGCATGGGAGAATGTGAAAAGTGTTCATATGTAGTAAAAACCTGAGAAATCCGAACGTTTTCGTCATTTGTTATCGAATCGACTTAAAGCCAGATCGTCACATTGGCTGCTCTTCTCCCTGAAACGGTTGTACTTATCGTCTGCAAAGCTATGTCGCGGGCTGTGGTATGTGGAGACACTAAAAGCAACATAGTAGAACACAGATGAAGCTTCTAAGTTGAAGTAATAGCCAGTAAGAAGTAGTACAATTCAAGTTTTAGGTATCGATTATTGACTTTTTAGCTGGCTTTGGTGCCAGTAATAAGTAGTACAATTCAAGTTTTAGGTATCGATTATTGACTTTTTAACTGGCTTTGGTGCCTCGGACATGAGCTAGGACCTAAAGATTCTGCATGAAAGGAGGACTAGCAGCCGAGTTGCACGGGAGAATGTGAAAATTGTTCATATGTAGTAAAAACATGAGAAATCCGTCCGTTTTCGTCATTTGTTATCGAATCGACTTAAAGCCAGATCGTCACATTGGCCGCTCTTCTGTCAGGAACGGTTACATTTATCGTCTGCAAAGCTATGTCGCGTGCTGCGGTATGCGGAGACACTAAAAGCACCATATTGGAAAACAGATGAAGCATCTAAGTTGATGTAATAGCCAGTAAGAAGTAGTATAATTCAAGTTTTATCTATCGATTATTGACTTTCTGGCTTTGGTGCCTTGGACATGAGCTAGGACCTTAAGTTTCTGCATGAAAGGAGCACTAGCAGCCAAGCTGCACGGGAGAAAGTGAAAAGTGTTCATACGTAGTAAAAACCTGAGAAATCCGTCCGTTTTCGTCATTTGTTATCGAATCGACTTAAAGCCAGATCGTCACATTGGCGGCTCTTCTCTCTGAAACGGTTGTACTTATCGTCTGCAAAGCTATGTCGCGTGCTGCGGTACGCGGAAACACTAAAAGCACCATAGTAGAACACAGATGAAGCTTCTAAGTTGTTGTAATAGCCAGCAAGAAATAGTACAATTCAAGTTCTAGGTATCGATTATTGACTTTTTAGCTGGCTTTTGTGCCTTGGACATGAGCTAGGAACTTAAGATTTTGCATGAAAGGGGGACTAGCAGCCGCGTGGCACGGGAGAATGTGAAAAGTGTTCATATGTAGTAAAAACCTGAGTAAAGCGTAGGCTTTCGTAATTTGTTGTCGAATCGACTTAAAGCCAGATCGTCACATTGGCCGCTCTTCTTTCTGAAACGGTTACATTTATCGTCTGCAAAGCTATGTCGCGTGCTGCGGTATGTGGAGACACTAAAAGTACCATAGTAGAACACAGATGAAGCTTCTAAGTTGATGTAATAGCTAGTAAGATGTAGTACAATTCAAGTTTCAGTTATCGATTATTGACTTTTTTGCTAGCTTTGGTGCCTTGGACATGAGCTAGGACCTTAAGATACTGCATGAAAGGAGCACTAGCAGCCAAGCTGCACGGGAGAAAGTGAAAAGTGTTCATATGTAGTAAAAACCTGAGAAATCCGAACGTTTTCGTCATTTTCTATCGAATCGACTTAAAGCCAGATCGTCATATTGGCCGCTCTTCTCTCTGAAACGGTTGTACTTATCGTCTGTAAAGCTATGTCGCTTGCTGCGGTATGTGGAGACACTAAAAGCACCATAGTAGAACACAGATGAAGCTTCTAAGTTGATGTAATTGCCAGTAAGAAGTAGTACAATTCAAGTTTTAGGTATCGATTATTGACTTTTTAGGTGGCTTTGGTGCCTTGGACATGAGCTAGGAACTTAAGATTTTGCATGAAAGGGGGACTAGCAGCCGCGTTGCACGGGAGAATGTGAAAAGTGTTCATATGTAGTAAAAACCTGAGTAAACCGTACGTTTTCGTAATTTGTTGTCGAATCGTCTTAAAGCCAGATCGTCACATTGGCCGCTCTTCTTTCTGAAACGGTTACATTTATCGTCTGCAAAGCTATGTCGCGTGCTGCGGTATGTGGAGACACTAAAAGTACCATAGTAGAACACAGACGAAGCTTCTAAGTTGATGTAATAGCTAGTAAGATGTAGTACAATTCAAGTTTCAGTTATCGATTATTGACTTTTTTGCTAGCTTTGGTGCCTTGGACATGAGCTAGGACCTTAAGATTTTGCATGAAAGGAGGACTAGTAACCGCGTTGCACGTGAGAATGTGAAAAGTGTTCATATGTAGTAAAAACCTGGGAAATCCGTCCGGTTTCGTATTTGTTATCGAATCCATTTAAAGCCAGATCGTCACATTGGCCGCTTTTCTCTCTGAGACGGTTACATTTATCGTCTGCAAAGCTATGTCGCGTGCTGCCGTATACGGAGACACTTAAAGCACCATAGTAGAACACAGAAGAAGCTTCTAAGTTGAAGCAATAGCCAGTAAGAAGTAGTTCAATTCAAGTTTTAATTATAGATTATTCACTTTTTAGCCGGCTTTGGTGGCTTGGATAAGACCTTGGACCTTAAGATTTTGCATGAAAGGAGGACTAGCAGCCGCGTTGCACGGGAGAATGTGAAAAGTGTTCATATGTAGTAAGAACCTGAGAAATCCGTCCGTTTTCGTCAGTTGTTATCGAATGGACTTAAAGCCAGATCGCCACATTGGCTGCTCTTCTGTCTGAAACGGTTGTACTTATCGTCTGCAAGGCTATGTCGCGTGCAGCGGTATGCGGAGACACTAAAAGCACCATAGTAGAACACAGATGAAGCTTCTAAGTTGTTGTAATAGCCAGTATGAAGTAGTATAATTCAAGTTTTAGGTATCGATTATTGACTTTTTACCCTTCTTTGGTGCCTTGAGCTAGGAACTTAAGATTTTGCATGAAAGGAAAACTCGCAGCCGCGTTGCACGGGGGAATGTGAAAAGTGTTCATATGTAGTAGAAACCTGAGAAAACCGTCCGTTGTCGTCATTTGTTATCGAATTGACTTGAAGACAGATCGTCAGATTGGCCGCTCTTCTCTCTAAAACGGTTGTACTTATCGTCTGCAAGGCTATGTCGCGTGCTGCGGTATGCGGAGACACTAAAAGCACCATAGTAGAACACAGATGAAGCGTCTAAGTTGATGTAATAGCCAGAAGAAGTAGTACAATTCGAGTTTTAGGTATCGATTATTGACCTTTAGCTGGCTTTGGTGTCATGGACATGAGCTAGGACCTTAAGATTCTGCATGAAAGGAAGACAAGCAGCCGCGTTGCACGGGAGAATTGTAAAAAGTGTTCATATGTAGTAAAAACCTGATAAATCCGTCAGTTTTCGTCATTTGTTATCAAATCGACTTAAAACCAGATCCTCACATTGGCCGCTCTTCTCTCTGAAACGGTTGTACTTTTCGTGTGCAAAGCTATGTCGCGTGCTGCGGTATGCGGAGACACTAAAAGCACCTTCGTAGAACACAGATGAAGCTTCTAAGTTGTTGTAATAGCCAGTATGAAGTAGTAGAATTCAAGTTTTAGGTATCGATTATTGACTTTTTACCCTTCTTTGGTGCCTTGGACATGAGCTAGGAACTTAAGATTTTGCATGAAAGGAGGACTAGCAGCCGAGTTGCACGGGAGAATGTGAAAAGTGTTCATATGTAAAAAAACCCTAAGAAATCCAACCGTTTTCGTCATTTGTTATCGAATCGACATAATGCCAGAACGTCACATTAGCCGCTCTTCTCTCTGAAACGGTTGTATTTATTGTCTGCATTGCTATGTCGCGAGCTGCGGTATGCGGAGACACTAAAAGCACCATAGTAGAACACAGATGAAGCTCCTAAGTTGATATAATATCCAGTAAGAAGTAGTACAATTCAAGTTTTATATATCGGTTATAGACTTTTTAGCTGGCTTTGCTGTCTTGGACATGAGCTAGGACCTTAAGATTCTGCATGAAAGGAGGACTAGCAGCCCAGTTGCATGGGAGAATGTGAATAGTGTTCATATGTAGTAAAAACCTGAGAAATCCGTCCGTTTTCGTCGTTTGTTATCGAATCGACGTAAAGCCAGATCATCATATTTGCTGCTCTTCTCTATGAAAAGGTTGTACTTATCGTGTGCAAAGCTATGTCGCGAGCTGCGGTATGCGGAGACACTAAAAGCACCATAGTAGAACACAGATGAAGCTTCCAAGTTGATGTAATAGCCAGTATGAAGTAGTACAGTTCAAGTTTTACTTATCGATTATTGACTTTGTACCCTCCTTTGGTGCCTTGGACATGAACTAGGGACTTAAGATTTTGCATGAAAGGAGGACTAGCAGCCGCGTTGCACGGGAGAATGTGAAAAGTGTCCATGTGTAGCAAAATACTGAGAAATCCGTCCGATTTCGTCATTTGTTATCGAATCGACTTAAAGCCAGATCGTCACATTGGCCGCCCTTCTCTCTGAAACAGTTGTACTTATGGTCTGCAAAGCTATGTCGTGTGCTGCGGTATGCGGAGACACTAAAACCGTCATAGTAGAACACAGATGAAGATTCTAAGTTGATGTAATAGCCAGGAAGATGTAGTACAATACAAGTTTTGGGTATCGATTATTGACTTTTTACCCTTCTTTGGTGCCTTGGACATGAGCTAGGAACTTAAAATTTTGCATGAAAGGAGGACAATCAGCCGCGTTGCACGTGAGAATGTGAAAAGTGTTCATATGTAGTAAAAGCCTGAGCCAGATCGTCACATTGGCCGCACTTCTGTCTGAAACGGTTGTACTAATCGTCTGCAAAGCTATGTCGCGTGCTGCGGTATGCGGAGACACTAAAAGCACCATAGTAGAACTCAGATGAAGCTCCTAAGTTGATATAATATCCAGTAAGAAGTAGTACAATTCAAGTTTTATATATCGATTATAGACTTTTTAGCTGGCTTTGGTGCTTTGGACATGAGCTAGGACCTTGAGATTCTGCATGAAAGGAGGACCAGCAGCCGCGTTGCACGGGAGAATGTGAAAAGTGTTCATATGTAGTAAAAACCTGAGAAATCCGTCTGTTTTCGTCATTTGTTATCGAATCGACTTAAAGCCAGATCGTCACATTGGCCGCCCTTCTCTCTGAAACAGTTGTACTTATCGTCTGCAAAGCTATGTCGTGTGCTGCGGTTAGCAGAGACACTAAAAGCACCATAGTAGAACACAGATGAAGCTTCTAAGTCGATGTAATAGCCAGTATGAAGTAGTATAATTCATGTTTTAGGTATCGATTATTGACTTTTTACACTTCTTTGGTGCCTAGAGCTAGGAACTTAAGATTTTGCATGAAAGGAAAACTCGCAGCCGCGTTGCACGGGGGAATGTGAGAAGTGTTCATATGTAGTAGAAACCTGAGAAAACCGTCCGTTGTCGTCATTTGTTATCGAATTGACTTGAAGACAGATCGTCACATTGGCCGCTCTTCTCTCTGAAACGGTTGTACTAATCGTCTGCAAAGCTATGTCGCGTGCTGCGGTATGCGGAGACACTAAAAGCACCATAGTAGAACTCAGATGAAGCTCCTAAGTTGATATAATATCCAGTAAGAAGTAGTACAATTCAAGTTTTATATATCGATTATAGACTTTTTAGCTGGCTTTGGTGCCTTGGACATGAGCTAGGACCTTGAGATTCTGCATGAAAGGAGGACTAGCAGCCGCGTTGCACGGGAGAATGTGAAAAGTGTTCATATGTAGTTAAAACCTGAGAAATCCGTCCGTTTTCGTCATTTGTTATCGAATCGACTTAAAGCCAGATCGTCACATTGGCCGCCCTTTTCTCTGAAACAGTTGTACTTATCGTCTGCAAAGCTATGTCGTGTGCTGCGGTATGCGGAGACACTAAAAGCATCATAGTAGAACACAGATGAAGCTTTAAGTTGATGTAATAGCCAGTAAGATGTAGTACAATACAAGTTTTAGGTATCGAATATTGACTTTTTACCCTTCTTTGGTGCCTTGGACATGAGCTAGGAACATAAAATTTTGCATGAAAGGAGGACAAGCAGCCGCGTTGCACGTGAGAATGTGAAAAGTGTTCATATGTAGTAAAAACCTGAGAAATCCGTCCGTTTTCGTCATTTGTTATCGAATCGACTTAAAGCCAGATCGTCACATTGGCTGCACTTCTGTCTGAAACGGTTGTACTAATCGTCTGCAAAGCTATGTCGCGTGCTGCGGTATGCGGAGACACTAAAAGCACCATAGTACAACACAGATGAAGCTCCTAAGTTGATATAATATCCAGTAAGAAGTAGTACAATTCAAGATTTATATATCGGTTATAGACTTTTTAGCTGGCTTTGGTTTCTTGGACATGAGGTAGGACCATAAGATTCTGCATGAAAGGAGGACTAACAGCCCAGTTGCACGGGAGAATGTGAAAAGAGTTCATATGTAGTAAAAACCTGAGAAATCCGTCCGTTTTCGTCATTTGTTATCGAATCGACTTAAAGCCAGATCGTCACATTGGCCGCTCTTCTGTCTGAAACGGTTACATTTATTGTCTGCAAAGCTATGTCGCGTGCTGCGGTATGCGGAGACACTAAAAGCACCATAGTAGAACACAGATGAAGCTTCTAAGTTGATGTAATAGCCAGTAAGAAGTAGTACAATTCAAGTTTCAGTTATCGATTATTCACTTTTTAGCTGGCTTTGGTGCCTTGGACATGAGCTAGGACCTTAAGATTCTGCATGAAAGGAGGACTAGCAGCCACGTTGCACGGGGGAATGTGAAAAATGTTCATATGTAGTAGAAACCTGAGAAAACCGTCCGTTGTCGTCATTTGTTATCGAATTGACTTGAAGACAGATCGTCACATTGGCCGCTCTTCTCTCTGAAACGGTGTTACTTCATCGTCTACAAGGCTATGTCGCGTGCAGCGGTATGCGGAGACACTAAAAGCACCATAGTAGAACACAGATTTAGCTTCTAAGTTGATGTAATAGCCAGTAAGAAGTAGTACAATTCGAGTTTTAGGTATCGATTATTGACTTTTTAGCTGGCTTTGGTGCCTTGGACATGAGCTAGGACCTTAAGATTCTGCATGAAAGGAGGACAAGCAGCCGAGTTGCACGGGAGAATGTAAAAAGTGTTCATATTTAGTAAAAACCTGAGAAATCCGTCAGTTTTCGTCATTTGTTATCAAATCGACTTAAAGCCAGATCCTCACATTGGCCGATCTTCTCTCTGAAAAAGTTGTACCTATCGTGTGCAAAGCTATGTCGCTTGCTGCGGTATGCGGAGACACTAAAAGCACCATAGTAGAACACAGATCAAGCTTCTAAGTTGATGTAATAGCCAGTATGAAGTAGAACAATTCAAGTTTTAGGTATCGATTATTGACTTTTTACCCTTCTTTGGTGCCTTGGATATGAGCTAGGAACTTAAGATTTTGCATGAAAGGAGGACTAGCAGCCGAGTGGCACGGGAGAATGTGAAAAGTGTTCATATGTAAAAAAAAGTCCTAAGAAATCCGTCCGTTTTCGGCATTTGTTATCGAATCGACATAAAGCAGAAACGTCACATTAGCCGCTCTTCCCTATGAAACGGATGTATTTATCGTCTGCATTGCTATGTCGCGAGCTGCGGTATGCGGAGACACTAAAAGCACCATAGTAGAACACAGATGAAGCTCCTAAGTTGATATTATATCCAGTAAGAAGTAGTACAATTCAAGTTTTATATATCGGTTATAGACTTTTTAGCTGGCTTTGCTGTCTTGGACATGAGCTAGGATCTTAAGATTCTGCATGAAAGGAGGACTAGAAACCCAGCTGCATGGGAGAATGTGAAAAGTGTTCATATGTAAAAAAAACCCTAAGAAATCCGTCCGTTATCGTCGTTTGTTATCGAATCGACTTAAAGCCAGATCATCAAATTTGCTGCTCTTCTCTCTGAAACGGTTGTACTTATCGTGTGCAAAGCTATGTCGCGAGCTTCGGTATGCGGAGACACTAAAAGCACCATAGTAGAACACAGATGAAGCTTCCAAGTTGATGTAATAGCCAGTATGAAATAGTACAGTTCAAGTTTTACTTATCGATTATTGACTTTGTACCCCCCTTTGGTGCCTTGGACATGAGCTAGGACCTTAAGATTTTGCATGAAAGGAGGACTAGCAGCCGCGTTGCACGGGAGAATGTGAAAAGTGTCCATATGTAGTAAAAAACGGAGAAATCCGTCCGATTTCGTCATTTGTTATCGAATCGACTTAAAGCCAGATCGTCACATTGGCCGCACTTCTCTCTGAAACGGTTGTACTTATCGTCTGCATAGTTATGTCGCGTGCTGCGGTATGCGGAGACACTAAAAGCACCATAGTAGAACACAGATGAAGCTTCTATGTTGCTGTAATATCCTCTAAGAAGTAGTACAATTCGAGTTTTATATATCGATTATAGACTTTTTAGCTGGCTTTGGTGCCTTGGACATGAGCTAGGACCTTGAGATTCTGCATGAAAGGAGAACTAGCAGCCGCGTTGCACGGGAGAATGTGAAAAGTGTTCATATGTAGTAAAAACCTGAGAAATCCGTCCGTTTTCGTCATTTGTTATCGAATCGACTTAAAGCCAGATCGTCACATTAGCCGCCCTTTTCTCTGAAACAGTTGTACTTATCGTCTGCAAAGCTATGTCGTGTGCTGCGGTATGCGGAGACACTAAAAGCATCATAGTAGAACACAGATGAAGCTTTAAGTCGATGTAATAGCCAGTAAAATGTAGTACAATACAAGTTTTAGGTATCGAATATTGACTTTTTACCCTTCTTTGGTGCCTTGGACATGAGCTAGGAACATAAAATTTTGCATGAAAGGAGGACAAGCAGCCGCGTTGCACGTGAGAATGTGAAAAGTGTTCATATGTAGTAAAAACCTGAGAAATCCGTCCGTTTTCGTCATTTGTTATCGAATCGACTTAAAGCCAGATCGTCACATTGGCTGCACTTCTGTCTGAAACGGTTGTACTAATCGTCTGCAAAGCTATGTCGCGTGCTGCGGTATGCGGAGACACTAAAAGCACCATAGTAGAACACAGATGAAGCTCCTAAGTTGATATAATATCCAGTAAGAAGTAGTACAATTCAAGATTTATATATCGGTTATAGACTTTTTAGCTGGCTTTGGTGTCTTGGACATGAGGTAGGACCATAAGATTCTGCATGAAAGGAGGACTAACAGCCCAGTTGCACGGGAGAATGTGAAAAGTGTTCATATGTAGTAAAAACCTGAGAAATCCGTCCGTTTTCGTCATTTGTTATCGAATCGACTTAAAGCCAGATCGTCACATTGGCCGCTCTTCTGTCTGAAACGGTTACATTTATTGTCTGCAAAGCTATGTCGCGTGCTGCGGTATGCGGAGACACTAAAAGCACCATAGTAGAACACAGATGAAGCTTCTAAGTTGATGTAATAGCCAGTAAGAAGTAGTACAATTCAAGTTTCAGTTATCGATTATTCACTTTTTAGCTGGCTTTGGTGCCTTGGACATGAGCTAGGACCTTAAGATTCTGCATGAAAGGAGGACTAGCAGCCGCGTTGCACGGGGGAATGTGAAAAATGTTCATATGTAGTAGAAACCTGAGAAAACCGTCCGTTGTCGTCATTTGTTATCGAATTGACTTGAAGACAGATCGTCACATTGGCCGCTCTTCTCTCTGAAACGGTTTTACTTCATCGTCTACAAGGCTATGTCGCGTGCAGCGGTATGCGGATACACTAGAAGCACCATAGTAGAACACAGATTTAGCTTCTAAGTTGATGTAATGGCCAGTAAGAAGTAGTACAATTCGAGTTTTAGGTATCGATTATTGACTTTTTAGCTGGCTTTGGTGCCTTGGACATGAGCTAGGACCTCAAGATTCTGCATGAAAGGAGGACAAGCAGCCGAGTTGCACGGGAGAATGTAAAAAGTGTTCATATTTAGTAAAAACCTGAGAAATCCGTCAGTTTTCGTCATTTGTTATCAAATCGACTTAAAGCCAGATCCTCACATTGGCCGCTCTTCTCTCTGAAAAAGTTGTACTTATCGTGTGCAAAGCTATGTCGCGTGCTGCGGTATGCGGAGACACTAAAAGCACCATAGTAGAACACAGATGAATCACCTAAGTTGATGTAATAGCCAGTATGAAGTAGTACAATTCAAGTTTTAGGTATCGATTATTGACTTTTTACCCTTCTTTGGTGCCTTGGATATGAGCTAGGAACTTAAGATTTTGCATGAAAGGAGGACTAGCAGCCGAGTGGCACGGGAGAATGTGAAAAGTGTTCATATGTAAAAAAAAATCCTAAGAAATCCGTCTATTTTCGGCATTTGTTATCGAATCGACATAAAGCAGAAACGTCACATTAGCCGCTCTTCCCTATGAAACGGATGTATTTATCGTATGCATTGCTATGTCGCGAGCTGCGGTATGCGGAGACACTAAAAGCACCATAGTAGAACACAGATGAAGCTCCTAAGTTGATATAATGTCCAGTAAGACGTAGTACAATTCAAGTTTTATATATCGGTTATAGACTTTTTAGCTGGCTTTGGTGTCTTGGACATGAGCTAGGACCTTAAGATTCTGCATGAAAGGAGGACTAGCAGCCCAGTTGCATGGGAGAATGTGAAAAGTCTTCATAAGTAGTAAAAACCTGAGAAATCCGTCCGTTTTCGTCGTTTGTTATCGAATCGAGTTAAAGCCAGATCGTCACATTGGCCGCTCTTCTCTCTGAAACGTTTGTACTTATCGTCTGCATAGCTATGTCGCGTGCTGCGGTATGCGGACACACTAAAAGCACCATAGTAGAACACAGATGAAGCTTCTATGTTGCTGTAATATCCTCTAAGAAGTAGTACAATTCAAGTTTTATATATCGGTTATAGACTTTTTAGCTGGCTTTGGTGTCTTGGACATGAGCTAGGACCTTAAGATTCTGCATGAAAGGAGGACTAGCAGCCCAGTTGCATGGGAGAATGTGAAAAGTCTTCATAAGTAGTAAAAACCTGAGAAATCCGTCCGTTTTCGTCGTTTGTTATCGAATCGACTTAAAGCCACATCGTCACATTGGCCGGCCTTCTCTCTGAAACAGTTGTACTTATCGTCTGCAAAGCTATGTCGTGTGCTGCGGTATGCGGAGACACTAAAAGCATCATAGTAGAACACAGATGAAGATTCTAAGTTGATGTAATAGCCAGGAAGATGTAGTACAATTCAAGTTTTAGGTATCGATTATTGACTTCTTACCCTCCTTTCGTGTCTTGGACACGAGCTACGAACTTAAGATTTTGCATCAAAGGAGGACTAGCAGCCGAGTTGCACAGGAGAATGTGAAAAGTGTCCATATGTAGTAAAAAACTGAGAAATCGGTCCAATTTCGTCATTTGTTATCGAATCGACTTAAGCCAGATCGTCACATTGGCCGCTCTTCTGTCTGAAACGGTTACATTTATCGTCTGCAAAGCTATGTCGTGTGCTGCGGTATGCAGAGACACTAAAAGCATCATAGTAGAACACAGATGAAGCTTCTAAGTTGATATAATAGCCAGTAAGATGTAGTACAATACAAGTTTTAGGTACCGATTATTGACTTTTTACCCTTCATTGGTGCCTTGGACATGAGCCAGGAACTTAAAATTTTGCATGAAAGGAGGACTAGCAGCCGCGTTGCACGTGAGAATGTGAAAAGTGTTCATATGTAGTAAAAACCTGAGAAATCCATCCGTTTTCATCATTTGTTATCGAATCGACTTAAAGCCAGATCGTCACATTGGCCGCACTTCTGTCTTAAACGGTTACATTTATCGTGTGCAAAGCTATGTCGAGTGCTGCGGTATGCGGAGACAATAAAAGCACCATATTAGATTTTAGATGAAGCATCTAAGTTGATGTAATAGCTAGTAAGATGTAGTACAATTCAAGTTTTAGGTATCGATTATTGACTTCTTACCCTCCTTTCGTCACTTGGACATGAGCTAGGAACTTAAGATTTTGCATGAAAGGAGGACTAGCACTCAAGGTGCACAGGAGAATGTGAAAAGTGGCCATATGTAGTAAAAAACTGAGATATCCGTCCGAATTCGACATTTGTTATCGAATCGACTTAAGCCGGATCGTCATATTGGCCGCTCTTCTGTCTGAAACGGTTACATTTATCGTCTGCAAAGCTATGTAGTGTACTGCGGTATGTGGAGACACTAAAAGCATCATAGTGGAACACAGATGAAGCTTCTAAGTTGATGTAATAGTCAGTAAGATGTAGTACAATACAAGTTTTAGGTATCGATTATTGACTTTTTACCCTTCTTTGGTGCCTTGGACATGAGCTAGGAACTTAAAATTTTGCATGAAAGGAGGACTAGCAGCCGCGTTGCACGTGAGAATGTGAAAAGTGTTCATATGTAGTAAAAACCTGAGAAATCCGTCCGTTTTCGTCATTTGTTATTGAATCGACTTAAAGCCAGATCGTCACATTGGCCGCACTTCTGTCTGAAACGGATACATTTATCGTGTGCAAAGCTATGTCGCGTGCTGCGGTATGCGGAGACATTAAAAGCACCATCTTAGAACTTAGATGAAGCATCTAAGTTGATGTAATAGCCAGTAAGATGTAGTACAATACAAGTTTTAGGTATCGATTATTGACTTTTTACCCTTCTTTGGTGCCTTGGACATGAGCTAGGAAATTAAGATATTGCATGAAAGGAGGACTAGCAGCCGCGTTGCACGGGAGAATGTGATAAGTTTTCATATGTAGTAAAAACCTGAGAAATCCGTCCTTTTTGTCGTTTGTTATCGAATCGACCTAAAGCCAGATCGACATATTGGCCGCTCTTCCCTCTGAAACGGTTGTACTTATCGTCTGCAAAGCTATGTCGTGAGCTGCGGTATGCGGAGACACTAAAAGCACCATAGTGGAACACAGATGAAGCATCCAAGTTGATGTAATAGCCAGTATGAAGTAGTACAGTTCAAGTTTTACTAATCGATTATTGACTTTTTACCCTTCTTTGGTGCCTTGGACATGAGCTAGGAAATTAAGATATTGCATGAAAGGAGGACTAGCAGCCGCGTTGCACGGGAGAATGTGATAAGTTTTCATATGTAGTAAAAACCTGAGAAATCCGTCCGTTTTCGTCATTTGTTATCGAATCGACTTAAAGCCAGATCGTCACATTGGCTGCACTTCTTTCTGAAACGGTTACATTTATCGTCTGCAAAGCTATGTGGCGTGCTGCGGTATGCGGAGACACTAAAAGCACCATAGTAGAACACAGATGAAGCTTCTAAGTTGATGTAATATCCACTAAGAAGTAGTACAATTCAAGTTTTATATATCGATTATAGAGTTTTTAGCTGGCTTTGGATCCTTGGACATGAGCTAGGACCTTAAGATTCTGCATGAAAGGAGGACTAGCAGCCGTGTTGCACGGGGGAATGTGAAAAGTGTTCATATGTAGTAAAAACCTGAGAAATCGGTCCGTTTTCGTCATTTGTTATCGAATCGACTTAAAGCCAGATCGTCACATTGGCCGCACTTCTGTCTTAAACGGTTACATTTATCGTGTGCAAAGCTATGTCGAGTGCTGCGGTATGCGGAGACAATAAAAGCACCATATTAGATTTTAGATGAAGCATCTAAGTTGATGTAATAGCCAGTAAGATGTAGTACAATGCAAGTTTTAGGTATCGATTATTTTTTTACCCTTCTTTGATGCCTTGGACATGAGCTAGGAACTTAAAATTTTGCATGAAAGGAGGACTAGCAGCCGCGTTTCACGGGAGAATGTGAAAAGTGTTCATATGTAGTAAAAACCTGAGAAATCCGTCCGTTTTCGTCATTTGTTATCGAATCGACTTAAAGCCAGATCGTCACATTGGCCGCACTTCTTTCTGAAACGGTTACATTTATCGTCTGCAAAGCTATGTCGCGTGCTGCGGTATGCGGAGACACTAAAAGCACCATATTAGATTTTAGATGAAGCATCTAAGTTGATGTAATAGCTAGTAAGATGTAGTACAATTCAAGTTTTAGGTATCGATTATTGACTTTTTATCCTTCTTTGGTGCCTTGGACATGAGCTAGGAACTTAAGATTTTGCATGAAAGGAGGACTAGCACTCGAGGTGCACGGGAGAATGTGAAAAGTGTCCATATGTAGTAAAAAACTGAGAAATCCGTCCGATTTCGACATTTGTTATCGAAAGGCTTAAGCCGGATCGTCACATTGGCCGCTCTTCTGTCTGAAACGGTTACATTTATCGTCTGCAAAGCTATGTGGCGTGCTGCGGTATGCGGAGACACTAAATGCACCATATCAGAACACAGATGAAGCTTCTAAGTTGATGTAATATCCACTAAGAAGTAGTACAATTCAAGTTTTATATATCGATTATAGAGTTTTTAGCTGGCTTTGGTGCCTTGGACTTGAGCTAGGGACTTAAGATTCTGCATGAAAGGAAGACTAGCAGCCGCGTTGCACGGGAGAATGTGAAAAGTGTTCAGATGTAGTAAAAACCTGAGAAATCCGTCCGTTTTCATCATTTGTTATCGAATCGACTTAAAGCCAGATCGTCACAATTTCCGCTCTTCTCTCTGAAACGGTTGTACTTATCGTCTGCATAGGTATGTCGCGTGCTGCGGTATGCGGAGACACTAAAAGCACCATAATAGAACACAGATAAAGCTTCTAAGTTGATGTAATAGCCACTAAGAAGTAGTACAATTTAAGTTTTATATATGGATTATAGACTTTTTAGCTGGCTTTGGTGCCTTGGACATGAGCTAGGAACTTAAGATTTTGCATGAAAGGAGGACTAGCAGCCGCGTTGCACGGGAGAATGTGAAAAGTGTTCCTATGTAGTAAAAACCTGAGAAATCCGTCCGTTTTCGTCATTTGTTATCGAATCGACTTAAAGCCAGATCGTCACATTGGCCGCACTTCTTTCTGAAACGGTTACATTTATCGTCTGCAAAGCTATGTCGCGTGCTGCGGTATGCGGAGACACTAAAAGCACCATATTAGATTTTAGATGAAGCATCTAAGTTGATGTAATAGCTAGTAAGATGTAGTACAATTCAAGTTTTAGGTATCGATTATTGACTTCTTACCCTCCTTTCGTCACATGGACATTAGCTAGGAACTTAAGATTCTGCATGAAAGGATGACTAGCAGCCGCGTTGCACGGGAGAATGTCAAAAGTGTTCATATGTAGTAAAAACTTAGAAATCCGTCCGTTTTCGTCATTTGTTATCGAATCGACTTAAAGCCAGATCGTCACATTGGCCGCCCTTCTCTCTGAAACGGTTGTACTAATCGTCTGCAAAGCTATGTCGCGTGCTGCGGTATGCGAAGACACTAAAAGCACCATAGTAGAACACAGATGAAGCTTCTAAGTTGATGTAATAGCCAGTAAGGTGTAGTACAATTCAAGTTTTAGGTATCGATTATTGACTTTTTACCCTCCTTTCGTGCCTTGGACATGAGCTGGGAACTTAAGACTTTCCATGAAAGGAGGACTAGCAGACGCGTTGCACGAGAGGATGTAAAAGTGTTCGTATGTAGAAAAAACCTGAGAAATCCGTCCGTTTTCGTCATTTGTTATCGAATCGACTTAAAACCAGATCGTCACATTGGCCGCCCTTCTCTCTGAAAGGGTTGTACTAATCGTCTGCAAAGCTATGTCGCGTGCTGCGGTATGCGGCGGCACTAAAAGCATCATAGTGCAACACAGATGAAGCTTCTATGTTGCTGTAATATCCTCTAAGAAGTAGTACAATTCACGTTTTATATATCGATGATAGACTTTTCAGCTGGCTTTGGTGCCTTGGAAATCAGCTAAGACCTTGAGATTCTGCATGAAAGGAGGACTAGCAGCCGCGTTGCACGGGAGAATGTGAAAAGTGTCCATATTTATTAAAAAACTTAGCAATCCGTCCGATTTCGTCATTTGTTATCGAATCCACTTAAAGCCAGATCGTCACATTGGCCGCCCTTCTCTCTGAAACGGTTGTACTTATCGTCTGCAAAGCTATGTCGTGTGCTGCGGTATGTGGAGGCACTAAAAGCATCATAGTGGAACACAGATGAAGCTTCTAAGTTGATGTAATAGTCAGTAAGATGTAGTACAATACAAGTTTTAGGTATCGATTATTGACTTTTTACCCCTCTTTGGTGCCTTGGACATGAGCTAGGAACTTAAAATTTTGCATGAAAGGAGGACTAGCAGCCGCGTTGCACGTGAGAATGTGAAAAGTATTCATATGTAGTAAAAACCTGAGAAATCCGTCCGTTTTCGTCATTTGTTATCGAATCGACTTAAAGCCAGATCGTCACATTGGCCGCACTTCTGTCTGAAACGGTTACATTTATCGTGTGCAAAGCTATGTCGCGTGCTGTGGTATGCGGAGACACTAAAAGCACCATCTTAGAACTTAGATGAAGCATCTAAGTTGATGTAATAGCCAGTAAGATGTAGTACAATACAAGTTTTAGGTATCGATTATTGACTTTTTACCCTTCTTTGGTGCCTTGGACATGAGCTAGGACCTTGAGATTCTGCATGAAAGGAGGACTAGCAGCCGCGTTGCAGGGGAGAATGTGATAAGTTTTCATATGTAGTAAAAACCTGAGAAATCCGTCCGTTTTCGTCGTTTGTTATCGAATCGACTTAAATCCAGATCGTCATATTGGCCGCTCTTCTCTCTGAAACGGTTGTACTTATCGTCTGCAAAGCTACGTCGCGAGCTGCGGTATGCTTAGACACTAAAAGCACCATAGTGGAACACAGAAGAAGCATCCAAGTTGATGTAATAGCCAGTATGAAGTAGTACAGTTCAAGTTTTACTAATCGATTATTGACTTTTTATCCTCCTTTGGTGCCTTGGACATGAGCTAGGAACCTAAGATTTTGCATGAAAGGAGGACTAGCAGCCGCGTTGCACGGGAGAATGTGAAAAGCGTTCCTATGTAGTAAAAACCTGAGAAATCGGTCCGTTTTCGTCATTTGTTATCGAATCGACTTAAAGCCAGATAGTCACATTGGCCGCCCTTCTCTCAGAAACGGTTGTACTAATCGTCTGCAAAGCTATGTCGCGTGCTGCGGTATGCGGAGACACTAAAAGCACCATAGCAGAACACAGATGAAGCTCCTAAGTTAATATAATATCCAGTAAGAAGTTGTACAATTCAAGTTTTATATATCGGTTATAGACTTTTTAGCCGGCTTTGGTGTCTTGTACATGAGCTAGGACCTTAAGATTTTGCATGAAAGGAGGACTAGCAACCCAGTTGGACGGGAGAATGTGAAAAGTGTCCATATGTAGTAAAAAAATGAGAAATCCGTCCGATATCGTCATTTGTTATCGAATCGACTTAAAGCCATATCGTCACATTGGCCGCTCTTCTCTCTGAAACGGTTGTACTTATCGTCTGCAAAGCTATGTCGTGTGCTGCGGTATGCGGAGACACTAAAAGCATCATAGTGGAACACAGATGAAGCTTCTAAGTTGATGTAATAGCCAGTAAGATGTAGTACAATACAAGTTTTAGGTATCGATTATTTTTTTACCCTTCTTTGATGCCTTGGACATGAGCTAGGAACTTAAAATTTTGCATGAAAGGAGGACTAGCAGCCGCGTTGCACGGGAGATTGTGAAAAGTGTTCATATGTAGTAAAAACCTTAGAAATCCGTCAGTTTTCGTCATTTGTTATCGAATCGACTTAAAGCCAGATCGTCACATTGGCCGCCTTTCTCTCTGAAACGGTTGTACTAATCGTCTGCAAAGCTATGTCGCGTGCTGCGGTATGCGGAGACACTAAAAGCACCATAGTAGAACACAGATGAAGCTTCTAAGTTGATGTAATAGCCAATAAGATGTAGTACAATTCAAGTTTTAGGTATCGATTACTGACTTTGTACCCTCCTTTCGTGCCTTGGACCTGAGCTAGGAACTTACGATTTTGCATGAAAGGAAGACTAGCAGCTGCGTTGCACGTTAGAATGTGAAAAGTTTTCATATGTAGTAAAAACCTGAGAAATCCGTCAGTTTTCGTCATTTGTTATCGAATCGACTTAATGCCAGATCGTCAAATTGGATGCCCTTCTCTCTGAAACGGTTGTACTAATCGTCTGCAAAGCTATGTCGCGTGCTGCGGTATGCGAAGACACTAAAAGCACCATAGTAGAACACAGATGAAGCTTCAAAGTTGATGTAATAGCCGGTAAGATGTAGTACAATTCAAGTTTTAGGTATCGATTTTTGACTTTTTGCCATCCTTTCGTGCCTTGGACATGAGCTAGGAACTTAAGATTTTGCATGAAAGGAGGACTAGTAGCCGCGTTGCATGGGAGGATGTGAAAAGTGTTCATATGTAGTAAAAACCTGAGAAATCCGTCCGTTTTCGTCATTTGTTATCGAATCGACTTAAAGCCAGATCGTCACATTGGCGACCCTTCTCTCTGAAACGGTTGTACTAATCGTCTGCAAAGCTATGTCGCGTGCTGCGGTATGTGGAGACACTAAAAGCACCATAGTAGAACACAGATGAAGCTCCTAGGTTGATATAATATCCAGTAAGAAGTAGTACAATTCAAGTTATATATATCGATTATAGACTTTTTAGCTGCCTTTGGTGTCTTGGACATGAGCTAGGACCTTAAGATTCTGCATGAAAGGAGGACAAGCAGCCTAGTTGCACGGGAGAATGTGATAAGTGTTCATATGTAGTACAAACCTAAGAAATCCGTCCGTTTTCGGCATTTGTTATCGAATCGACTTAAAGCCAGGACGTCACATTGGCCGCTCTTCTTTCTGAAACGGTTGTACTTATCGTCTGCATAGCTATGTCACGTGCTGCGGTATGCGGAGACACTAAAAGCACCATATTAGAACACAGATGAAGCTTCTAAGTTGATGTAATATCCAATAAGAAGTAGTACAATTCAAGTTTTATATATCGATTATAGACTTTTTAGCTGGCTTTGGTGCCTTGGATATGAGCTAGGATCTTAAGATTCTGCATGAAAGGAGGACTAGCAGCCGCGTTGCGCGGGAGAATGTGAAAAGTGTTCATATGTAGTAAAAACCTGAGAAATCCGTCCGTTTTCGTCGTTTGTTATCGAATCGACTTAAAGCCAGATCGTCATATTGGCCGCTCTTCTCTCTGAAACGGTTGCACTTATCGTCTGCAAAGCTATGTCGCGTGCTGCGGTATGCGGAGACACTAAAAGAACCATATTAGATTTTAGATGAAGCATCTAAGTTGATGTAATAGCCAGTAAGATGTAGTACAATTCAAGTTTTAGGTATCGATTATTGACTTCTTACCCTCCTTTCGTGACTTGGACATGAGCTATTCACTTAAAATTTTGCATTAAAGTGGACTAGCAGCCGAGGTGCAAGGGAGAATGTGAAAAGTGTCAATATGTAGTAAAAAACTGAGAAATCCGTCCGATTTCGTCATTTGTTATCGAATCGACTTAAGCCAGATCGTCACATTATCCGCTCTTCTGTCTGAAACGGTTACATTTATCGTCTGCAAAGCTATGTGGCGTGCTGTGGTATGCGGAGACACTAAAAGCACCATAGTAGAACACAGAAGAGGCATCTAAGTCGATGTAATACCCAGTAAGAAGTAGTACATTTCAAGTTTTAGGTATCGATTATTGACTTTTTAGATGGCTTTGGATCCTTGGACATGAGCTAGGACCTTAAGATTCTGCATGAAAGGAGGACTAGCAGCCGAGTTGCACGGGAGAATGTGAAAAGTGTTCATATGTAGTAAAAACCTAAGAAATCCATCTGTTTTCGGCATTTGTTATCGAATCGACTTAAAGCCAGAACGTCACATTGGCCGCTCTTCTTTCTGAAACGGTTGTACTAATCGTCTGCAAAGCTATGTCGCGTGCCTCGGTATGCGGAGACACTGAGAGCACCATAGTAGAACACAGATGAAGCTTCTAAGTTGATGTAATAGCCAATAAGATGTAGTACAACTCAAGTTTTAGGTATCGATTATTGACTTTTTACCCTCCTTTCGTGCCTTGGACATGAGCTAGGAACTTAAGATTTTGCATGAAAGGAGGACTAGCAGCTGCGTTGCACGGTAGAATGTGAAAAGTTTTCATATGTAGTAAAAACCTGAGAAATCCGTCCGTTTTCGTCATTTGTTATCGAATCGACTTAAAGCCAGATCGTCATATTGGCCGCTCTTCTCTCTGAAACAGTTGCACTTATCGTCTGCAAAGCTATGTCGCGTGCTGCGGTATGCGGAGACACTAAAAGCACCATATTAGATTTTAGATGAAGCATCTAAGTTGATGTAATAGCCAGTAAGATGTAGTACAATTCAAGTTTTAGGTATCGATTATTGACTTCTTACAATCCTTTCGTGACTTGGACATGAGCTAGGAACTTAAAATTTTGCATGAAAGTGGACTAGCTGCCGAGGTGCATGGGAGAATGTGAAAAGTGTCAATATGTAGTAAAAAACTGAGAAATCCGTCCGATTTCGTAATTTGTTATCGAATCGACTTAAGCCAGATCGTCACATTATCCGCTCTTCTGTCTGAAACGGTTACATTTATCGTCTGCAAAGCTATGTGGCGTGCTGTGGTATGCGGAGACACTAAAAGCACCATAGTAGAACACAGAAGAGGCATCTAAGTCGATGTAATACCCAGTAAGAAGTAGTACATTTCAAGTTTTAGGTATCGATTATTGACTTTTTAGATGGCTTTGGATCCTTGGACATGAGCTAGGACCTTAAGATTCTGCATGAAAGGAGGACTAGCAGTCGAGTTGCACGGGAGAATGTGAAAAGTGTTCATATGTAGTAAAAACCTAAGAAATCCATCTGTTTTCGGCATTTGTTATCGAATCGACTTAAAGCCAGAACGTCACATTGGCCGCTCTTCTTTCTGAAACGGTTGTACTTATCGTCTGCAAAGCTATGTCGCGTGCTGCGGTATGCGGAGACACTAAAAGCACCATATTAGAACACAGATGAAGCTTCTAAGTTGATGTAATATCCACTAAGGAGTAGTACAATTCAAGTTTTATATATCGATTATAGATTTTTAGCTGGCATTGGTGCCTTGGACATGAGCTAGGACCTTCAGATTCTGCATGAAAGGAGGACTAGCAGCCGCGTTGCACGGGAGAATGTGAAAAGTGTTCATATGTAGTAAAAACCTGAGAAATCCTTCCGTTTTCGTCATTTGTTATCGAATCGACTTAAAGCCAGATCGTCACATTGGCCGCCTTTCTCTCTGAAACGGTTGTACTAATCGTCTGCAAAGCTATGTCGCGTGCTGCGGTATGCGGAGACACTAAAAGCACCATAGTAGAACACAGATGAAGCTTCTAAGTTGATGTAATAGCCAATAAGATGTAGTACAATTCAAGTTTTAGGTATCGATTATTGACTTTTTACCCTCCTTTCGTGCCTTGGACCTGAGCTAGGAACTTACGATTTTGCATGAAAGGAAGACTAGCAGCTGCGTTGCACGTTAGAATGTGAAAAGTTTCATATGTAGTAAAAACCTGAGAAATCCTTCCGTTTTCGTCATTTGTTATCGAATCGACTTAAAGCCAGATCGTCACATTGGCCGCCTTTCTCTCTGAAACGGTTGTACTAATCGTCTGCAAAGCTATGTCGCGTGCTGCGGTACGCGAAGACACTAAATGCACCATAGTAGAACACAGATGAAGCTTCTAAGTTGATGTAATAGCCGGTAAGATGTAGTACAATTCAAGTTTTACATATCGATTTTTGACTTTTTGCCATCCTTTCGTGCCTTGGACATGAGCTAGGAACTTAAGATTTTGCATGAAAGGAGGACTAGTAGCCGCGTTGCATGGGAGGATGTGAAAAGTGTTCATATGTAGTAAAAACCTGAGAAATCCGTCCGTTTTCGTCATTTGTTATCGAATCGACTTAAAGCCAGATCGTCACATTGGCGGCCCTTCTCTCTGAAACGGTTGTACTAATCGTCTGCAAAGCTATGTCGCGTTCTGCGGTATGTGGAGACACTAAAAGCACCATAGTAGAACACAGATGAAGCTCCTAGGTTGATATAATATCCAGTAAGAAGTAGTACAATTCAAGTTATATTTATCGATTATAGACTTTTTAGGTGGCTTTGGTGTCTTGGACATGAGCTAGGACCTTAAGATTCTGCACGAAAGGAGGACTAGCAGCCCAGTTGCACGGGAGAATGTAAAAAGTGGTCATATGTAGTAAAAACCTGAGAAATCCGTCCGTTTTCGTCATTTGTTGTCGATTCGACTTAAAGCGAGATCGTCACATTGGCCGCACTTTTTTTGAAACGGTTACATTTATCGTCTGCAAAGCTATGTCGCGTGCTGCGGTGTGCGGAGACAGTAAAAGCACCATAGTGGAACACAGATGAAGCATCTATGTTGATGTAATAGCCAGTAAGAAGTAGTACAATTCAAGATTTAGGGATCGATTATTGACTTTTTAGCTGGCTTTGGTGCCTTGGACATGAGCTAGGACCTTAAGATTCTGCATGAAAGGAGGACTAGCAGCCGAGTTGCACGGGAGAATGTGAAAAGTGTTCATATGTAGTAAAAACCTAAGAAATCCGTCCGTTTTCGGCATTTGTTATCGAATCGACTTAAAGCCAGAACGTCACATTGGCCGCTCATCTTTCTGAAACGGTTGTACTTGTTGTCTGCATAGCTATGTCGCGTGCTGCGGTATGCGGAGACACTAAAAGCACCATAGTAGAACACAGATGAAGCTTCTAAGTTGATGTAATATCCAATAAGAAGTAGTACAATTAAAGTTTTATATATCGATTATAGACTTTTTAGCTGGCTTTGGTGCCTTGGACATGAGCTAGGACCTTAAGATTCTGCATGAAAGGAGAACTAGCAGCCGCGTTGCACAGGAGAATGTGAAAAGTGTTCATATGTAGTAAAATCCTGAGAAATCCGTCCGTTTTCGTCATTTGTTATCGAATCGACTTAAAGCCAGATCGTCAAATTGGCCGCCCTTCTCTCTGAAAGGGTTGTACTAATCGTCTGCAAAGCTATGTCGCGTGCTGCGGTATGTGAAGACACTAAAAGCACCATAGTAGAACACAGATGAAGCTTCTAAGTTTATGTAATATCCACTAAGAAGTAGTACAATTCAGTTTTTATATATCGATTATAGACTTTTTAGCTGGCTTTGGTGCCTTGGACATGAGCTAGGACCTTAAGATTCTGCATGAAAGAAGGACTAGCAGCCAAGTTGCACGGGAGAATGTGAAAAGTGTTCATATGTAGTAAAAACCTGAGAAATCCGTCCGTTTTCGTCATTTGTTATCGAATCGACTTAAAGCCAGATCGTCACATTGGCCGCCCTTCTCTCTGAAACGGTTGTACTAATCGTCTGGAAAGCTATGTCGCGTGCTGCGGTATGCGGAGACTCTAAAAGCACCATATTAGAACACAGATGAAGCTTCTAAGTTGATGTAATATCCACTAAGGAGTAGTACAATTCAAGTTTTATATATCGATTATAGACTTTTTAGCTGGCTTTGGTGCCTTGGACATGAGCTAGGACCTTCAGATTCTGCATGAAAGGAGGACTAGCAGCCGCGTTGCACGGGAGAATGTGAAAAGTGTACATATGTAGTAAAAACCTGAGAAATCCGTCCGTTTTCGTCGTTTGTTATCGAATCGACTTAAAGCCAGATCGTCATATTGGCCGCTCTTCTCTCTGAAACGGTTGCACTTATCGTCTGCAAAGCTATGTCGCGTGCTGCGGTATGCGGAGACACTAAAAGCACCATATTAGATTTTAGATGAAGCATCTAAGTTGATGTAATAGCCAGTAAGATGTAGTACAATTCAAGTTTTAGGTATCGATTATTGACTTCTTACCCTCCTTTCGTGACTTGGACATGAGCTATTCACTTAAAATTTTGCATGAAAGTGGACTAGCAGCCAAGGTGCAAGGGAGAATGTGAAAAGTGTCAATATGTAGTAAAAAACTGAGAAATCCGTCCGATTTTGTCATTTGTTATCGAATCGACTTAAGCCAGATCGTCACATTGGCCTCACTTCTTTCTGAAACGGTTACATTTATCGTCTGCAAAGCTATGTCGCGTGCTGCGGTATGCGGAGACAGTAAAAGCACCATAGTAGAACACAGATGAAGCACCTAAGTTGATGTAATAGCCAGTAAGAAGTAGTACAATTCAAGATTTAGGGATCGATTATTGACTTTTTAGCTGGCTTTGGTGCCTTGGACATGAGCTAGGACCTTAAGATTCTGCATGAAAGGAGGACTAGCAGCCGAGTAGCACGGGAGAATGTGAAAAGTGTTCATATGTAGTAAAAACCTGAGAAATCCGTCCGTTTTCGTCATTTGTTATCGAATCGACTTAAAGCCAGATCGTCACATTGGTCGCTCTTCTGTCTGGAACGGATACATTTATCATCTGCAAAGCTATGTCGCGTGCTGCGGTATGCGGAGACACAAAAAGCACCATAGTAGAAAACAGATGAAGCTCCTAAGTTGATGTAATAGGTAGTAAGAAGTAGTACAATTCAAGTTTTAGGTATCGATAATTGACTTTTTACATTTCTTTGGTGCCTTGGACATGAGCTAGGGACTTATGATTTTGCATGAAAGGAGGACTAGCTCATGTCCAAGACACCAAAGCCAGCTAAAAGTCAATAATCGGTACAAAATACTTGAATTGTAGTGCTTCTTACTGGCTATTACATCAACTTAGATGCTTCATCTGTGTTCTACTATGGTGTTTTTATTTTTTCCGCATACCGCAGCACGCGACATAGCTTTGCAGACGATAAGTACAACCGTTTCAGAGACAAGAGCTGCCAATGTGACGATCAGGCTTTAAGTCGATTGGATAACAAATGACGAAAACGGACGGATTTCTCAGGTTTTTACTACATATGAACACTTTTCACATTCTCCCGTGCAACGCGGCTGCTAGTTTTCCTTCCATGCTAAATCTTAAGATCCTAGCTCATGACCAAGGCACCAAATAAGGGTAAAAAGCCAATAATCGATACCTAAAACTTGAATTGTACTAGTTCTTACTGGCAATTACATCAACTTAGAAGCTTCATCTGTGTTCTACTATGGTTCTTTTATTGTCTCCGCATACCGCAGCACGTGACATAGCTTTTCAGACGATAAGTACAACTGTTTCGGAGAGGAGGTCGGCCAATTTAACGATCTGGCTTTAAGTCGATTCCATAACAAATGACGAAAACGGACGGATTTATCAGGTTTATACTACATATGAACACTTTTCACATTCCCCCGTGCAACTCGGCTGCTAGTCCTCCCTTCATGCTGAATCTTAAGGTCCTAGCTCATGTCCAAGGCACGAAAGCCAGCAAAAAAGTCAATAATCGATACCTAAAACCTGAGTTGTACTACTTCTTACTGCCTATTACATCAACGTAGATGCTTCATCTGTGCTCTACTATGGTGCTTTTAGTGTCTCCACATACCGCAGCACGCGACATAGCTTTGCAGACAATAAACGTAACCGTTTCAGACAGAAGAGCGGCCAATGTGACGATCTGGCTTTAAGTCGATTCGATAACAAATGACGAAAACGGACGGATTTCTCAGGTTTTTCCTACATATGAACACTTTTCACATTCTCCCATGCAACTCTCTTGCTAGTCCTCCTTTCATGCAAAATCATAAGTCCCTAGCTCATGTCCAAGGCACCAAAGAAATGTAAAAAGTCAATTATCGATACCTAAAACTTGAATTCTACTACTTCTTACTGGCTATTACATCAACTTAGAAGCTTCGTCTGTGTTCTACTATGAGCTTTTAGTGTCTCCGCATACCGCAGCACGCGACATAGCTTTGCAGACAATAAACGTAACCGTTTCAGACAGAAGAGCGGCCAATGTGACGATCTGGCTTTAAGTCGATTCGATAACAAATGACGAAAACTGACGGATTTCTCAGGTTTTTCTACATATGAACACTTTTCACATTCTCCCGTGCAACTCGGCTGCTAGTCATCCTTTCATGCAAAATCTTAAGTTCTTAGCTCATGTCCAAGGCACCAAAGAAGGATAAAAAGTCAATAATCGATACCTAAAACTTAAATTGTACTACTTTTTAATAGCTATTACTTCAACTTAAGAGCTTCATCTGTGTTCTACTATGGTGCTTTTTGTGTCTCAGCTTACCGCAGCACGCGACATAGCTTTGCAGATGATAAATGTAACCGTTTCAGACAGAAGATCGGCCAATGTGACGATATGGCTTTAAGTCGATTCGATAACCTATGACGAAAACGGACGGATTTCTAAGGTTTTTACTACATATGAACACTTTTCACATTCTCCCGTGCAACGTGGCTAATAGTCCTAATTTCATGCAAAATCTTAAGTTCTTAGCTCATGTCCAAGGCACCAAAGCCAGCTAAAAGTCAATAATCGGTACGTAAAACTGGAATTGTAGTACTTCTTACTGGCTATTACATCAACTTAGAACCTTCATCTGTGTTCTACTATGGTGCTTTTAGTGTCTCCGCATGCCGCAGCACGCGACATAGCTTTGCAGACGATAAGTACAACCGTTTCAGAGCGAAGAGCGGCTAATGTGACGATCTGGCTTTAAGTCGATTCGATAACAAATGAAGAAAATGGACGGATTTCTCAGATTTTTACTACATATGAACACTTTTCACATTCTCCCGTGTAACGCGGCTGCTAGTCCTCCTTCCATGCAATATCTTAAGTTCCTAGCTCATGACCAATGCACCAAAGAAGAGTAAAAAGCCAATAATCGATACCTAAAACTTGAATTGTACTACTTCTTACTGGCAATTACATCAACTTAGAAGCTTCATCTGTGTTCAACTATGGTGCTTTTATTGTCTCCGCATACCACAGCACCTGACATAGCTTTGCAGACGATAAATGTAACTGTTTCAGACAGAAGAGCGGCCAATGTGACGATCTGGCTTTAAGTCGATTCGATAACAAATGACGAAAACGGACGGATTTCTCAGGTTTTTACTACATATGAACACTTCTCACATTCTCCCGTGCAACTCGGCTGCTGGTCCACGTTACATGCAATATCGTTAGTTCCTAGCTCATGTCCAAGGCACCAAAGAAGGGTAAAAAGTCAATAATCGGTACCTAAAACTTGTATTGTACTACATCTTACTGGCTATTACATCAACTTAGATGCTTCATCTAAGTTCTAAGATGGTGCTTTTAGTGTCTACTCATACCGCAGCACGCGACATAGCTTTGCAGACGATAAGTACAACCGTTTCAGAGCGAAGAGCGGCTAATGTGACGATCTGGCTTTAAGTCGATTGGATAACAAATGACGAAAACGGACGGATTTCTCAGGTTTTTACTACATATGAACACTTTTCACATTCTCCCGTGCAACGCGGCTGCTAGTCCTCCTTCCATGCTAAATCTTAAGATCCTAGCTCATGACCAAGGCACCAAAGAAGGGTAAAAATCCAATAATCGATACCTAAAACTTGAATTGTACTAGTTCTTACTGGCAATTACATCAACTTAGAAGCTTCATCTGTGTTCTACTATGGTGCTTTTAGTGTCTCCACATACCGCAGCACGCGACATAGCTTTGCAGACAATAAACGTAACCGTTTCAGACAGAAGAGCGGCCAATGTGACGATCTGGCTTTAAGTCGATTCGATAACAAATGACGAAAACGGACGGATTTCTCAGGTTTTTCCTACATATGAACACTTTTCACATTCTCCCATGCAACGCGGCTGCTAGTCCTCCTTTCATGCAAAATCATAAGTCCCTAGCTCATGTCCAAGGCACCAAAGAAATGTAAAAAGTCAATTATCGATACCTAAAACTTGAATTGTACTACTTCTTACTACCTATTACATCAACTTAGGAGCTTCATCTGTTTTCTACTATGGTGCTTTTTGTGTCTCCGCATACCGCAGCACGCGACATAGCTTTGCAGATGATAAATGTAACCGTTCCAGACAGAAGAGCAACCAATGTGACGATCTGGATATAAGTCGACTCGATAACAAATGACGAAAACGGACGGATTTCTCAGGTTTTTCCTACATATGAACACTTTTCGCATTCTCCCGTGCAACTCGGCTGCTAGTCCACGTTTCATGCAATATCTTAAGTTCCTAGCTGATGTCCAAGGCACCAAAGAAGGGTAAAAAGTCAATAATCGATACCTAAAACTTGAATTCTACTACTTCTTACTGGCTATTACATCAACTTAGAAGCTTCGTCTGTGTTCTACTATGAGCTTTTAGTGTCTCCGCATACCGCAGCAAACGACATAGCTTTGCAGACGATAAATGTATCCGTTTCAGACAGAAGAGCGGCCAATGTGACGATCTGGCTTTAAGTCGATTGGATAACAAATGACGAAAACGGACGGATTTCTAGGGTTTTTTCTACATATGAACACTTTTCACATTCTCCCGTGCAACTCGGCTGCTAGTCCACGTTTCATGCAATATCTTAAGTTTATAGCTCATGTCCAAGGCACCAAAGAAGGGTAAAAAGTCAATGATCGGTACCTAAAACTTGAATTGTACTACATCTTACTGGCTATTACATCAACTTAGATGCTTCATCTGTGTTCTACTATGGTGTCTTTAGTGTCTCCGCATACCGCAGCACGCGACATAGCTTTGCAGGCGATAAGTACAACACTTTCAGAGACAAGAGCGGCCAATGTGACGATCTGTCTTTAAGTCGATTCGATAACAAATGACGAAAACGGACGGATTTCTCAGGTTTTTCCTACATATGAACACTTTTCGCATTCTCCCGTGCAACTCGGCTGCTAGTCCACGTTTCATGCAATATCGTTAGTTCCTAGCTCATGTCCAAGGCACCAAAGAAGGGTAAAAAGTCAATAATCGGTACCTAAAACTTGAATTGTACTACATCTTACTGGCTATTACATCAACTTAGAGGTTTCATGTGTGTTCTTCTATGGTACTTTTATTGTCTCCGCATACCGCAGCACGCGACATTGCTCTGCAGACGATAAATGTATCCGTATCAGAGAGAAGAGCGGCCAATGTGACGATCTGGCTTTAAGTCGATTGGATAACAAATGACGAAAACGGACGGATTTCTAAGGTTTTTGCTACATATGACCACTTTTCACATTCTTGCTTGCAACGCGGCTGCTAGTGCTCCTTTCATGCAAAATCTTAAGGTCCTAGCTCATGTCCAAGGCACCAAAGCCAGCTAAAAGTCAATAATCGGTACGTAAAACTTGAATTGTAGTACTTCTTACTGGCTATTACATCAACTTAGATGCTTCATCTGTGTTCTACTATGGTGTTTTTAGTGTCTCCGCATACCGCAGCACGCGACATAGCTTTGCATACGATATGTACAACACTTTCAGAGACAAGAGCGGCCAATGTGACGATCTGGCTTTAAGTCGATTCGATAACAAATGACGAAAACGGACGGATTTCTCAGGTTTTTACTACATATGAACACTTTTCACATTCTGCCGTGCAACTCGGCTGCTAGTCATCCTTTCATGCAAAATCTTAAGTTCTTAGCTCATGTCCAAGGCACCAAAGAAGGATAAAAAGTCAATAATCGATACCTAAAACTTAAATTCTACTACTTTTTAATAGCTATTACTTCAACTTAAGAGCTTCATCTGTGTTCTACTATGGTGCTTTTTGTGTCTCAGCTTACCGCAGCACGCGACATAGCTTTGCAGATGATAAATGTAACCGTTTCAGACAGAAGATCGGCCAATGTGACGATATGGCTTTAAGTCGATTCGATAACCTATGACGAAAACGGACGGATTTCTAAGGTTTTTACTACATATGAACACTTTTCACATTCTCCCGTGCAACGTGGCTAATAGTCCTAATTTCATGCAAAATCTTAAGTTCTTAGCTCATGTCCAACGCACCAAAGAAGGGTAAAAAGTCAATAATCGATACCTAAAACTTGAATTGTACTACTTCTTACTGGCAATTACATCAACTTAGAAGCTTCATCTGTGTCCTACTATGGTGCTTTTATTGTCTCCGCATACCACAGCACCTGACATAGCTTTGCAGACGATAAATGTAACTGTTTCAGACAGAAGAGCGGCCAATGTGACGATCTGGCTTTAAGTCGATTCGATAACAAATGACGAAAACGGACGGATTTCTCAGGTTTTTACTACATATGAACACTTCTCACATTCTCCCGTGCAACTCGGCTGCTAGTCCACGTTTCATGCAATATCGTTAGTTCCTAGCTCATGTCCAAGGCACCAAAGAAGGGTAAAAAGTCAATAATCGGTACCTAAAACTTGAATTGTACTACATCTTACTGGCTATTACATCAACTTAGAAGTTTCATCTGTGTTCTTCTATGGTACTTTTATTGTCTCCGCATACCGCAGCACGCGACATAGCTTTGCAGACGATAAATGTATCCGTATCAGAGAGAAGAGCGGCCAATGTGACGATCTGGCTTTAAGTCGATTGGATAACAAATGACGAAAACGGACGGATTTCTAAGGTTTTTGCTACATATGACCACTTTTCACATTCTTGCTTGCAACGCGGCTGCTAGTGCTCCTTTCATGCAAAATCTTAAGGTCCTAGCTCATGTCCAAGGCACCAAAGCCAGCTAAAAGTCAATAATCGGTACGTAAAATTTGAATTGTAGTACTTCTTACTGGCTATTACATCAACTTAGATGCTTCATCTGTGTTCTACTATGGTGTTTTTAGTGTCTCCGCATACCGCAGCACGCGACATAGCTTTGCATACGATATGTACAACACTTTCAGAGACAAGAGCGGCCAATGTGACGATCTGGCTTTAAGTCGATTCGATAACAAATGACGAAAACGGACGGATTTCTCAGGTTTTTACTACATATGAACACTTTTCACATTCTGCCGTGCAACTCGGCTGCTAGTCATCCTTTCATGCAAAATCTTAAGTTCTTAGCTCATGTCCAAGGCACCAAAGAAGGATAAAAAGTCAATAATCGATACCTAAAACTTAAATTCTACTACTTTTTAATAGCTATTACTTCAACTTAAGAGCTTCATCTGTGTTATACTATGGTGCTTTTTGTGTCTCAGCTTACCGCAGCACGCGACATAGCTTTGCAGATGATAAATGTAACCGTTTCAGACAGAAGATCGGCCAATGTGACGATATGGCTTTAAGTCGATTTGATAACCTATGACGAAAACGGACGGATTTCTAAGGTTTTTACTACATATGAACACTTTTCACATTCTCCCGTGCAACGTGGCTAATAGTCCTAATTTCATGCAAAATCTTAAGTTCTTAGCTCATGTCCAACGCACCAAAGAAGGGTAAAAAGTCAATAATCGATACCTAAAACTTGAATTGTACTACTTCTTCCTGGCTATTACATCAACTTAGAACCTTCATCTGTGTTCTACTATGGTGCTTTTAGTGTCTCCGCATGCCGCAGCACGCGACATAGCTTTGCAGACGATAAGTACAACCGTTTCAGAGCGAAGAGCGGCTAATGTGACGATCTGGCTTTAAGTCGATTCGATAACAAATGAAGAAAATGGACGGATTTCTCAGGTTTTTACTACATATGAACACTTTTCACATTCTCCCGTGTAACGCGGCTGCCAGTCCTCCTTCCATGCAATATCTTAAGTTCCTAGCTCATGACCAATGCACCAAAGAACAGTAAAAAGCCAATAATCGATACCTAAAACTTGAATTGTACTACTTCTTACTGGCAATTACATCAACTTAGAAGCTTCATCTGTGTTCTACTATGGTGCTTTTATTGTCTCCGCATACCACAGCACCTGACATAGCTTTGCAGACGATAAATGTAACTGTTTCAGACAGAAGAGCGGCCAATGTGACGATCTGGCTTTAAGTCGATTCGATAACAAATGACGAAAACGGACGGATTTCTCAGGTTTTTACTACATATGAACACTTCTCCCATTCTCCCGTGCAACTCGGCTGCTAGTCCACGTTTCATGCAATATCGTTAGTTCCTAGCTCATGTCCAAGGCACCAAAGAAGGGTAAAAAGTCAATAATCGGTACCTAAAACTTGAATTGTACTACATCTTACTGGCTATTACATCAACTTAGAAGTTTCATCTGTGTTCTTCTATGGTACTTTTATTGTCTCCGCATACCGCAGCACGCGACATAGCTTTGCAGACGATAAATGTATCCGTATCAGAGAGAAGAGCGGCCAATGTGACGATCTGGCTTTAAGTCGATTGGATAACAAATGACGAAAACGGACGGATTTCTAAGGTTATTGCTACATATGACCACTTTTCACATTCTTGCTTGCAACGCGGCTGCTAGTGCTCCTTTCATGCAAAATCTTAAGGTCCTAGCTCATGTCCAAGGCACCAAAGCCAGCTAAAAGTCAATAATCGGTACGTAAAACTTGAATTGTAGTACTTCTTACTGGCTATTACATCAACTTAGATGCTTCATCTGTGTTCTACTATGGTGTTTTTAGTGTCTCCGCATACCGCAGCACGCGACATAGCTTTGCATACGATATGTACAACCGTTTCAGAGACAAGAGCGGCCAATGTGACGATCTGGCTTTAAGTCGATTCGATAACAAATGACGAAAACGGACGGATTTCTCAGGTTTTTACTACATATGAGACCTTTTCACATTCTCACGTGCAACGTGGCTGCTAGTCATCCTTTCATGCAAAATCTTAAGGTCCTAGCTCATGTCCAAGGCACCAAAGCCAGCAAAAAAGTCAATAATCGATACCTAAAACCTGAGTTGTACTACTTCTTACTGGCTATTACATCAACTTAGAAGCTTCGTCTGTGTTCTACTATGGTGCTTTTAGTGTCTCCGCATACCGCAGCACGCGACATAGCTTTGCAGACAATAAACGTAACCGTTTCAGACAGAAGAGCGGCCAATGTGACGATCGGGCTTTAAGTCGATTCGATAACAAATGACGAAAACTGACGGATTTCTCAGGTTTTTCGACTTAAAGCCAGATCGTCACCTTGGCCGCTCTTCACTCTGAAACGGTTACTTTTATCGTCTGCAAAGCAATGTCGCGTGCTGCGGTATGCGGAGACATAAAAAGCACCATAATAGACCACAGATGAAGCTCCTAACTTGATGTAATAGCTAGTAAGAAGTAGTACAATTCAAGCTTTATGTATCGGTTATTGAGTTTTTACCCTTCTTTGGTGCCTTGGATATGAGCTAGGGACTTATGATTTTGCATGAAAGGAGGGCTAGCAGCAGCGTTACACGGGAGAATGTGAAAAGTATTCATATATAGTAAAAATCTGAGTAATCCGTCCGTTTTCTTCATTTGTTATCGAATCGCCTTAAAGCCAGATCGTCACATTGGCCGCTCTTCTGTCTGAAACGGATACATTTATCATCAGCAAAGCTATGTCGCGTGCTGCGGTATGCGGAGACACTAAAAGTAGCATAGAAGAACACAGATGAAGCTTCTAAGTTGATGTAATGGCCAGTAAGAAGTAGTACAATTCAAGTTTTAGGTTTCGATTATTGACTTTTTACCCTTCTTTGGTGCCTTGGACATGAGCTAGGAACTTAAGATATTGCATGAAACGTGGACTAGCAGCCGAGTTGCACGGGAGAATGTGAAAAGTGTTCATATGTAGTAAAAACCGTAGAAATCCGTCCGTTTTCGTCATAGGTTATCGAATCGACTTAAAGCCAAATCGTCACATTGGCCGTTCTTCTGTCTGAAACGGTTACATTTATCGCCTGCAAAGCTATGTCGCGTGCTGCGGTATGCGGAGACACTAAAAGTACAATAGAAGAACACAGAAAATCTTCTAAGTTGATGTAATGGCCAGTAAGAAGTAGTAGAATTCAAGATTTAGGTATAGATTATTTACTTTTTACCCTTCTTTGGTGCCTTGGACATGAGCTAGGAACTTTAGATATTGCATGAAAGGAGGACTAGCAGCCGAGTTGCACGGGAGAATGTGAAAAGTGTTCATATGTAGTAAAAACCTGATAAATCCGTCCGTTTCCGTAATTTGCTATCGAATCGACTTAAAGCCAGATCGTCACATTGGCCGCCCTCCTCTCTGAAACAGTTGTACTTACCGTCTGCAAAGCTATGTCAAGTGCTGCGGTATGCGGAGACACTAAAAGCTCATAGTAGAACGCAGATGAAGCTTCTAAGTTGATGTAATAGCCAGTAAGAAGTAGTAGAATTCAAGTTTTAGGTATCGATTATTGACTTTTTACCCTTCTTTGGTGCCTTGGACATGAGCTAGGAACTTAAGATATTGCATGAAACGTGGACTAGCAGCCGAGTTGCACGGGAGAATGTGAAAAGTGTTCATATGTAGGAAAAACCTGAGAAATCCGTCCGTTTTCGCCATTTGTTATCGAGTCGACTTAAAGCCAGATCGTCACATTGGCCGCTCTTGTGTCTGAAACGGTTACATTTATCATCTGCAAAGGTATGTCGCGAGCTGCGGTATGCGCAGACACAAAAAGCACCATGGTAGAAAACAGATGACGCTCCTATGTTGATGTAATAGGTAGAAAGAAGTAGTACTATTCAAGTTTTAGGTATCGATTATTGACTTTTTACATTTCTTTGGTGCCTTGGACATGAGCTAGGGACTTATGATTTTGCATGAAAGGAGGACTAGCAGCCGCGTTGCATGGGAGAATGTGAAAAGTGTTCATATGTAGTAAAAACCTCAGAAATCAGTCCGTTTTCGTCATAGGTTATCGAATCGACTTAAAGCCAGATCGTCACATTGGCCGCTCTTCTGTCTGAAACGGTTACATTTATCGTCTGCAAAGCTATGTCGCGTGCTGCGGTATTCGGAGACACAAAAATGCACCATAGTAGAACACAGATGAAGCTCCGAAGTTGATGTAATAGCTAGTAAGAAGTAGTACAATTCAAGTTTTAGGTATCGATTATTGACTTTTTACCCTTCTTTAGTGCCTTGGACATGAGCTAGGGCCTTATGATTTTGCATGAAAGGAGGACTAGCAGCCGCGTTGCGTGGGAGAATGTGAAAAGTGTTCATATGTAGGAAAAACCTGAGAAATCCGTCCGTTTTCGTCATTTGTTATCGAATCGACTTAAAGCCAGATCGTCACCTTGGCCGCTCTTCACTCTGAAACGGTTACATTTATCGTCTGCAAAGCTATGTCGCGTGCTGCGGTATGCGGAGACACAAAAAGCACCATAGTAGACCACAGATGAAGCTCCTAACTTGATGTAAAAGCTAGTAAGAAGTAATACAATTCAAGTTTTAGGTATCGGTTATTGACTTTTTACCCTTCTTTGGTGCCTTGGATATGAGCTAGGGACTTATGATTTTGCATGAAAGGAGGACTAGCAGACGCGTTGCATGGGAGAATGTGAATAGTGTTCATATGTAGGAAAAACCTGAAAAATCCGTCAGTTTTCGTCATTTGTTATCGAATCGACTTAAAGCCAGATCGTCACATTGGCCGCTCTTCTGTCTGAAACGGTTACGTTTATTGTCTGCAAAGGTATGTCGCGTGCTGCGGAATGCGGAGACACAAAAAGCACCATAGCAGAAAACAGATGAAGCTCCTAAGTTGATGTAATAGGTAGTAAGAAGTAGTACAATTCAAGTTTTAGGTATCGATTATTGACTTTTTACATTTCTTTGGTGCCTTTTTACATGAGCTAGGGACTTATGATTTTGCATGAAAGGAGGACTAGCAGCCGCGTTGCATGGGAGAATGTGAAAAGTGTTAATATGTAGTAAAAATCTGTGTAATCCGTCCGTTTTCTTCATTTGTTATCGAATCGACTTAAAGCCAGATCGTCACATTAGCCGCTCTTCGCTCTGAAACAGTTGTACTTATCGTCTGCAAAGCTATGTCGCGTGCTGCGGTATGTGGAAACACTAAAAGAACCATAGTAGAACACAGATGAAGCGTCTAAGTTGATGTAATAGACAGTAAGAAGTAGAACAATTCAAGTTTTAGGTATCGATTATTGACTTTTTAGCCTTCTTTAATGCCTTGGACATGAGCTAGGGATTATGATTTTGCATGAAAGGAGGAATAGCAGCCGCGTTGCATGGGAGAATGAGAAAAGTGTTCATATGTAGGAAAAACCTGAGCGATCCGTCCGTTTTCGTCATTAGTTGTCGAGTCGACTTAGAGCCAGATCGTCACACTGGCCGCTCTCCTCTCTGAAACGGTTGTACTTATCATCTGCAAAGCACCATCGCGTGCTGCGGTATGCGGAGACACAAAAAGCGCCATAGTAGAACACAGATGAGGATTCTAAGTTGATGTAATAGCCAGTACGAAGTAGTACAATTCAAGTTTTAGGTATCGATAATTGACTTTTTACCCTAGTTTGGTGCCTTGGACATGAGCTAAGAACTTAAGATTTTGCATGAAAGGAATGCTAGCAGCCGCGTTACACGGGAGAATGTGAAAAGTATTCATATGTAGTAAAAATCTGAGTAATCCGTCCGTTTTCTTCATTTCTTATCGAATCGACTTAAAGCCAGATCGTCACATTAGCTGCTTTTCGCTCTGAAACTGTTGTACTTATAGTCTGCAAAGCTATGTCGCGTGCTGCGGTATGTGGAGACACTAAAAGAACCATAGTAGAACATAGATGAAGCTTCTAAGTTGATGTAATAGACAGTAAGAAGTAGTACAACTTAAGTTTTAGGTATCGATTATTGACTTTTTAGCAGGCTTTGGTGCCTTGGACATGAGCTAGGAACTTAAGATATTGCATGAAAGGAGGAATAGCAGCCGAGTTGCACGGGAGAATGTGAAAAGTGTTCATATGTAGTAAAGACCTGAGAAATCCGTCCGTTTTCGTCATTTGTTATCGAATCGACTTAAAGCCAGATCGTCACATTGGCCGCTCTTCTGTCTGAAACGGATACATTTATCGTCTGCAAAGCTATGTCACGTGCTGTGGTATGCGGAGACACTAAAAGGACCATAGTAGGACACAGATGAAGCTTCTAAGTTGATGTAACAGCCAGTAAGACGTAGTAGAATTCAAGTTTTAGGTATCGATTAATGACATTTTACCCTTCTTTGGTGCCTTGGTCTAGATCTATTAACTTGAGATATTGCATGAACGGAGAACTAGCTCCCGAGTTGCACGGGAGAATGTGCAAAAGTATTCATATGTAGTAAAAACCTGAGATATCCGTCCGTTTTCGTCATTTGTTATCGAATCGCCTTAGAGCCAGATCGTCACATTGGCCGCTCTTCTGTCTGAAACGGATACATTTATCGTCTGCAAAGCTTTGTCGCGTGCTGCGGTATGCGGAGACACTAAAAGTACCATAGAAGAACACAGATGAAGCTTCTAAGTTGATGTAATGGCCAGTAAGAAGTAATAGAATTCAAGTTTTTGGTATAGATTATTGACTTTTTACCCTTCTTTGGTGCCTTGGACATGAGTTAGGAACTTAAGATATTGCATGAAAGGAGGAAAAGCAGCCGAGTTGCACGGGAGAATGTGAAAAGTGTTCATATGTAGGAAAAACCTAAGAAATCCATCCGTTTTCGTCATTTGTTATCGAGTCGACTTAAAGCCAGATCGTCACATTGGCCGCTCTCCTCTCTGAAACGGTTGTACTTATCATCTGCAAAGCTATGTCGCGTGCTGCGGTATGCGGAGACACTAAAAGCACCATAGTAGAACACAGATGAAGCTACTAAGTTGATGTAATAGCCAGTAAGAAGTTGTACAATTCAAGTTTCAGTTATCGATTATTGACTTTTTAGCTGGCTTTGGTGCCTGGGACATGAGCTAGGACCTTAAGATTCAGTTTGAAAGGAAGACTAGCAGCCGAGTTGCACCGGAGAATGTGAAAAGTGTTCATATGTTGTAAAAGCCTGAGAAATCCGTCCGTTTTCGTCATTTGTTATCGAATCGACTTAAAGCCAGATCGTCACATTGGCCATCTCCGCTCTGAAACAGTTGTACTTATCGTCTGCAAAGCTATGTCACGTGCTGCGGTATGCGAGACAATATAAGCACCATAGTAGAACACAGATGAAGCTTCTAAGTTGATGTAATAGCCAGTAAGAAGTAGTACAATTCAAGTTTTAAGTATCGATTATTGACTTTTTACCCTTCTTTGGTGCATTGGACATGTGCTAGGAACTTCAGATTTTGCATGGAAGGAGGACTAGCAGCCGCGTTGCACGGGAGAATGTGAAAAGTGTTCATATGTAGTAAAAACCTGAGAAATCCGTCAGTTTTCGTCATTTGTTATCGAATCGACTTAAAGCCAGATCGTCACATTGGCCGCTCTTCTGTCTAAAACGATTACATTTATCGTTGCAAAGATATGTCGCGTGCTGCGGTATGCGGAGACACTAAAAGCACCATAGTAGAACACAGATGAAGCTTCTAAGCTGATGTAATATCCAGTAAGAAGTAGTACAATTCAAGTTTTAACTATCGATTAATGACTTTTTAGCTGGCTTTGGTGCCTTGGACATGACCTAGGACCTTAAGATTCTGCATGAAAGGAGGACTAGAAGCCACGTTGCATGGGAGAATGTGAAAAGTGCTCATATGTAGTAAAAACCTCAGAAATCAGTCCGTTTTCGTCATTTGTTATCGAGTCGACTTAAAGCCAGATCGTCACATTGGCCGCTCTTCTGTCTGAAACGGTTACATTTATCATCTGCAAAGCTATGTCGCGTGCTGCGGTATGCGGAGACACAAAAAGCACCACAGTAGAAAACAGATGAAGCTCCTAAGTTGATGTAATAGGTAGTAAGAAGTAGTACAATTCAAGTTTTAGGTATCGATTATTGACTTTTTTGCTGGCTTTGGAGCCTTGGACATGAGCTAGAACCTTAAGATTCTGCATGAAGGGAGGACTAGCAGCCGTGTTGCACGGGAGAATGTGAAAAGTGTTCATATGTAGTATAAACCTGATAAATCTGTCCGTTTTCGTAATTTCTTATCGAATCGACTTAAAGCCAGATCGTTACATTGGCTGACCTCCTCTATGAAACAGTTGTACTTATCGTATGCAAAGCTATGTCACGTGCTGCGGTATGCGGAGAATTTAAAAGCACCATAGTAGAACACAGATGAAGCTTCTAAGTTGATGTAATAGCCAGTAAGAAGTAGTACAATTCAAGTTTTAGGTATCGATAATTGACTTTTTAGCTGGCTTTGGTGCCTTGGACATGAGCTAGTACCTTAAGATTGTGCATGAATGGAGGACTAGCAGCCGAGTTGCATGGGAGAATGTGAAAAGTGTTCATATGTAGTAAAGACCTGATAAATCCGTCCGTTTTCTTCATTCGTTATCGAATCGACTTAAAGCCAGATCGTCACATTGACCGCTCTTCTCTCTGAAACGGTTGTACTTATCGTCCGCAAAGCTATGTCGCGAGCTGCGATATGCGGAGACACTAAAAGCACCATAGTAGAACACAGATGAAGCTTCTAAGTTGATGTAATAGCCAGTAAGAAGTAGTACAATTCAAGTTTTAGGTATCGATTATTGACTTTTTACCCTTCTTTGGTGCCTTGGACATGAGCTAGGAACTTAAGATTGTCCATGAAAGGAAGACTAGCAGCCGAGTTGCACAGGAGAATGTGAAAAGTGTTCATACGTAGTAAAAACCTGAGAAATCCGTCCGTTTTCGTGACTTCTTATCGAATCGACCTAAAGCCAGATCGTCACATTGGCCGCTCTTCTGACTGAAACAGTTACATTTATCGTCTGCAAAGCTATGTCGCGTGGTGCGGTACGCGGGGACACTAAAAGCACCATAGTAGAACACAGATGAAGCATCTAAGTTGATGTAATATCTAGAAAGAAGTAGTAAAATTCAAGTTTTAGGTATCGATTATTGACGTTTTAGCTGGCTTTGGTGCCTTGGACATGAGCTAGGAACTTAAGATTCTGCATGAAAGGAGGACTAGCAAGAGAGTTGCATGGGAGAATGTGAAAAGTGTTCATATGTAGTTAAAACATGAGAAATCCTGTCCGTTTTCGTCATTTGTTATCGAATCGACTTAAAGCCAGATCGTCACATTGGCCGCTCTTCTCTCTGAAACGGTTGTACTTATCGTCCGCAATGCTATGTCGCGTGCTGCGGTTTGCGGAGACACTAAAAGCACCATAGTAGAAGACAGATGAAGCTTCTAATTTGAAGTAATAGCCATTAAGAAGTAGTACAATTCAAGTTTTAAGTATCGATTATTGACTTTTTAGCTGGCTTTGGTGCCTTGGACGTGAGCTAGGACCTTAAGATTCTGCATGAAAGGAGGACTAGCAGCCGAGTTGCACGGGAGAATGAGAAAAGTATTCATATGTAGTAAAAAAATGAGAAATCTGTTTGTTTTCGTAATTTGTTATCGAATCGACTTAAAGCCAGATCGTCACATTGGCCGCTCTTCTCTCTGAAACGGTTGTACTTATCGTCCGCAAAGCTATGTCGCGTGCTGCGGTTTGCGGAGACACTAAAAGCACCATAGTAGAACACAGATGAAGCTTCTAATTTGAAGTAATAGCCATTAAGAAGTAGTACAATTCAAGTTTTAGGTATCGATTATTGACTTTTTAGCTGGCTTTGGTGCCTTGGACATGAGCTAGGAACTTAAGATTCTGCATGAAAGGAGGACTAGCAGCCGAGTTGCACGGGAGAATGAGAAAAGTGTTCATATGTAGTAAAAACATGAGAAATCCTGTCCGTTTTCGTCATTTGTTATCGAATCGACTTAAAGCCAGATCGTCACATTGGCCGCTCTTCTCTCTGAAACGGTTGTACTTATCGTCCGCAAAGCTATGTCGCGTGCTGCGGTTTGCGGAGACACTAAAAGCACCATAGTAGAACACAGATGAAGCTCCTAATTTGAAGTAATATCCATTAAGAAGTAGTACAATTCAAGTTTTAGGTATCGATTATTGACTTTTTAGGTGGCTTTGGTGCCTTGGACATGAGCTAGGACCTTAAGATTCTGCATGAAAGGAGGACTAGCAGCCGAGTTGCACGGGAGAATGTGAAAAGTGTTCATATGTAGTAAAAACATGAGAAATCCTCTCCGTTTTCGTCATTTGTTATCGAATCGACTTAAAGCCAGATCGTCACATTGGCCGCTCTTCTCTCTGAAACGGTTGTACTTATCGTCCGCAAAGCTATGTCGCGTGCTGCGGTTTGCGGAGACACTAAAAGCACCATAGTAGAACACAGATGAAGCTTCTAATTTGAAGTAATAGCCTTTAAGAAGTAGTACAATTCAAGTTTTAGGTATCGATTATTGACTTTTTAGCTGGCTTTGGTGCCTTGGACATGAGCTAGGACCTTAAGATTCTGCATGAAAGGAGTACTAGCAGCCGAGTTGCACGGGAGAATGAGAAAAGTGTTCATATGTAGTAAAAACCTGAGAAATCTGTCCGTTTTCGTAATTTGTTATCGAATCGACTTAAAGCCAGATCGTCACATTCGCCGCTCTTCTCCTGAAACGGTTGTACTTATCGTCCGCAAACCTATGTCGCGTGCTGCGATGTACGGAGACACTAAAAGCACCATAGTAGAACACAGATGAAGCTTTTAAGTTGATGTAATAGCCTGTAAGAAGTACTACAATTCAACTTTTAGGTATCGATTATTGACTTTTTAGCTGGCTTTGGTGCCTTGGACATGAGCTAGGACCTTCAGATTCTGCATGAAAGGAGGACTAGCAGCCGAGTTGCACGGGAGAATGTGAAAAGTGTTCATATGTAGTAAAAACCTGAGAAATCCGTCCGTTTTCGTCATTTGTTATGAAATCGACTTAAATCCACATCGTCACATTGGCCGCTCTTCTTTCTGAAACGGTTGTCCTTATCGTCCGCAAGGCTATGTCGCGTGCTGCGGTATGCGGAGACACTAAAAGCACCATAGTAGAACACAGATGAAGCTTCTAAGTTGATGTAATAGCCAGTAAGAAGTAGTAAAATTGAAGTTTTAGCTATCGATTATTGACTTTTTACCCTTTTTTGGTGCCTTGGACATGAGCTAGGAACTTAAGATTCTGCATGAACGGAGGACTAGCAGCCGCGCTGCACGGGAGAATGTGAAAAGTGTTCATGTGTAGTAAAAACCTGAGAAATCCGTCCGTGTTCGTCATTTGATATCGAATCGACTTAAAGCCCGATCGTCTATTTGGCTACTGTTCTGTCTGAAACGGTTACATTTATCGTCTGCAAACCTAAGTCGCGTGCTGCGGTATGCGGAGACACTAAACGCACCATAGCAGAACACAGATGAAGCATCTAAGTTGATGTAATAGCTAGTAAAAAATAGTACAATTCAAGTTTTAGGTATCGATTATTGACTTTTTAGCTGGCTTTGGTGCCTTGGACATGAGCTATTAACTTAAGTTTCTTCATGAAAGGAGGACTAGCAGCCGTGTTTCACGGGAGAATGTGAAAAGTGTTCATATGTAGTAGAAACCTGAGAAATCCGTCCGTTTTCGTCATTTGTTATCGAATCGACTTAAAGCCAGATCGTCACATTGGCCGCTCTTCTCTCAGAAACGGTTGTACTTATCGTCCGCAAAGCTATGTCGCGTGCTGCGTTATGCAAAGACACTAAAAGCACCATAGTAGAACACAGATGAAGTTTCTAAGTTGATGTAATAGCCAGTAAGAAGTAGTAAAATTCAAGTTTCAGGTATCGATTATTGACCTTTTAGCTGGCTTTGGTGCCTTAGACATGAGCTAGGACCTTAAGATTCTGCATTAAAGGAGGACTAGCAGCCGAGTTGCACGGGAGAATGTGAAAGGTGTTCATATGCAGTAAAAACCTGAGAAATCCGTCCGTTTTCGTCATTTGTTATCGAATCGATTTAAAGCCAGATCGTCACATTGGCCGCTCTTCTCTATGATACGGTTGTACTTATCGTCTGCAAAGCTATGTCGCGTGCTGCGGTATGCGGAGACACTAAAAGCACCATAGTAGAACACAGATGAAGCATCTAAGTTGATGTAATAGGTAGTAAGAAATAGTACAATTCAAGTTTTAGGTATCGATTATTGACTTTTTGGCTGGCTTTGGTGCCTTGGACATGAGCTAGGAACTTAAGATTCTTCATGAAAGGAGGACTAGCAGCCGAGTTGCACGGGAGAATGTGAAAAGTGTTCATATGTAGTAAATACCTGAGAAATCCGTCCGTTTTCGTCATTTGTTATCGAACCGACTTAAAGCCAGATCGTCACATTGGCCGCTTTTCTCTCTGAAACGGTTGTACTTATCGTCTGCAAAGCTATGTCGCGTGGCCTCGGTATGCGGAGACACTGAAAGCACCATAGTAGAACACAGAAGAAGCTTCTATGTTGATGTAATAGCCAGTAAGAAGTAGTACAATTCAAGTTTTAGTTGTCGATTATTCACTTTTTAGCCGACTTTGGTGGCTTGGACACGACCTAGGACCTTACGATTTTGCATGAAAAGGGGACTAGCAGACGCGTTGCACGGGAAAATGTGAAAAGTGTTCATATGTAGTGTAAACCTGAGAAATATGTCCGTTTTGGTCATTAGTTATCGAATCGACTTAAAGCCAGATCATCACATTGGCCGCTTTTCTCTCTGAGACGGTTACATTTATCGTCTGCAAAGCTATTTCGCGTGCTGCGGTCTGCGGAGAGACTAAAAGCACCATAGTAGAACACAGAATAAGCTTCTAAGTTGAAGTAATAGCCAGTAAGAAGTAGTACAATTCAAGTTTCAGTTGTCGATTATTCACTTTTTAGCCGGCTTTGGTGGCTTGGACATGACCTAGGACCTTAAGATTTTGCATGAAATGAGGGACTAGCAGCCGCGTTGCACGGGAGAATGTGAAAAGTGTTCATATGTAGTAAAAACCTTAGAAATCCGTCCGTTTTCGTCATTTGTTATCAAATCGACTTAAAGCCAGATCGTCACATTGGAAGCTCTTCTGTCTGAAACGGTTACATTTATCGTCTGCAAAGCTATGTCGCGTGCTGCGGTATGCGGAGACACTAAAAGCACCAAAGTATAACACAGAAGAAGCTTCTATGTTGATGTAATAGCCAGTAAGAAGTAGTACAATTCAAGTTTTAGTTGGCGATTATTCACTTTTTAGCCGACTTTGGTGGCTTGGACATGACCTAGGACCTTACGATTTTGCATGAAAAGAGGACTAGCAGCCGCGTTGCACGGGAGAGTGTGAAAAGTGTTCATGTGTAGTAAAAACCTGAGAAATCCGTCCGTTTTCGTCATTTGTTATCGAATCGACTTAAAGCCAGATCATCACATTGGCCGCTTTTCTCTCTGAGACGGTTACATTTATCGTCTGCAAAGATATGTCGCATGCTGCGGTATGCGAAGACACTAAAAGCACCATAGTAGAACACAGAAGAAGCTTCTAAGTTGAAGTAATAGCCAGTAAGAAGTAGTACAATTCAAGTTTTAGTTGTCGATTATTCACTTTTTAGCCGACTTTGGTGGCTTGGACATGACCTAGGACCTTACGATTTTGCATGAAAAGAGGACTAACAATAGCGTTGCACTGGAGAAAGTGAAAAGAGTTCATATGTAGTAAAAACCTGAGAAATCCGTCTGTTTTCGTCATTTGTTATCAAATCGACTTAAAGCCAGATCATCACATTGGCCGCTTTTCTCTCTGAGACGGTTACATTTATCGTCTGCAAAGCTATGTCGCGTGCTACGGTATGCGAAGACACTATAATAGTATAACACAGAAGAAGCTTCTAAGTTGAAGTAATAGCCAGTAAGAAGTAGTACAATTCTACTTTTAGTTGTCGATTATTCACATTTTAGCCGCCTTTGGTGGCTTGGACATGACATAGGACCTTAAGGTTTTGCATGAAAGGAGGACTAGCAGCCGCGTTGCATGGGAGAATGTGACAAGTGCTCATATGTAGTAAAAACCTGAGAAAGCCGTCCGGTATCGTCATTTGTCATCGAATCGACTTAAAGCCAGATTGTCACATTGGCCGCTCTTCTCTCTGAAACAGTTACATTTATCGTCTGCAAAGCTATGTCGCGTGCTGCGGTATGCGGAGAGACTAAAAGCACCATAGTAGAACACAGAATAAGCTTCTAAGTTGAAGTAATAGCCAGTAAGAAGTAGTACAATTCAAGTTTCAGTTGTCGATTATTCACTTTTTAGCCGGCTTTGGTGGCTTGGACATGACCTAGGACCTTAAGATTTTGCATGAAATGAGGACTAGCAGCCGCGTTGCACGGGAGAATGTGAAAAGTGTTCATATGTAGTAAGAACCTTAGAAATCCGTCCGTTTTCGTCATTTGTTATCAAATCGACTTAAAGCCAGATCGTCACATTGGAAGCTCTTCCGTCTGAAACGGTTACATTTATCGTCTGCAAAGCTATGTCGCGTGCTGCGGTATGCGGAGACACTAAAAGCACCATAGTAGAAGACAGATGAAGCTTCTAAGTTGATGTAATAGCCAGTAAGAAGTAGTACAATTCAAGTTTCAGTTGTCGATTATTCACTTTTTAGCCGGCTTTGGTGGCTTGGACATGACCTAGGACCTTAACATTTTGCATGAAAGGAGGACTAGCAGCCGCGTTGTACGGGAGAATGTAAAAAGTGTTCATATGTAGTAAACACCTGAGAAATCCGTCCGTTTTCGTCATTTGATATCGAAACGACTTAAAGCCAGATCGTCACATTGGCCGCACTTCTGTCTGAAACGGTTACATTTATCGTCTGCAAAGCTATGTCGCGTGCTGCGGTATGCGCAGACACTAAAAGCACAAAGTATAACACAGAAGAAGCTTCTAAGTTGAAGTAATAGCCAGTAAGAAGTAGTACAATTCAAGTTTTAGTTGTCGATTATTCACTTTTTAGCCGACTTTGGTGGCTTGGACATGAACTAGGACCTTACGATTTTGCATGAAAAGAGGACTAGCAGCCGCGTTGCATGGGAGAATGTGAAAAGTGTTCATATGTAGTAAAAACCTGAGAAATCCGTCCGTTTTCGTCATTTGTTACCGAATCGACTTAAAGCCAGATCATCACATTGGCCGCTTTTCTCTCTGAGACGGTTACATTTATCGTCTGCAAAGCAATGTCGCGTGCTGCGGTATGCGAAGACACTATAAGCACCATAGTAGAACACAGAAGAAGCTTCTAAGTTGAAGTAATAGCCAGTAAGAAGTAGTACAATTCAAGTTTTAGGTATCGATTATTGGCTATTTAGCTTGCTTTGGTGCCTTGGACATGAGCTAGGACCTTAAGATTCTGCATGAAAGGAGGACTAGCAGCCAAGTTGCAAGGGAGAATGTTAAAAGTATTCGTATGTAGTAAAAACCTGAGAAATCCGTCCGTTTTCGTCATTTGTTATCGAATCGACCTAAAGCCAATTCGTCACGTTGGGCGCACGTCTGTCTGAAACGGTTACATTTATCGTCTGCAAAGCTATGTCGCGTGCTGCGGTATGCGGAGACACTAAAAGCACCATAGTAGAAGACAGATGAAGCTTCTAAGTTGATGTAATAGCCAGTAAGAAGTAGTACAATTCAAGTTTTAGTTATCAACTATTGACTTTTTAGCTGGTTTTGGTGCCTTGGACATGAGCTGGGACCTTAACATTTTGCATGAAAGGAGGACTAGCAGCCGCGTTGTACGGGAGAATGTGAAAAGTGTTCATATGTAGTAAAAACCTGAGAAATCCATCCGTTTTCGTCATTTGTTACCGAATCGACTTAAAGCCAGATCATCACATTGGCCGCTTTTCTCTCTGAGACGGTTACATTTATCGTCTGCAAAGCTATGTCGCGTGCTGCGGTATGCAAAGACACTATAAGCACCATAGTAGAACACAGAATAAGCTTCTAAGTTGAAGTAATAGCCAGTAAGAAGTAGTACAATTCAAGTTTTAGGTATCGATTATTGACTTTTTACCCTTTTTTGGTGTCTTGGACTTGCGCTAGGAACTTAAGATTTTGCATGGAAGGAGGACTAGCAGCTGCGTTGCACGGGAGAATGTGAAAAGTGTTCATATGTAGTAAACACCTGAGAAATCCGTCCGTTTTCGTCATTTGTTATCGAATCGACTTAAAGCCAGATCGTCACATTGGCCGCTCTTCTCTCTGAGACGGTTACATTTATCGTCTGCAAGGCTATGTCGCGTGCTGCGGTATGCGAAGACACTATAAGCACCATAGTAGAACACAGAAGAAGCTTCTAAGTTGATGTAATAGCCAGTAAGAAGTAGTACAATTCAAGTTTCAGTTGTCGATTATTCACTTTTTAGCCGGCTTTGGTGGCTTGGACATGACCTAGGACCTTAAGATTTTGCATGGAAGGAGGACTAGCATCCGCGTTGCACGGGAGAATGTGAAAAGTGTTCATATGTAGTAAGAACCTTAGAAATCCGTCCGTTTTCGTCATTTGTTATCAAATCGACTTAAAGCCAGATCGTCACATTGGAAGCTCTTCTGTCTGAAACGGTTACATTTATCGTCTGCAAAGCTATGTCGCGTGCTGCGGTATGCGGAGACACTAAAAGCACCATAGTAGAAGACAGATGAAGCTTCTAAGTTGATGTAATAGCCAGTAAGAAGTAGTACAATTCAAGTTTCAGTTGTCGATTATTCACTTTTTAGCCTGCTTTGGTGGCTTGGACATGACCTAGGACCTTAAGATTTTGCATGAAAGGAGGACTAGCAGCCGCGTTGTACGGGAGAATGTAAAAAGTGTTCACATGTAGTAAACACCTGAGAAATCCGTCCGTTTTCGTCATTTGATTTCGAAACGACTTAAAGCCAGATCGTCACATTGGCCGCACCTCTGTCTGAAACGGTTACATTTATCGTCTGCAAAGCTATGTCGCGTGCTGCGGTATGCGAAGACACTATAAGCACCATAGTAGAACACAGAAGAAGCTTCTATGTTGATGTAATAGCCAGTAAGAAGTAGTACAATTCAAGTTTTAGTTGGCGATTATTCACTTTTTAGCCGACTTTGGTGGCTTGGACATGACCTAGGACCTTACGATTTTGCATGAAAAGAGGACGAGCAGCCGCGTTGCACGGGAGAATGTGAAAAGTGTTCATATGTAGTAAAAACCTGAGAAATCCGTCCGTTTTCGTCATTTGTTATCGAATCGACTTAAAGCCAGATCATCACATTGGCCGCTTTTCTCTCTGAGACGGTTACATTTATCGTCTGCAAAGATATGTCGCGTGCTGCGGTATGCGAAGACACTAAAAGCACCATAGTAGAACACAGAAGAAGCTTCTAAGTTGAAGTAATAGCCAGTAAGAAGTAGTACAATTCAAGTTTTAGTTGTCGATTATTCACTTTTTAGCCGACTTTGGTGGCTTGGACATGACCTAGGACCTTACGATTTTGCATGAAAAGAGGACTAACAATAGCGTTGCACTGGGGAATGTGAAAAGAGTTCATATGTAGTAAAAACCTGAGAAATCCGTCTGTTTTCGTCATTTGTTATCGAATCGACTTAAAGCCAGATCATCACATTGGCCGCTTTTCTCTCTGAGACGGTTACATTTATCGTCTGCAAAGCTATGTCGCGTGCTGCGGTATGCGAAGACACTATAATAGTAGAACACAGAAGAAGCTGCTAAGTTGAAGCAATAGCCAGTAAGAAGTAGTACAATTCTACTTTTAGTTGTCGATTATTCACATTTTAGCCGCCTTTGGTGGCTTGGACATGACCTAGGACCTTAAGATTTTGCATGAAAGGAGAACTAGCAGCCGCGTTGCACGGGAGAATGTGAAAAGTGTTCATATGTAATAAAAACCTGAGAAAGCCGTCCGGTATCGTCATTTGTCATCGAATCGACTTAAAGCCAGATTGTCACATTGGCCGCTCTTCTCTCTGAAACAGTTACATTTATCGTCTGCAAAGCTATTTCGCGTGCTGCGGTCTGCGGAGAGACTAAAAGCACCATAGTAGAACACAGAATAAGCTTCTAAGTTGAAGTAATAGCCAGTAAGAAGTAGTACAATTCAAGTTTCAGTTGTCGATTATTCACTTTTTAGCCGGCTTTGGTGGCTTGGACATGACCTAGGACCTTAAGATTTTGCATGAAATGAGGACTAGCAGCCGCGTTGCACGGGAGAATGTGAAAAGTGTTCATATGTAGTAAGAACCTTAGAAATCCGTCCGTTTTCGTCTTTTGTTATCAAATCGACTTAAAGCCAGATCGTCACATTGGCCGCTCTTCTCTCTGAAACGGTTACATTTATCGTCTGCAAAGCTATGTCGCGTGCTGCGGTATGCGGAGACACTAAAAGCACCATAGTAGAAGACAGATGAAGCTTCTAATTTGATGTAATAGCCAGTAAGATGTAGTACAATTCAAGTTTTAGGTATCGATTATTGACTTTTTACCTTTTTTGGTGTCTTGGACATGAGCTAGGAACTTAAGATTTTGCATGGAAGGAGGACTAGCAGCTGCGTTGCACGGGAGAATGTGAAAAGTGTTCATATGTAGTAAACACCTGAAAATCCGTCCGTTTTCGTCATTTGTTATCGAATCGACTTAAAGCCAGATCGCCACATTGGCCGCTCTTCTCTCTGAGACGGTTACATTTATCGTCTGAAAGGCTATGTCGCGTGCTGCGGTATGCGAAGACACTATAAGCACCATAGTAGAACACAGAAGAAGCTTCTAAGTTGATGTAATAGCCAGTAAGAAGTAGTACAATTCAAGTTTCAGTTGTCGATTATTCACTTTTTAGCCGGCTTTGGTGGCTTGGACATGACCTAGGACCTTACGATTTTGCATGAAAAGAGGAATAGCAGCCGCGTTGCACGGGAGAATATGAAAAGTGTTCATATGTAGTAAAAACCTGAGAAATCCGTCCGTTTTCGTCATTTGTTATCGAATCGACTTAAAGCCAGATCATCACATTGGCCGCTTTTCTCTCTAAGACGGTTACATTTATCGTCTGCAAAGATATGTCGCGTGCTGCGGTATGCGAAGACACTAAAAGCACCATAGCAGAACACAGAAGAAGCTTCTAAGTTGAAGTAATAGCCAGTAAGAGGTAGTACAATTCAAGTTTCAGTTGTCGATTATTCACTTTTTAGCCGGCTTTTGTGGCTTGGACATGACGTAGGACCTTAAGATTTTGCATGAAATGAGGACTAGCAGCCGCGTTGCACGGGAGAATGTGAAAAGTGTTCATATGTAGTAAGAACCTTAGAAATCCGTCCGTTTTCGTCTTTTGTTATCAAATCGACTTAAAGCCAGATCGTCACATTGGAAGCTCTTCAGTCTGAAACGGTTACATTTATCGTCTGCAAAGCTATGTCGCGTGCTGCGGTATGCGGAGACACTAAAAGCACCATAGTAGAAGACAGATGAAGCTTCTATGTTGATGTAATAGCCAGTAAGAAGTAGTACAATTCAAGTTTTAGTTATCAATTATTGACTTTTCAGCTGGTTTTGGTGCTTGGACATGGGCTAGGACCTTAACATTTTGCATGGAAGGAGGACTAGCAGCCGCGTTGTACGGGAGAATGTAAAAAGTGTTCATATGTAGTAAACACCTGAGAAATCCGTCCGTTTTCGTCATTTGATATCGAAATGACTTAAAGCCAGATCGTCACATTGGCCGCACTTCTGTCTGAAACGGTTACATTTATCGTCTTCAAAGCTATGTCGCGTGCTGCGGTATGCGAAGACACTATTAGCACCATAGTAGATCACAGTAGAAGCTTCTAAGTTGAAGTAATAGCCAGTAAGAAGTAGTACAATTCTACTTTTAGTTGTCGATTATTCACATTTTAGCCGCCTTTGGTGGCTCGGACATGACCTAGGACCTTAAGATTTTGCATGAAAGGAGGACTAGCAGCCGCGTTGCACGGGAGAATGTGAAAAGAGTTCATATGTAGTAAAAACCTGAGAAAGCCGTCCGGTATCGTCATTTGTCATCGAATCGACTTAAAGCCAGATTGTCACATTGGCCGCTCTTCTCTCTGAAACAGTTACGTTTATCGTCTGCAAAGCTATTTCGCGTGCTGCGGTCTGCGGAGAGACTAAAAGCACCATAGTAGAACACAGAATAAGCTTCTAAGTTGAAGTAATAGCCAGTAAGAAGTAGTACAATTCAAGTTTCAGTTGTCGATTATTCACTTTTTAGCCGGCTTTGGTGGCTTGGACATGACCTAGGACCTTAAGATTTTGCATGAAATGAGGACTAGCAGCCGCGTTGCACGGGAGAATGTGAAAAGTGTTCATATGTAGTAAGAACCTTAGAAATCCGTCCGTTTTCGTCTTTTGTTATCAAATCGACTTAAAGCCAGATCGTCACATTGGAAGCTCTTCTGTCTGAAACGGTTACATTTATCGTCTGCAAAGCTATGTCGCGTGCTGCGGTATGCGGAGACACTAAAAGCTCCATAGTAGAAGTCAGATGAAGCTTCTAAGTTGATGTAATAGCCAGTAAGAAGTAGTACAATTCAAGTTTTAGTTATCAATTATTGACTTTTCAGCTGGTTTTGGTGCCTTGGACATGAGCTAGGACCTTAAGATTTTGCATGAAAGGAGGACTAGCAGCCGCGTTGTACGGGAGAATGTAAAAAGTGTTCATATGTAGTAAACACCTGAGAAATCCGTCCGTTTTCGTCATTTGATATCGAAACGACTTAAAGCCAGATCGTCACATTGGCCGCACTTCTGTCTGAAACGGTTACATTTATCGTCTGCAAGGCTATGTCGCGTGCTGCGGTATGCAAAGACACTATAAGCACCATAGTAGAACACAGAAGAAGAAGCTTCTAAGTTGAAGTAATAGCCAGTAAGAAGTAGTACAATTCAAGTTTTAGTTGTCGATTATTCACTTTTTAGCCGACTTTGGTGGCTTGGACATGAACTAGGACCTTACGATTTTGCATGAAAAGAGGACTAACAATAGCGTTGTACTGGAGAATGTGAAAAGAGTTCATATGTAGTAAAAACCTGAGAAATCCGTCTGTTTTCGTCATTTGTTATCGAATCGACTTAAAGCCAGATCATCACATTGGCCGCTTTTCTCTCTAAGACGGTTACATTTATCGTCTGCAAAGCTATGTCGCGTGCTGCGGTATGCGGAGACACTAAAAGCACCATAGTAGATCACAGATGAAGCCTCTAAGTTGTTGTAATAGCCAGCAAGAAGTAGTACAATTCAAGTTTGAGGTATCGATTATTGACTTTTTACCCCTCTTTGGTGCCTTGGACATGAGCTAGAAACTTAAGATTTTGCATGAAAGGAGGACTAGCAGCCGAATTGTACGGGAGAATGTGAAAAGTGTTCATATGTAGTAAAAACCTGAGAAATCCGTCCGTTTTCGTCATTTGTTATCAAATCGACTTAAAGCCAGATCGCCACATTGGCCTCTCTTCTGTCTGAAACGGTTACATTTATCGTCTGCAAAGCTATGTCGCGTGCTGCGGTATGCGGAGACACTAAAAGCTCCATAGTAGAAGTCAGATGAAGCTTCTAAGTTGATGTAATAGCCAGTAAGAAGTAGTACAATTCAAGTTTTAGGTATCAATTATTGACTTTTCAGCTGGTTTTGGTGCCTTGGACATGAGCTAGGACCTTAACATTTTGCATGAAAGGAGGACTAGCAGCCGCGTTGTACGGGAGAATGTAAAAAGTGTTCAAATGTAGTAAACACCTGAGAAATCCGTCCGTTTTCGTCATCTGATATCGAGACGACTTAAAGCCAGATCGTCACATTGGCCGCACTTCTGTCTGAAACGGTTACATTTATCGTCTGCAAGGCTATGTCGCGTGCTGCGGTATGCAAAGACACTATAAGCACCATAGTAGAACACAGAAGAAGCTTCTAAGTTGAAGTAATAGCCAGTAAGAAGTAGTACAATTCAAGTTTTAGTTGTCGATTATTCACTTTTTAGCCGACTTTGGTGGCTTGGACATGAACTAGGAAATTACGATTTTGCATGAAAAGAGGACTAACAATAGCGTTGTACTGGAGAATGTGAAAAGAGTTCATATGTAGTAAAAACCTGAGAAATCCGTCTGTTTTCGTCATTTGTTATCGAATCGACTTAAAGCCAGATCATCACATTGGCCGCTTTTCTCTCTAAGACGGTTACATTTATCGTCTGCAAAGCTATGTCGCGTGCTGCGGTATGCGGAGACACTAAAAGTTCCATAGTAGAAGTCAGATGAAGCTTCTAAGTTGATGTAATAGCCAGTAAGAAGTAGTACTATTCAAGTTTTAGTTATCAATTATTGACTTTTCAGCTGGTTTTGGTGCCTTGGACATGAGCTAGGACCTTAACATTTTGCATGAAAGGAGGACTAGCAGCCGCGTTGTACGGGAGAATGTAAAAAGTGTTCATATGTAGTAAGCACCTGAGAAATCCGTCCGTTTTCGTCATTTGATATCGAAACGACTTAAAGCCAGATCGTCACATTGGCCGCACTTCTGTCTGAAACGGTTACATTTATCGTCTGCAAAGCTATGTCGCGTGCTGCGGTATGCGAAGACACAATAAGCACCAGAGTAGAACACAGAAGAAGCTTCTAAGTTGAAGTAATAGCCAGTAAGAAGTAGTACAATTCTACTTTTAGTTGTCGATTATTCACATTTTAGCCGCCTTTGGTGGCTTGGACATGACCTAGGACCTTAAGATTTTGCTTGAAAGGAGGACTAGCAGCCGCGTTGTACGGGAGAATGTGAAAAGTGTTCATATGTAGTAAAAACCTGAGAAAGCCGTCCGGTATCGTCATTTGTCATCGAATCGACTTAAAGCCAGATGTCACATTGGCCGCTCTTCTCTCTGAAACAGTTACATTTATCGTCTGCAAAGCTATTTCGCGTGCTGCGGTCTGCGGAGAGACTAAAAGCACCATAGTAGAACACAGAATAAGCTTCTAAGTTGAAGTAATAGCCAGTAAGACGTAGTACAATTCAAGTTTCAGTTGTCGATTATTCACTTTTTAGCCGGCTTTGGTGGCTTGGACATGACCTAGGACCTTACGATTTTGCATGAAAAGAGGACTAACAATAGCGTTGTACTGGAGAATGTGAAAAGAGTTCATATGTAGTAAAAACCTGAGAAATCCGTCTGTTTTCGTCATTTGTTACCGAATCAACTTAAAGACAGATCATCACATTGGCCGCTTTTCTCTCTGAGACGGTTACATTTATCGTCTGCAAAGCTATGTCGCGTGCTGCGGTATGCGAAGACACTATAAGCACCATAGTGGAACACAGAAGAAGCTTATAAGTTGAAGTAATAGCCAGTAAGAAGTAGTACAATTCAAGTTTTAGGTATCGATTATTGACTATTTAGCTTGCTTTGGTGAGTTGGACATGAGCTAGGACTTTAAGATTCTGCATGAAAATAGGACTAGCAGCCGAGTTGCAAGGGAGAATCTTAAAAGTATTCATATGTAGTAAAAACCTGAGAAATCCGTACGTTTTCGTCATTTGTTATCGAATCGACCTAAAGCCAATTCGTCACATTGGCCGCACGTCTGTCTGAAACGGTTACATTTATCGTCTGCAAAGCTATGTCGCGTGCTGCGGTATGCGGAGACACTAAAAGCACCATAGTAGAAGACAGATGAAGCTTCTAAGTTGATGTAATAGCCAGTAAGAAGTAGTACAATTCAAGTTTTAGTTGTCGATTATTCACTTTTTAGCCGCCTTTGTTGGCTTGGACATGACCTAGGACCTTAAGATTTTGCATGTAAGGAGGACTAGCAGCCGCGTTGCACGGGAGAATGTGAAAAGTGTTCATATTTAGAAAAACCTGAGAAATCCGTCCGATTTCGTCATTTGTTATCGAATCGGCTTAAAGCCAGATCGTCACATTGGCCGCTCTTCTCTCTGAAACGGTTACATTTATCGTCAGCAAAGCTATGTCGCGTGCTGCGGTATGCGGAAACACTAAAATCACCATAGTAGAACACAGAAGATGCTTCTAAGTTGAAGTAATAGCCAGTAAGATGTAGTACAATTCAAGTTTTAGGTATCGATTATTGACTTTTTACCCTTTTTTGGTGCCTTGGACATGAGCTAGGAACTTAAGATATTGCATGGAAGGAGGACTAGCAGCTGCGTTGCACGCGATTATGTGAAAAGTGTTCATATGTAGTAAACACCTGAGAAATCCGTCCGTTTTCGTCATTTGTTATCGAATCGACTTAAAGCCAGATCGTCACATTGGCCGCTTTTCTCTCTGAGACGGTTGTACTTATCGTCAGCAAAGCTATGTCGCGTGCTGCGGTATCCGGAGACACTAAAAGCTCCATAGTAGAACACAGATGAAACTTCTAAATTGATGTAATAGCCAGTAAGAAGTAGTACAATTCAAGTTTTAGGTATCGATTATTGACTTTTTACCCTTTTTTGGTGCCTTGGACATAAGCTAGGAACTTAAGATTTTGCATGGAAGGAGGACTAGCAGCTGCGTTCCACGGGAGAATGTGAAAAGTGTTCATATGTAGTAAACACCTGAGAAATCCGTCCGTTTTCGTCATTTGTTATCGAATCGGCTTAAAGCCAGATCGTTACATTGACCGCTTTTCTCTCTGAGACGGTTGTACTTATCGTCTGCAAAGCTATGTCGCGTGCTGCGGTATCCGGAGACACTAAACGCTCCATAGTAGAACATAGATGAAACTTCTAAGTTGAAGTAATAGCCAGTAAGAACTAGTACAATTCAAGTTTTAGTTGTCGATTATTCACTTTTTAGCCGACTTTGGTGGCTTGGACATGACCTTGGACCTTACGATTTTGCATGAAAAGAGGACTAGCAGCCGCGTTGCACGGGAGAATGTGAAAAGTGTTCATATGTAGTAAGAACCTTTAGAATTCCGTCCGTTTTCGTCATTTGTTATCAAATCGACTTAAAGCCAGATCGTCACATTGGGCGCTCTTCTGTCTGAAACGGTTACATTTATCGTCTGCAAAGCTATGTCGCGTGCTGCGGTATGCGGAGACACTAAAAGCACCATAGTAGAAGACAGATGAAGATTCTAAGTTTATGTAATAGCCAGTAAGAAGTAGTACGATTCAAGTTTTAGTTATCAATTATTGACTTTTTAGCTGGCTTTGGTGCCTTGGACATGAGCTAGGACCTTAACATTTTGCATGAAAGGAGGACTAGCAGCCGCGTTGTACGGGAGAATGTGAAAAGTGTTCATATGTAGTAAAAACCTGAGAAATCCGTCCGTTTTCGTCATTTGTTATCGAATCGACTTAAAGCCAGATCGTCACATTGGCCGCTCTTTTCTCTGAAACTGTTACATTTATCGTCTGCAAAGCTATGTCGCGTACTGCGGTATGCGGAGAGACTAAAAGCACCATAGTAGAACACAGAAGAAGGTTCTAAGTTGAAGTAATAGCCAGTAAGAAGTAGTACAATTCATATTTTAGTTATCAATTATTCACTTTTTAGCCGACTTTGGAGGCTTGGACATGACCTAGGACCTTAAGATTTTGCATGAAAGGAGGACTAGCAGCCGCGTTGCACGGGAGAATGTGAAAAGTGTTCATATGTAGTAAAAACCTGAGAAATCCGTCTGTTTTCGTCATTTGTTATCGAATCGGCTTCAAGCCAGATCGTCACATTGGCCGCTCTTCTCTCTGAATCGGTTACATTTATCGTCAGCAAAGCCATGTCGCGTGCTGCGGTATGCGGAAACATTAAAATCACCATAGTAGAACACAGAAGAAGCTTCTAAGTTGAAGTAATAGCCAGTAAGAAGTAGTACAATTCAAGTTTTAGGTATCGATTATTGACTTTTTACCCTTTTTTGGTGCCTTGGACATGAGCTAGGACCTTAACATTTTGCATGAAAGGAGGACTAGTAGCCGCGTTGTACGGGAGAATGTGAAAAGTGTTCATATGTAGTAAAAACCTGAGAAATCAGTCCGTTTTCGTCATTTGTTATCAAATCGACTCAAAGCCAGATCGTCACATTGGCCGCTCTTCTCTCTGAATCGTTTACATTTATAATCTGCAAAGCTATGTCGCGTGCTGCGGTATGCGGAGAGAATAAAAGCACCATAGTAGAACACAGAAGTAGCTTCTAAGTTGAAGTAATAGCCAGTAAGAAGTAGTACAATTCAAGTTTTAGCTGTCGATTATTCACTTTTAGCCGGCTGTGGTGGCTTGGACATGACCTAGGACCTTAAGATTTTGCATGAAAGGAGGATTAGCAGCCGCGTTGTACGGGAGAATGTGAAAAGTGTTCATATGTAGTAAAAACCTGAGAAAACAGTCCGTTTTCGTCATTTGTTATCGAATCGATTTAAAGCCAGATCGTCACATTGGCCGCTCTTCTCTCTGAAACGGTTACATTTATCGTCTGCAAAGTTATGTCGCGTGCTGCGGTATGCGGGGAGACTAAAACCACCATAGTAGAACACAGAAGTAGCTTCTAAGTTGAAGTAATAGCCAGTAAGAAGTAGTACAATTCAAGTTTTAGTTGTCGATTATTCACTTTTTAGCCGGCTTTGGTGGCTTGGACATGACCTAGGACCTTAAGATTTTGCATGAAAGAAGGACTAGCAGCCGCGTTGCACGGGAGAATGTGAAAGGTGTTCATATGTAGTAAAAACCTGAGAAATCCGTCCGTTTTCGTCATTTGTTATCGAATCGACTTAAAGCCAGATCGTCACATTTTCCGCATTTCTCTGTGAGACGGTTATATTTATCGCCTGCAGAGCTATGTCGCATGCTGCGGTATGCGGAGACATTAAAAGCACCATAGTTGATCAGAGATGAAGCTTCTAAGTTGATGTAATAGCCAGTAAGTAGTAGTACAATTCAAGTTTTAGGTACCGATTATTGACTTTTTACCCTTTTTTGGTGCCTTGGACATGCGCTAGGAACTTATGATTTTGCATGGAAGGAGGACTAGCAGCTGCGTTGCACGGGGGAATGTGAAAAGTGTTCATATGTAGTAAGAACCTTAGAAATCCGTCCGTTTTCGTCATTTGTTATCAAATCGACTTAAAGCCAGATCGTCACATTGGGCGCTCTTCTGTTTGAAACGGTTACATTTATCGTCTGCAAAGCTATGTCGCGTGCTGCGGTATGCGGAAACACTAAAGCACCATATTAGAAGACAGATGAAGCTTCTAAGTTGATGTAATAGCCAGTAAGAAGTAGTACAATTCAAGTTTTAGTTATCAATTATTGACTTCTTAGCTGGCTTTGGTGTCTTGGACATGAGCTAGGACCTTAACATTTTGCATGAAAGGAGGACTAGTAGCCGCGTTGTACGGGAGAATGTGAAAAGTGTTCATATGTAGTAAATACCTGAGAAATCAGTCCGTTTTCGTCATTTGTTATCAAATCGACTTAAAGCCACATCGTCACATTGGCCGCTCTTCTCTCTGAATCGTTTACATTTATCGTCTGCAAAGCTATGTCGCGTGCTGCGGTATGCGGAGAGAATAAAAGCACCATAGTAGAACACAGAAGTAGCTTCTAAGTTGAAGTAATAGCCAGTAAGAAGTAGTACAATTCAAGTTTTAGCTGTCGATTATTCACTTTTTAGCCGGCTGTGGTGGCTTGGACATGACCTAGGACCTTAAGATTCTGCATGAAAGGTGGACTAGCAGCCGCGTTGCACGCGAGAATGTGAAAATTGTTCATATGTAGTAAAAACATGAGAAATCCGTCCGTTTTCGTCATTTGTTATCGAATCGATTTAAAGCCAGATCGTCACATTGGCCGCTCTTCTCTCTGAAACGGTTACATTTATCGTCTGCAAAGCTATGTCGCGTGCTGCGGTATGCGGAGACACAAAAAGCACCATAGTGGAACATAGATGAAGCATCTAAGTTGATGTAATAGCCAGTAAGAAGTAGTATAATACAAGTTTTATCTATCGATTATTGAATTTTTAGCAGGATTTGGTGCCTTGGACACGAGGTAGGATCTTCAGATTCTGCATGAAGGGAGGACTAGCAGCCGCGTTGCATGGGAGAATGTGAAAAGTTTTCATATGTAGTAAAAACCTGAGAAATCCGAACGTTTTCGTCACTTGTTATCAAATCCACTTAAAGCCAGATCGTCACATTGGCCGCCCTACTCTCTGAAACGGTTGTACTTATCGTCTGCAAAGCTATGTCGCGTGCTGCGGTATGCGGAGACACTAAAAGCACCATAGTAGAACACAGATGAAGCTTCTAAGTTGATGTAATACCTAGTAAGATGTAGTACAATTCAAGTTTCAGTTATCGATTATTGACTTTTTTGCTGGCTTTGGTGCCTTCGACATGAGCTACGACTTTAAGATTTTGCATGAAAGGAGGACTAGCACCCGAGTTGCACGGGAGAATGTAAAAAATGTTCATATGTAGTAAAATCCTGAGTTATCCGTCCGTATTCGTCATTTGTTATCGAATCGACTTAAAGCCAGATCGTCACATTGGCCGCTCTTCTCTCTGAAACGGTTGTACTTATCGTCTGCAAAGCTATGTCGCGTGCTGCGGTGTGCGGAGGCACTAAAAGCACCATAGTAGAACACAGATAAAGCTTCTAAGTTGTTGTAATAGCCAGTAAGAATCATTACAATACAAGTTTTAGGTGTCGATTATTGACTTTTTACACTTTTTTGGTGCCTTGGACATGAGGTAGGAACTTAAGATTTTGCATGAAAGGAGGACTAGCAGCCGAGTTGCACGGGAGAATGTGAAAAGTGTTCATATGTAGAAAAAACCTGAGAAATCCGTCCGTTTTCGTCGTTTGTTATTGAATCGGCTTAAAGCCAAATCGTCACATTCGCCGCTCTTCTCTCTGAAACGGTTGTACTTACCGTTTGCAAAGCTATGTCGCTTGCTGCGGTATGCGGAGACACTAAAAGCACCATAGTAGAACACAGATGAAGCTTCTAAGTTGATGTAGTACAATTCTAGTTTTAGTTGTGGATTTTTGACTTTTTACCCTTCTTTGGTGCCTTGGACATGAGCTGGGAACTTAAGGTTTTGCATGAAAGGAGGACCAGCAGACGCGTGGGACGGAAGAATGTGAGAAGTGTTCATATGTAGTAAAAACCTGAGAAACCCGTCCGGGTTCGTCATTTGTATTCGAATCGACTTAAAGCCAGATAGTCACATTGGCCGCTCTTCTCCCTGAAACGGTTGTACTTATCGCCTGCAAACTATGTCGCGTGCTGCGGTATGCGGAGACACTAAATGCACCATAGTTGAACAGAGATGAAACTTCTAAGGTGATGTAATAGCCAGTAAGAAGTAGTACAATTCAAGTTTTACGTATCGATTATTGACATTTTACCCTTCTTTGGTGCCTTGGACATGAGCTAGGAACTTAAGATTTTGCATGAAAGGAGGACTTTCAGCCGCGTTAAAAGGGAGAGTATGAAAAATGTTCATATGTAGTAAAAACCTGAGAAATCTGTCCGTTTTCGTCATTTGTTATCGAATCGACTTAAAGCCAGATCGTCACATTGGCCGCAGTTCTGTCTGAAAACGTTACATTTATCGTCTGCAAAGCTATGTCGCGTGCTGCGGTATGCGGAGACACTAAATGCACCATTGTAGAACACAGATGAAGCTTCTAAGTTGATGTAATAGCCAGTAAGAAGTAGTACAATTCAAGTTTTACGTATCGATTATTGACTTTTTACCCTTCTTTGGTGCCTTGGACATGAGCTAGGAACATAAGATTCTGCATGATAGGAGGACTAGCAGCCGCTTTGCACGGGAGAATGTGAAAAGTGTTCATATGTAGTAAAAACCTGAGAAATCCGTCCGTTTTCGTCATATGTTATCAAATCGACTTAAAGCCATATCGTCACGTTGGCCGCTCTTCTGTCTGAAACGGTTACATTTATCGTCTGCAAAGCTATGTCGCATGCTGCGTTATGCGGAGACACAAAAAGCACCGTAGTAGAACACAGGTGAAGCTTTATAAGTTGATGTAATAACTAGTAAGAAGTAGTACAATTCAAATTTTAGGTATCGATTGTTGCCTTTTTACCCTTCTTTGGTGCCTTGGACATGAGCTAGGAACTTAATATTTTGCATGAAAGGAAGACTAGCAGCCGCGTTGCACGGGAGAATGTGGAAAGTGTTCATATGTAGTAAAAACCTGAGAAATATGTCTGTTTTCGTCATTTGTTATCGAATCGACTTAAAGCCAGATCGTCACATTGCCCCCTCTCCTCTCTGAAACGGTTGTACTTATCGTCTGCAAAGTTATGTCGCGTGCTGCGTTATGCAGAGACACTAAAAGCACCATAGTAGAACACAGATGAAGCTTCTAAGTTGATGTAATAGAGAGTAAGAAGTAGTACAATTCAAGTATTAGGTATCGATTATTGACTTTTTAGTTGGCTTTGGTGCCTTGAACATGAGCTAGGAACTTAAGATTTTGCATGAAAGGGGGACTAGCAGCCGCGTTGCACGGGAGAATGTGAAAAGTGTTCATATGTAGTAAAAACCTGCGTAATCCGTCCGTATTCGTCATTTGTTATCGATTCGACTTAAAGCCAGGTCGTCACATTGGCCGCTCTTCTCTCTGAAACGGTTGTACTTACCGTCTGCAAAGCTATGTCGCGTGCTGCGGTATGTGGAGACACTAAAAGCACCATAGTGGATCACAGATGAAGCATCTAAGTTGATGTAATAGCCAGTATGAAGCAGTATAACTCAAGTTTTATCTATCGATTATTGACTTCTTAGCTGGATTTGGTGCCCTTTTACATGAGGTAGGATCTTCAGATTCTGCATGAAGGGGTGACTAGCAGCCGCGTTGCATGGGAGAATGTGAAAAGTTTTCATATCTAGTAAAAACCTGAGAAATCCGAACGTTTTCGTCACTTGTTATCAAATCGACTTATAGCCAGATCGTCACATTGGCCGCCCTTCTCTCTGAAACGGTTGTACTTATCGTCTGCAAAGCTATGTCGCGTGCTGCGGTATGCGGAGACACTAAAAGCACCATAGTAGAACACAGATGAAGCTTCTAAGTTGATGTAATACCTAGTAAGATGTAGTACAATTCAAGTTTCAGTTATCGATTATTGACTTTTTTGCTGGCTTTGGTGCCTTCGACATGAGCTACGACTTTAAGATTTTGCATGAAAGGAGGACTAGCAGCCGAGTTGCACGGGAGATTGTGAAAAGTGTTCATATGTAGTAAAAACCTGAGAAATCCGTCCGTTTTCGTCATTTGTTATTGAATCGGCTTAAAACCAAATGGTCACATTCGCCGCTCTTCTCTCTGAAACGGTTGTACTTATCGTTTGCAAAGCTATGTCGCGTGCTGCGGTATGCGGAGACACTAAAACCACCATAGTAGAACACAGATGAAGCTTCTAAGTTGATGTAATAGCCAGTAAGAAGTAGTACAATTCAAGTTTTAGGTATCGATTACTGACTTTTTAGCTGGCTTTGGTGCCTTGGACATGAGCTAGGACCTTAAGATTCTGCATGAAAGGAGGACTAGCAACAGAGTTGCACGGGAGAAAGTGAAAAGTGTTCATATGTAGTAAAAACCTGAGAAATCCGTCCGTTTTCGTCATTTGTTATCGAATGGACTTAAAGCCAGATCGCCACATTGGCCGCTCTTCTGTCTGAAACGGTTACATTTATCGGCTGCAAAGCTATGTGGCGTTTTGCGGTATGTGGAGACACTAAAAGCACCATAGTGGAACACAGATGAAGCATCTAAGTTGATGTAATAGCCAGTAAGAAGTAGTACAATTCAAGTTTTATCTATCGATTATTGACTTTTTAGCAGGCTTTGGTGCCTTGGCCATTAGGTAGGATCTTCAGATTCTGCATGAAGGGAGGACTAGCAGCCGCGTTGCACGGGAGAATGTGAAAAGTGTTCATATGTAGTAAAAACCTGAGAAATCCGTCCGTTTTCGTCATTTGTTATCGAATCGACTTAAAGCCAGATCGTCACATTGGCCGCTCTTCTCCCTGAAACGGTTGTACTTATCGTCTGCAAAGCTATGTCGCGTGCTGCGGTATGTGGAGACACTAAAAGCACCATAGTAGAACACAGATGAAGCTTCTAAGTTGATGTAATAGCCAGTAATAAGTAGTACAATTCAAGTTTTAGGTATCGATTATTGACTTTTTAGCTGGCTTTGGCGCCAGTAATAAGTAGTACAATTCAATTTTTAGGTATCGATTATTGACTTTTTAACTGGCTTTGGTGCCTCGGACATGAGCTAGGACCTTAACATTCTGCATGAAAGGAGGACTAGCAGCCGAGTTGCACGGGAGAATGTGAAAATTGTTCATATGTAGTAAAAACATGCGAAATCCGTCCGTTTTCGTCATTTGTTATCGAATCGACTTAAAGCCAGATCGTCACATTGGCCGCTCTTCTCTCTGAAACGGTTGTACTTATCGTCTGCAAAGCTATGTCGCGTGCTGCGGTATGCGGAGACACTAAAAGCACCATAGTAGATCACAGATGAAGCTTCTAAGTTGTTGTAATAGCCAGCAAGAAGTAGTACAATTCAAGTTTGAGGTATCGATTATTGACTTTTTACCCCTCTTTGGTGCCTTGGACATGGGCTAGAAACTTAAGATTTTGCATGAAAGGAAAACTAGCAGCTGAATTGCACGGGAGAATGTGAAAAGTGTTCATATGTAGTAAAAACCTGAGAAATCCGTCCGTTTTCGTCATTTGTTATCAAATCGACTTATAGCCAGATCGCCACATTGGCCGCTCTTCTCCCTGAAACGGTTGTACTTATCGTCTGCAAAGCAATGTCGCGTGCTGCGGTATGCGGAGACACTAAAACCGCCATAGTAGAACACAGATGAAGCTTCTAAGTTGATGTAACAGCCAGTAAGAAGTAGTACAATTCAAGTTTTAGGTATCGATTATTGACTTTTTAGCTGGCTTTGGTGCCTTGGACATGAGCTAGGATCTTAAGATTTTGCATGAAACTAGGACTAGCAGCCGCGTTGCACGGGAGAAATTGAAAAATGTTCATATGTAGTAAAAACCTGAGTTATCCGTCCGTATTCGTCATTTGTTATCGAATCGACTTAAAGCCAGATCGTCACATTGGCCGCCCTTCTCTCTGAAACGGTTGTACTTATCGTCTGCAAAGCTATGTCGCGTGCTGCGGTGTGCGGAGACACTAAAAGCACCATAGTAGAACACAGATAAAGCTTCTAAGTTGTTGTAATAGCCAGTAAGAATCAGTACAATACAAGTTTTAGGTATCGATTATTGACTTTTTACCCCTCTTTGGTGCCTTGGACATGAGGTAGGAACTTAAGATTTTGCATGAAAGGGGACTAGCAGCCGCGTTGCACGGGAGAATGCGAAAAGTGTTCATATGTAGTAAAAACCTGAGAAATCCGTCCGTTTTCGTCATTTGTTACCGAATGGACTTAAAGCCAGATCGCAACATTGGCCGCTCTTCTGTTGAAACGGTTACATTTATCGTCTGCAAAGCTATGTATCGTGCTGCGGTATGCGGAGACACTAAAAGCACCATAATGGAACACAGATGAAGCATCTAAGTTGATGTAATAGCCAGTAAGAAGTAGTATAATTCAAGTTTTATCTATCGATTATTGACTTTTTAGGTGGCTTTGGTGCCTTGGACATGAGCTAGGAACTTAAGATTTTGCATGAAAGGGGGACTATCAGCCGCGTTGCACGGGAGAATGTGAAAAGTGTTCATATGTAGTAAAAACCTGAGTAAACCGTACGTTTTCGTAATTTGTTGTCGAATCGTCTTAAAGCCAGATCGTCACATTGGCCGCTCTTCTTTCTGAAACGGTTACATTTATCGTCTGCAAAGCTATGTCGCGTGCTGCGGTATGTGGAGACACTAAAAGTACCATAGTAGAACACAGACGAAGCTTCTAAGTTGATGTAATAGCTAGTAAGATGTAGTACAATTCAAGTTTCAGTTATCGATTATTGACTTTTTTGCTAGCTTTGGTGCCTTGGACATGAGCTAGGACCTTAAGATTTTGCATGAAAGGAGGACTAGCAGCCACGTTGCAAGGGAGAAAATGAAAAGTGTTCATATGTAGTAAAAACCTGAGAAATCCGTCCGTTTTCTTCAGTTGTTATCGAATGGACTTAAAGCCAGATCGCCACATTGGCCGCTCTTCTGTCTGAAACGGTTACATTTATCGTCTGCAAAGCTATGTGGCGTGCTGCGGTATGCGGAGACACTAAAAGCACCATAGTGGAACACAGATGAAGCATCTAAGTTGATGTACTAGCCAGTAAGAAGTAGTATAATTCAAGTTTTATCTATCGATTATTGACTTTTTAGCTGGCTTTGGTGCCTTGGACATGAGGTAGGATCTTCAGATTCTGCATGAAGGGAGGACTAGCAGCCGCGTTGCACGGGTGAATGTGAAAAGTGTTCATATGTAGTAGAAACCTGAAAAAACCGTCCGTTGAAGTCATTTGTTATCGAATTGACTTGAAGACAGATCGTCACATTGGCCGCACTTCTCTCTGAAACGGTTGTACTTATCGTCTACAAGGCTATGTCGCGTGCTGCGGTATGCGGAGACACTAAAAGCACCATAGTAGAACACAGATGAAGCTTCTAAGTTGATGTAATAGCCAGTATGAAGTAGTATAATTCAAGTTTTAGGTATCGATTATTGACTTTTTACCCTTCTTTGGTGCCTTGAGCTAGGAACTTAAGATTTTGCATGAAAGGAAAACTCGCAGCCGCGTTGCACGAGGGAATGTGAAAAGTGTTCATATGTAGTAGAAACCTGAGAAAAAAGTCCGTTGTCGTCATTTGTTATCGAATTGACTTGAAGACAGATCGTCACATTGGCCGCTCTTCTCTCTGAAACGGTTGTACTTATCGTCTGCAAGGCTATGTCGCGTGCAGCGGTATGCGGAGACACTAAAAGCACCATAGTAGATCACAGATGAAGCTTCTAAGTTGATGTAATAGCCGGAAGAAGTAGTACAATTCGAGTTTTAGGTATCGATTATTGACCTTTAGCTGGCTTTGGTGCCATGGACATGAGCTAGGACCTTAAGATTCTGCATGAAAGGAAGACAAGCAGCCGCGTTGCACGGGAGAATTGTAAAAAGTGTTCATATGTAGTAAAAACCTGATAAATCCGTCAGTTTTCGTCATTTGTTATCAAATCGACTTAAAACCAGATCCTCACATTGGCCGCTCTTCTCTCTGAAACGGTTGTACTTTTCGTGTGCAAAGCTATGTCGCGTGCTGCGGTATGCGGAGACACTAAAAGCACCATCGTAGAACACAGATGAAGCTTCTAAGTTGTTGTAATAGCCAGTATGAAGTAGTACAATTCAAGTTTTAGGTATCGATTATTGACTTTTTACCCTTCTTTGGTGCCTTGGACATGAGCTAGGAACTTAAGATTTTGCATGAAAGGAGGCCTAGCAGCCGAGTTGCACGGGAGAATGTGAAAAGTGTTCATATGTAAAAAAAACCCTAAGAAATCCAACCGTTTTCGTCATTTGTTATCGAATCGACATAATGCCAGAACGTCACATTAGCCGCTCTTCTCTCTGAAACGGTTGTATTTATTGTCTGCATTGCTATGTCGCGAGCTGCGGTATGCGGAGACACTAAAAGCACCATAGTAGAACACAGATGAAGCTCCTAAGTTGATACAATATCCAGTAAGAAGTAGTACAATTCAAGTTTTATATATCGGTTATAGACTTTTTAGCTGGCTTTGCTGTCTTGGACATGAGCTAGGACCTTAAGATTCTGCATGAAAGGAGGACTAGCAGCCCAGTTGCATGGGAGAATGTGAATAGTGTTCATATGTAGTAAAAACCTGAGAAATCCGTCCGTTTTCGTCGTTTGTTATCGAATCGACGTAAAGCCAGATCATCATATTTGCTGCTCTTCTCTCTGAAACGGTTGTACTTATCGTGTGCAAAGCTATGTCGCGAGCTGCGGTATGCAGAGACACTAAAAGCACCATAGTAGAACACAGATGAAGCTTCCAAGTTGATGTAATAGCCAGTATGAAGTAGTACAGTTCAAGTTTTACTTATCGATTATTGACTTTGTACCCTCCTTTGGTGCCTTGGACATGAACTAGGGACTTAAGATTTTGCATGAAAGGAGGACTAGCAGCCGCGTTGCACGGGAGAATGTGAAAAGTGTCCATGTGTAGCAAAATACAGAGAAATCCGTCCGATTTCGTCATTTGTTATCGAATCGACTTAAAGCCAGATCGTCACATTGGCCGCCCTTCTCTCTGAAACAGTTGTACTTATGGTCTGCAAAGCTATGTCGTGTGCTGCGGTATGCGGAGACACTAAAAGCGTCATAGTAGAACACAGATGAAGATTCTAAGTTGATGTAATAGCCAGGAAGATGTAGTACAATACAAGTTTTGGGTATCGATTATTGACTTTTTAACCCTTCTTTGGTGCCTTGGACATGAGCTAGGAACTTAAAATTTTGCATGAAAGGAGGACAATCAGCCGCGTTGCACGTGAGAATGTGAAAAGTGTTCATATGTAGTAAAAACCTGAGCCAGATCGTCACATTGGCCGCACTTCTGTCTGAAACGGTTGTACTAATCGTCTGCAAAGCTATGTCGCGTGGTGCGGTATGCGGAGACACTAAAAGCACCATAGTAGAACACAGATGAAGCTCCTAAGTTGATATAATATCCAGTAAGAAGTAGTACAATTCAAGTTTTATATATCGATTATAGACTTTTTAGCTGGCTTTGGTGCATTGGACATGAGCTAGGACCTTGAGATTTTGCATGAAAGGAGGACTAGCAGCCGCGTTGCACGGGAGAATGTGAAAATTGTTCATATGTAGTAAAAACCTGAGAAATCCGTCCGTTTTCGTCATTTGTTACCGAATCGACTTAAAGCCAGATCGTCACATTGGCCGCCCTTCTCTCTGAAACAGTTGTACTTATCGTCTGCAAAGCTATGTCATGTGCTGCGGTATGCGGAGACACTAAAAGCATCATAGTAGAACACAGATGAAGCTTCTAAGTTGATGTAATAGCCAGTAAGAAGTAGTACAATTCAAGTTTTAGGTATCAATTATTGACTTTTTAGCTGGCTTTGGTGCCTTGGTCATGAGCTGGGAACTTAAGATTTTGCATGAAAGGGGACTAGCAGCCGCGTTGCACGGGAGAATGTGAAAAGTGTTCATATGTAGTAAAAACCTGAATAAACCGTACGTTTTCGTAATTTGTTGTCGAATCGACTTAAAGCCAGATCGTCACATTGGCCGCTCTTCTTTCTGAAACAGTTACATTTATCGTCTGCAAAGCTATGTCGCGTGCTGCGGTATGTGGAGACACTAAAAGTACCACAGTAGAACACAGATGAAGCTTCTAAGTTGATGTAATAGCCAGTAAGAAGTACTACAATTCAAGTTTTAGGTATCGATTATTGACTTTTTACCCTTCTCTGGTGCCTTGGACATGGGCTAGGAACTTAGGATTTTGAATGAAAGGAGGACTAGCAGCCGCGTTGCAAGGGAGAATATGAAAAGTGTTCATATGTAGTAAAAACCTGAGAAATCCGTCCGTTTTCGTCATTTGTTACCGAATGGACTTAAAGCCAGATCGCAACATTGGCCGCTCTTCTGTCTGAAACGGTTACATTTATCGTCTGCAAAGCTATGTGGCGTGCTGCGGTATGCGGAGACACTAAAAGCACCATAATGGAACACAGATGAAGCATCTAAGTTGATGTAATAGCCAGTAAGAAGTAGTATAATTCAAGTTTTATCTATCGATTATTGACTTTTTAGCCGGCTTTGGTGCCTTGGACATGAGGTAGGATCTTCAGATTCTACATGAAGGGAGGACTGGCAGTCGCGTTGCACGGGAGAATGTGAAAAGTGTTCATATGTAGTAAAAACCTGAGAAATCCGAACGTTTTCGTCATTTTCTATCGAATCGACTTAAAGCCAGATCGTCATATTGGCCGCTCTTCTCTCTGAAACGGTTGTACTTATCGTCTGCAAAGCTATGTCGCTTGCTGCGGTATGTGGAGACACTAAAAGCACCATTGTAGAACACAGATGAAGCTTCTAAGTTGATGTAATTGCCAGTAAGAAGTAGTACAATTCAAGTTTTAGGTATCGATTATTGACTTTTTAGGTGGCTTTGGTGCCTTGGACATGAGCTAGGAGCTTAAGATTTTGCATGAAAGGAGGACTATCAGCCGCGTTGCACGGGAGAATGTGAAAAGTGTTCATATGTAGTAAAAACCTGAGTAAACCGTACGTTTTCGTAATTTGTTGTCGAATCGTCTTAAAGCCAGATCGTCACATTGGCCGCTCTTCTTTCTGAAACGGTTACATTTATCGTCTGCAAAGCTATGTCGCGTGCTGCGGTATGTGGAGACACTAAAAGTACCATAGTAGAACACAGACGAAGCTTCTAAGTTGATGTAATAGCTAGTAAGATGTAGTACAATTCAAGTTTCAGTTATCGATTATTGACGTTTTTGCTAGCTTTGGTGCCTTGGACATGAGCTAGGACCTTAAGATGATGCATGAAAGGAGGACTAGCAGCCGCGTTGCAAGGGAGAAAATGAAAAGTGTTCATATGTAGTAAAAACCTGAGAAATCCGTCCGTTTTCGTCAGTTGTTATCGAATGGACTTAAAGCCAGATCGCCACATTGGCCGCTCTTCTGTCTGAAACGGTTACATTTATCGTCTGCAAAGCTATGTGGCGTGCTGCGGTATGCGGAGACACTAAAAGCACCATAGTGGAACACAGATGAAGCATCTAAGTTGATGTACTAGCCAGTAAGAAGTAGTATAATTCAAGTTTTATCTATCGATTATTGACTTTTTAGCTGGCTTTGGTGCCTTGGACATGAGGTAGGATCTTCAGATTCTGCATGAAGGGAGGACTAGCAGCCGCGTTGCACGGGTGAATGTGAAAAGTGTTCATATGTAGTAGAAACCTGAAAAAACCGTCCGTTGAAGTCATTTGTTATCGAATTGACTTGAAGACAGATCGTCACATTGGCCGCACTTCTCTCTGAAACGGTTGTACTTATCGTCTACAAGGCTATGTCGCGTGCTGCGGTATGCGGAGACACTAAAAGCACCATAGTAGAACACAGATGAAGCTTCTAAGTTGATGTAATAGCCAGTATGAAGTAGTATAATTCAAGTTTTAGGTATCGATTATTGACTTTTTACCCTTCTTTGGTGCCTTGAGCTAGGAACTTAAGATTTTGCATGAAAGGAAAACTCGCAGCCGCGTTGCACGGGGGAATGTGAAAAGTGTTCATATGTAGTAGAAACCTGAGAAAACCGTCCGTTGTCGTCATTTGTTATCGAATTGACTTGAAGACAGATCGTCACATTGGCCGCTCTTCTCTCTGAAACGGTTGTACTTATCGTCTGCAAGGCTATGTCGTGTGCAGCGGTATGCGGAGACACTAAAAGCACCATAGTAGAACACAGATGAAGCTTCTAAGTTGATGTAATAGCCAGAAGAAGTAGTACAATTCGAGTTTTAGGTATCGTTTATTGACCTTTAGCTGGCTTTGGTGCCATGGACATGAGCTAGGACCTTAAGATTCTGCATGAAAGGAAGACAAGCAGCCGCGTTGCACGGGAGAATTGTAAAAAGTGTTCATATGTAGTAAAAACCTGATAAATCCGTCAGTTTTCGTCATTTGTTATCAAATCGACTTAAAACCAGATCCTCACATTGGCCGCTCTTCTCTCTGAAACGGTTGTACTTTTCGTGTGCAAAGCTATGTCGCGTGCTGCGGTATGCGGAGACACTAAAAGCACCATCGTAGAACACAGATGAAGCTTCTAAGTTGTTGTAATAGCCAGTATGAAGTAGTACAATTCAAGTTTTAGGTATCGATTATTGACTTTTTACCCTTCTTTGGTGCCTTGGACATGAGCTAGGAACTTAAGATTTTGCATGAAAGGAGGACTAGCAGCCGAGTTGCACGGGAGAATGTGAAAAGTGTTCATATGTAAAAAAAACCCTAAGAAATCCAACCGTTTTCGTCATTTGTTATCGAATCGACATAATGCCAGAACGTCACATTAGCCGCTCTTCTCTCTGAAACGGTTGTATTTATTGTCTGCATTGCTATGTCGCAAGCTGCGGTATGCGGAGACACTAAAAGCACCATAGTAGAACACAGATAAGCTCCTAAGTTGATATAATATCCAGTAAGAAGTAGTACAATTCAAGTTTTATATATCGGTTATAGACTTTTTAGCTGGCTTTGCTGTCTTGGACATGAGCTAGGACCTTAAGATTCCGCATGAAAGGAGGACTAGCAGCCCAGTTGCATGGGAGAATGTGAATAGTGTTCATATGTAGTAAAAACCTGAGAAATCCGTCCGTTTTCGTCGTTTGTTATCGAATCGACGTAAAGCCAGATCATCATATTTGCTGCTCTTCTCTCTGAAACGGTTGTACTTATCGTGTGCAAAGCTATGTCGCGAGCTGCGGTATGCGGAGACACTAAAAGCACCATAGTAGAACACAGATGAAGCTTCCAAGTTGATGTAATAGCCAGTATGAAGTAGTACAGTTCAAGTTTTACTTATCGATTATTGACTTTGTACCCTCCTTTGGTGCCTTGGACATGAACTAGGGACTTAATATTTTGCATGAAAGGAGGACTAGCAGCCGCGTTGCACGGGAGAATGTGAAAAGTGTCCATGTGTAGCAAAATACTGAGAAATCCGTCCGATTTCGTCATTTGTTATCGAATCGACTTAAAGCCAGATCGTCACATTGGCCGCCCTTCTCGCTGAAACAGTTGTACTTATGGTCTGCAAAGCTATGTCGTGTGCTGCGGTATGCGGAGACACTAAAAGCGTCATAGTAGAACACAGATGAAGATTCTAAGTTGATGTAATAGCCAGGAAGATGTAGTACAATACAAGTTTTGGGTATCGATTATTGACTTTTTACCCTTCTTTGGTGCCTTGGACATGAGCTAGGAACTTAAAATTTTGCATGAAAGGAGGACAATCAGCCGCGTTGCACGTGAGAATGTGAAAAGTGTTCATATGTAGTAAAAACCTGAGCCAGATCGTCACATTGGCCGCACTTCTGTCTGAAACGGTTGTACTAATCGTCTGCAAAGCTATGTCGCGTGCTGCGGTATGCGGAGACACTAAAAGCACCATAGTAGAACACAGATGAAGCTCCTAAGTTGATATAATATCCAGTAAGAAGTAGTACAATTCAAGTTTTATATATCGATTATAGACTTTTTAGCTGGCTTTGGTGCATTGGACATGGGCTAGGACCTTGAGATTCTGCATGAAAGGAGGACTAGCAGCCGCGTTGCACGGGAGAATGTGAAAAGTGTTCATATGTAGTAAAAACCTGAGAAATCCGTCCGTTTTCGTCATTTGTTATCGAATCGACTTAAAGCCAGATCGTCACATTGGCCGCCCTTCTCTCTGAAACAGTTGTACTTATCGTCTGCAAAGCTATGTCGTGTGCTGCGGTTAGCAGAGACACTAAAAGCACCATAGTAGAACACAGATGAAGCTTCTAAGTCGATGTAATAGCCAGTATGAAGTAGTATAATTCATGTTTTAGGTATCGATTATTGACTTTTTACACTTCTTTGGTGCTTTGAGCTAGGAACTTAAGATTTTGCATGAAAGGAAAACTCGCAGCCGCGTTGCACGTGGGAATGTGAGAAGTGTTCATATGTAGTAGAAACCTGAGAAAACCGTCCGTTGTCGTCATTTGTTATCGAATTGACTTGAAGACAGATCGTCACATTGGCCGCTCTTCTCTCTGAAACGGTTGTACTTATCGTCTGCAAGGCTATGTCGCGTGCAGCGGTATGCGGAGACACTAAAAGCACCATAGTAGAACACTGATGAAGCTTCTAAGTTGATGTAATAGCCAGTAAGAGGTAGTACAAATCGAGTTTTAGGTATCGATTATTGACTTTTTAGCTGGCTTTGGTGCCTTGGACATGAGCTAGGACCTTAAGATTCTGCATGAAAGGAGGACAAGCAGCCGAGTTGCACGGGAGAATGTGAAAAGTGTTCATATGTAAAAAAAAACCTAAGAAATCCGTCCGTTTTCGGCATTTGTTATCGAATCGACGTAAAGCCAGAACGTCACATTAGCCGCTCTTCTCTCTGAAACGGTTGTATTTATCATCTGCATTGCTATGTCGCGAGCTGCGGTATGCGGAGACACTAAAAGCACCATAGTAGAACACAGATGAAGCTCTAAGTTGATATAATATCCAGTAAGAAGTAGTACAATTCAAGTTTTATATATCGGTTATAGACTTTTTAGCTGGCTTTGCTGTCTTGGACATGAGATAGGATCTTAAGATTCTGCATGAAAGGAGGACTAGATACCCAGTTGCATGGGAGAATGTGAAAAGTGTTCATATGTAAAAAAAACCCTAAGAAATCCGTCCGTTATCGTCGTTTGTTATCGAATCGACTTAAAGCCAGATCATCAAATTTGCTGCTCTTCTCTCTGAAACGGTTGTACTTATCGTCTGCATAGTTATGTCGCGTGCTGCGGTATGCGGAGACACTAAAAGCACCATAGTAGAACACAGATGAAGCTTCTATGTTGCTGTAATATCCTCTAAGAAGTAGTACAATTCGAGTTTTATATATCGATTATAGACTTTTTAGCTGGCTTTGGTGCCTTGGACATGAGCTAGGACCTTGAGATTCTGCATGAAAGGAGGACTAGCAGCCGCGTTGCACCGGAGAATGTGAAAAGTGTTCATATGTAGTAAAAACCTGAGAAATCCGTCCGTTTTCGTCATTTGTTATCGAATCGACTTAAAGCCAGATCGTCACATGGGCCGCTCTTCTTTCTGAAACGGTAGTACTTATCGTCTGCATAGCTATGTCGCGTGCTGCGGTATGCGGAGACACTAAAAGCACCATAATAGAACACAGATAAAGCTTCTAAGTTGATGTAATATCCACTAAGAAGTAGTACAATTCAAGTTTTATATATCGATTATAGACTTTTTAGCTGGCTTTGGTGCCTTGGACATGAGCTAGGACCTTAAGATTCTGCATGAAAGGATGACTAGCAGCCGCGTTGCACGGGAGAATGTCAAAAGTGTTCATATGTATTAAAAACTTAGAAATCCGTCCGATTTCGTCACTTGTTATCGAATCCACTTAAAGCCAGATCGTCACATTGGCCGCCCTTCTCTCTGAAACGGTTGTACTTATCGTCTGCATAGTTATGTCGCGTGCTGCGGTATGCGGAGACACTAAAAGCACCATAGTAGAACACAGATGAAGCTTCTATGTTGCTGTAATATCCTCTAAGAAGTAGTACAATTCAAGTTTTATATATCGATGATAGACTTTTCAGCTGGCTTTGGTGCCTTGGACATCAGCTAAGACCTTGAGATTCTGCATGAAAGGAGGACTAGCAGACGCGTTGCACGGGAGAATGTGAAAAGTGTCCATATTTATTAAAAAAACTTAGAAATCCGTCCGATTTCGTCATTTGTTATCGAATCCACTTAAAGCCAGATCGTCACATTGGCCGCCCTTCTCTCTGAAACGGTTGTACTAATCGTCTGCAAAGCTATGTCGCGTGCTGCGGTATGCGGAGGCACTAAAAGCATCATAGTGCAACACAGATGAAGCTTCTATGTTGCTGTAATATCCTCTAAGAAGTAGTACAATTCAAGTTTTATATATCGATGATAGACTTTTCAGCTGGCTTTGGTGCCTTGGACATCAGCTAAGACCTTGAGATTCTGCATGAAAGGAGGACTAGCAGCCGCGTTGCACGGGAGAATGTGAAAAGTGTCCATATTTATTAAAAAAACTTAGAAATCCGTCCGATTTCGTCATTTGTTATCGAATCCACTTAAAGCCAGATCGTCACATTGGCCGCCCTTCTCTCTGAAACGGTTGTACTTATCGTCTGCAAAGCTATGTCGTGTGCTGCGGTATGTGGAGACACTAAAAGCATCATATTGGAACACAGATGAAGCTTCTAAGTTGATGTAATAGTCAGTAAGATGTAGTACAATACAAGTTTTAGGTATCGATTATTGACTTTTTACCCTTCTTTGGTGCCTTGGACATGAGCTAGGAACTTAAGATTCTGCATGAAAGGAGGACTAGAAACCCAGTTGCATGGGAGAATGTGAAAAGTGTTCATATGTAAATAAACCCTAAGAAATCCGTCCGTTATCGTCGTTTGTTATCGAATCGACTTAAAGCCAGATCATCAAATTTGCTGCTCTTCTCTCTGAAACGGTTGTACTTATCGTGTGCAAAGCTATGTCGCGAGCTTCGGTATGCGGAGACACTAAAAGCACCATAGTAGAACACAGATGAAGCTTCCAAGTTGATGTAATAGCCAGTATGAAGTAGTACAGTTCAAGTTTTACTTATCGATTATTGACTTTGTACCCTCCTTTGGTGCCTTGGACATGAGCTAGGACCTTAAGATTTTGCATGAAAGGAGGACTGGCAGCCGCGTTGCACGGGAGAATGTGAAAAGTGTCCATATGTAGTAAAAAACTGAGAAATCCGTCCGATTTCGTCATTTGTTATCGAATCGACTTAAAGCCAGATCGTCACATTGGCCGCACTTCTCTATGAAACGGTTGTACTTATCGTCTGCATAGTTATGTCGCGTGTTGCTGTATGCGGAGACACTAAAAGCACCATAGTAGAACACAGATGAAGCTTCTATGTTGCTGTAATATCCTCTAAGAAGTAGTACAATTCGAGTTTTATATATCGATTATAGACTTTTTAGCTGGCTTTGGTGCCTTGGACATGAGCAAGGACCTTGAGATTCTGCATGAAAGGAGGACAAGCAGCCGCGTTGCACGTGAGAATGTAAAAAGTGTTCATATGTAGTAAAAACCTGAGAAATCCGTCCGTTTTCGTCATTTGTTATCGAATCGACTTAAAACCAGATCGTCACATTGGCTGCACTTCTGTCTGAAACGGTTGTACTAATCGTCTGCAAAGCTATGTCGCGTGCTGCGGTATGCGGAGACACTAAAAGCACCATAGTAGAACACAGATGAAGCTCCTAAGTTGATATAATATCCAGTAAGAAGTAGTACAATTCAAGATTTATATATCGGTTATAGACTTTTTAGCTGGCTTTGGTGTCTTGGACATGAGGTAGGACCATAAGATTCTGCATGAAAGGAGGACTAACAGCCCAGTTGCACGGGAGAATGTGAAAAGTGTTCATATGTAGTAAAAACCTGAGAAATCCGTCCGTTTTCGTCATTTGTTATCGAATCGACTTAAAGCCAGATCGACACATTGGCCGCTCTTCTGTCTGAAACGGTTACATTTATTGTCTGCAAAGCTATGTCGCGTGCTGCGGTATGCGGAGACACTAAAAGCACCATAGTAGAACACAGATGAAGATTCTAAGTTGATGTAATAGCCAGGAAGATGTAGTACAATTCAAGTTTTAGGTATCGATTATTGACTTCTTACCCTCCTTTCGTGTCTTGGACATGAGCTAGGTACTTAAGATTTTGCATGAAAGGAGGACTAGCAGCCGAGTTGCACAGGAGAATGTGAAAAGTGTCCATATGTAGTAAAAAACTGAGAAATCGGTCCAATTTCGTCATTTGTTATCGAATCGACTTAAGCCAGATCGTCACATTGGCCGCTCTTCTGTCTGAAACGGTTACATTTATCGTCTGCAAAGCTATGTGGCGTGCTACGGTATGCGGAGACACTAAAAGCACCACAGTAGAACACTGATGAAGCGTCTAAGTTGATGTAATAGTCAGTAAGAAGTAGTACAATTCAAGTTTTAGGTGTCAATTATTGACTTTTTAGATGGCTTTGGTGCCTTGGACTTGAGCTAGGACCTTAAGATTCTGCATGAAAGGAGGACTAGCAGCCGCGTTGCACGGGAGAATGTGAAAAGTGTTCATATGTAGTAAAAACCTGAGAAATCCATCCGTTTTCATCATTTGTTATCGAATCGACTTAAAGCCAGATCGTCACATTGGCCGCACTTCTGTCTGAAACGGTTACATTTATCGTGTGCAAAGCTATGTCGAGTGCTGCGGTATGCGGACACACTAAAAGCACCATATTAGATTTTAGATGAAGCATCTAAGTTGATGTAATAGCTAGTAAGATGTAGTACAATTCAAGTTTTAGGTATCGATTATTGACTTCTTACCCTCCTTTCGTCACTTGGACATGAGCTAGGAACTTAAGATTTTGCATGAAAGGAGGACTAGCACTCGAGGTGCACGGGAGAATGTGAAAAGTGGCCATATGTAGTAAAAAACTGAGATATCCGTCCGATTTCGACATTTGTTATCGAATCGACTTAAGCCGGATCGTCACATTGGCCGCTCTTCTGTCTGAAACGGTTACATTTATCGTCTGCAAAGCTATGTAGTGTGCTGCGGTATGTGGAGACACTAAAAGCATCATAGTGGAACACAGATGAAGCTTCTAAGTTGATGTAATATCCACTAAGAAGTAGTACAATTCAAGTTTTATATATCGATTATAGACTTTTTAGCTGGATTTTGGTGCCTTGGACATGAGCTAGGACCTTAAGATTCTGCATGAAAGGATGACTAGCACCCGAGTTGCACGAGAGAATGTCAAAAGTGTTCATATGTAGTAAAAACTTAGAAATCCGTCCGTTTTCGTCATTTGTTATCGAATCGACTTAAAACCAGATCGTCATATTGGCCGCCCTTCTCTCTGAAACGGTTGTACTAATCGTCTGCAAAGCTATGTCGCGTGCTGCGGTATGCGGAGGCACTAAAAGCATCATAGTGCAACACAGATGAAGCTTCTATGTTGCTGTAATATCCTCTAAGAAGTAGTACAATTCAAGTCTTATATATCGATGATAGACTTTTTAGCTGGCTTTGGTGCCTTGGACATCAGCTAAGACCTTGAGATTCTGCATGAAAGGAGGACTAGCAGCCGCGTTGCACGGGAGAATGTGAAAAGTGTCCATATTTATTAAAAAACTGAGAAATCCGTCCGATTTCGTCATTTGTTATCGAATCCACTTAAAGCCAGATCGTCACATTGGCCGCCCTTCTCTCTGAAACGGTTGTACTTGTCGTCTGCAAAGCTATGTCGTGTGCTGCGGTATGTGGAGACACTAAAAGCATCATAGTGGAACACAGATGAAGCTTCTAAGTTGATGTAATAGTCAGTAAGATGTAGTACAATACAAGTTTTAGGTATCGATTATTGACTTTTTACCCTTCTTTGGTGCCTTGGACATGAGCTAGGAACTTAAAATTTTGCATGAAAGGAGGACTAGCAGCCGCGTTGCACGTGAGAATGTGAAAAGTGTTCATATGTAGTAAAAACCTGAATAATCCGTCCGTTTTCGTCATTTGTTATTGAATCGACTTAAAGCTAGATCGTCACATTGGCCGCACTTCTGTCTGAAACGGATACATTTATCGTGTGCAAAGCTATGTCGCGTGCTGCGGTATGCGGAGACATGAAAAGCACCATCTTAGAACTTAGATGAAGCATCTAAGTTGATGTAATAGCCAGTAAGATGTAGTACAATACAAGTTTTAGGTATCGATTATTGACTTTTTACCCTTCTTTGGTGCCTTGGACATGAGCTAGGAAATTAAGATATTGCATGAAAGGAGGACTAGCAGCCGCGTTGCACGGGAGAATGTGATAAGTTTTCATATGTAGTAAAAACCTGAGAAATCCGTCCGTTTTCGTCGTTTGTTATCGAATCGACCTAAAGCCAGATCGACATATTGGCCGCTCTTCTCTCTGAAACGGTTGTACTTATCGTCTGCAAAGCTATGTCATGAGCTGCGGTATGCGGAGACACTAAAAGCACCATAGTGGAACACAGATGAAGCATCCAAGTTGATGTAATAGCCAGTATGAAGTAGTACAGTTCAAGTTTTACTAATCGATTATTGACTTTTTACCCTTCTTTGGTGCCTTGGACATGACCTAGGAAATTAAGATATTGCATGAAAGGAGGACTAGCAGCCGCGTTGCACGGGAGAATGTGATAAGTTTTCATATGTAGTAAAAACCTGAGAAATCCGTCCGTTTTCGTCATTTGTTATCGAATCGACTTAAAGCCAGATCGTCACATTGGCCGCACTTCTTTCTGAAACGGTTACATTTATCGTCTGCAAAGCTATGTCGCGTGCTGCGGTATGCGGAGACACTAAAAGGACCATATTAGATTTTAGATGAAGCATCTAAGTTGATGTAATAGCTAGTAAGATGTAGTACAATTCAAGTTTTAGGTATCGATTATTGACTTCTTACCCTCCTTTCGTCACATGGACATGAGCTAGGAACTTAAGATTTTCCATGAAAGGAGGACTAGCACTCGAGGTGCACGGGAGAATGTGAAAAGTGTACATATGTAGTAAAAAACTGAGATATCCGTCCAATTTCGACATTTGTTATCGAATCGACTTAAGCCAGATCGTCACATTGGCCGCTCTTCTGTCTGAAACGGTTACATTTATCGTCTGCAAAGCTATGTGGCGTGCTGCGGTATGCGGAGACACTAAAAGCACCATAGTAGAACACAGATGAAGCTTCTAAGTTGATGTAATATCCACTAAGAAGTAGTACAATTCAAGTTTTATATATCGATTATAGAGTTTTTAGCTGGCTTTGGATCCTTGGACATGAGCTAGGACCTTAAGATTCTGCATGAAAGGAGGACTAGCAGCCGCGTTGCACGGGAGAATGTGAAAAGTGTTCATATGTAGTAAAAACCTGAGAAATCGGTCCGTTTTCGTCATTTGTTATCGAATCGACTTAAAGCCAGATAGTCACATTGGCCGCCCTTCTCTCAGAAACGGTTGTACTAATCGTCTGCAAAGCTATGTCGCGTGCTGCGGCATGCGGAGACACTAAAAGCACCATAGCAGAACACAGATGAAGCTCCTAAGTTAATATAATATCCAGTAAGAAGTTGTACAATTCAAGTTTTATATATCGGTTATAGACTTTTTAGCTGGCTTTGGTGTCTTGTACATGAGCTAGGACCTTAAGATTCTGCATGAAAGGAGGACTAGCAGCCCAGTTGGACGGGAGAATGTGAATAGTGTCCATATGTAGTAAAAAAATGAGAAATCCGTCCGATTTCGTCATTTGTTATCGAATCGACTTAAAGCCAGATCGTCACATTGGCCGCTCTTCTCTCTGAAACGGTTGTACTTATCGTCTGCAAAGCTATGTCGTGTGCTGCGGTATGCGGAGACACTAAAAGCATCATAGTGGAACACAGATGAAGCTTCTAAGTTGATGTAATAGCCAGTAAGATGTAGTACAATGCAAGTTTTAGGTATCGATTATTTTTTTACCCTTCTTTGATGCCTTGGACATGAGCTAGGAACTTAAAATTTTGCATGAAAAGAGGACTAGTAGCCGCGTTGCACGGTAGAATGTGAAAAGTGTTCATATGTAGTAAAAACCTGAGAAATCCGTCCGTTTTCGTCATTTGTTATCGAATCGACTTAAAGCCAGATCGTCACATTGGCCGCACTTCTTTCTGAAACGGTTACATTTATCGTCTGCATAGCTATGTCGCGTGCTGCGGTATGCGGAGACACTAAAAGCACCATATTAGATTTTAGAAGAAGCACCTAAGTTGATGTAATAGCTAGTAAGATGTAGTACAATTCAAGTTTTAGGTATCGATTATTGACTTTTTATCCTTCTTTGGTGCCTTGGACATGAGCTAGGAACTTAAGATTTTGCATGAAAGGAGGACTAGCACTCGAGGTGCACGGGAGAATGTGAAAAGTGTCCATATGTAGTAAATAACTGAGAAATCCGTCCGATTTCGACATTTGTTATCGAAAGGCTTAAGCCGGATCGTCACATTGGCCGCTCTTCTGTCTGAAACGGTTACATTTATCGTCTGCAAAGCTATGTGGCGTGCTGCGGTATGCGGAGACACTAAATGCACCATATCAGAACACAGATGAAGCTTCTAAGTTGATGTAATATCCACTAAGAAGTAGTACAATTCAAGTTTTATATATCGATTATATAGTTTTTAGCTGGCTTTGGTGCCTTGGACATGAGCTAGGGACTTAAGATTCTGCATGAAAGGAAGACTAGCAGCCGCGTTGCACGGGAGAATGTGAAAAGTGTTCAGATGTAGTAAAAACCTGAGAAATCCGTCCGTTTTCATCATTTGTTATCGAATCGACTTAAAGCCAGATCGTCACATTTTCCGCTCTTCTCTCTGAAACGGTTGTACTTATCGTCTGCATAGGTGTGTCGCGTGCTGCGGTATGCGGAGACACTAAAAGCACTATATTAGATTTTAGATGAAGCATCTAAGTTGATGTAATAGCTAGTAAGATGTAGTACAATTCAAGTTTTAGGTATGGATTATTGACTTCTTACCCTCCTTTCGTCACATGGACATTAGCTAGGAACTTAAGATTCTGCATGAAAGGATGACTAGCAGCCGCGTTGCACGGGAGAATGTCAAAAGTGTTCATATGTAGTAAAAACTTAGAAATCCGTCCGTTTTCGTCATTTGTTATCGAATCGACTTAAAGCCAGATCGTCACATTGGCCGCCCTTCTCTCTGAAACGGTTGTACTAATCGTCTGCAAAGCTATGTCGCGTGCTGCGGTATGCGAAGACACTAAAAGCACCATAGTAGAACACAGATGAAGCTTCTAAGTTGATGTAATAGCCAGTAAGGTGTAGTACAATTCAAGTTTTAGGTATCGATTATTGACTTTTTACCCTCCTTTCGTGCCTTGGACATGAGCTAGGAACTTAAGATTTTGCATGAAAGGAGGACTAGGAGACGCGTTGCACGAGAGGATGTAAAAGTGTTCGTGTGTAGAAAAAACCTGAGAAATCCGTCCGTTTTCGTCATTTGTTATCTAATCGACTTAAAACCAGATCGTCACATTGGCCGCCCTTCTCTCTGAAACGGTTGTACTAATCGTCTGCAAAGCTATGTCGCGTGCTGCGGTATGCGGCGGCACTAAAAGCATCATAGTGCAACACAGATGAAGCTTCTATGTTGCTGTAATATCCTCTAAGAAGTAGTACAATTCACGTTTTATACATCGATGATAGACTTTTCAGCTGGCTTTGGTGCCTTGGAAATCAGCTAAGACCTTGAGATTTTGCATGAAAGGAGGACTAGCAGCCGCGTTGCACGGGAGAATGTGAAAAGTGTCCATATTTATTAAAAAACTTAGCAATCCGTCCGATTTCGTCATTTGTTATCGAATCCACTTAAAGCCAGATCGTCACATTGGCCGCCCTTCTCTCTGAAACGGTTGTACTTATCGTCTGCAAAGCTATGTCGTGTGCTGCGGTATGTGGAGGCACTAAAAGCATCATAGTGGAACACAGATGAAGCTTCTAAGTTGATGTAATAGTCAGTAAGATGTAGTACAATACAAGTTTTAGGTATCGATTATTGACTTTTTACCCTTCTTTGGTGCCTTGGACATGAGCTAGGAACTTAAAATTTAGCATGAAAGGAGAACTAGCAGCCGCGTTGCACGTGAGAATGTGAAAAGTATTCATATGTAGTAAAAACCTGAGAAATCCGTCCGTTTTCGTCATTTGTTATCGAATCGACTTAAAGCCAGATCGTCACATTGGCCGCACTTCTGTCTGAAACGGTTACATTTATCGTGTGCAAAGCTATGTCGCGTGCTGCGGTATGCGGAGACACTAAAAGCACCATCTTAGAACTTAGATGAAGCATCTAAGTTGATGTAATAGCCAGTAAGATGTAGTACAATACAAGTTTAAGTATCGATTATTGACTTTTTACCCTTCTTTGGTGCCTTGGACATGAGCTAGGACCTTGAGATTCTGCATGAAAGGAGGACTAGCAGCCGCGTTGCAGGGGAGAATGTGATAAGTTTTCATATGTAGTAAAAACCTGAGAAATCCGTCCGTTTTCGTCGTTTGTTATCGAATCGACTTAAAGCCAGATCGTCATATTGGCCGCTCTTCTCTCTGAAACGGTTGTACTTATCGTCTGCAAAGCTACGTCGCGAGCTGCGGTATGCGGAGACACTAAAAGCACCATAGTGGAACACAGATGAAGCATCCAAGTTGATGTAATAGCCAGTATGAAGTAGTACAGTTCAAGTTTTACTAATCGATTATTGACTTTTTATCCTCCTTTGGTGCCTTGGACATGAGCTAGGAACTTAAGATTTTGCATGAAAGGAGGACTAGCAGTCGCGTTGCACGGGAGAATGTGAAAAGCGTTCCTATGTAGTAAAAACCTGAGAAATCGGTCCGTTTTCGTCATTTGTTATCGAATCGACTTAAAGCCAGATAGTCACATTGGCCGCCCTTCTCTCAGAAACGGTTGTACTAATCGTCTGCAAAGCTATGTCGCGTGCTGCGGTATGCGGAGACACTAAAAGCACCATAGCAGAACACAGATGAAGCTCCTAAGTTAATATAATATCCAGTAAGAAGTTGTACAATTCAAGTTTTATATATCGGTTATAGACTTTTTAGCTGGCTTTGGTGTCTTGTACATGAGCTAGGACCTTAAGATTTTGCATGAAAGGAGGACTAGCAGCCCAGTTGGACGGGAGAATGTGAAAAGTGTACATATGTAGTAAAAAAATGAGAAATCCGTCCGATTTCGTCATTTGTTATAGAATCGACTTAAAGCCATATCGTCACATTGGCCGCTCTTCTCTCTGAAACGGTTGTACTTATCGTCTGCAAAGCTATGTCGTGTGCTGCGGTATGCGGAGACACTAAAAGCATCATAGTGGAACACTGATGAAGCTTCTAAGTTGATGTAATAGCCAGTAAGATGTAGTACAATACAAGTTTTAGGTATCGATTATTTTTTTTGCCCTTCTTTGATGCCTTGGACATGAGCTAGGAACTTAAAATTTTGCATGAAAGGAGGACTAGCAGCCGCGTTGCACGGGAGATTGTGAAAAGTGTTCATATGTAGTAAAAACCTTAGACATCCGTCCGTTTTCGTCATTTGTTATCGAATCGACTTAAAGCCAGATCGTCACATTGGCGCACTTCTTTCTGAAACGGTTACATTTATCGTCTGCAAAGCTATGTCGCGTGCTGCGGTATGCGGAGACACTAAAAGCACCATAGTAGAACACAGATGAAGCTTCTAAGTTGATGTAATAGCCAGTAAGACGTAGTACAATTCAAGTTTTAGGTATCGATTATTGACTTTTTACCCTTCTTTGGTGCCTTGGACATGGGCTAGGAACTTAAGATATTGCATGAAAGGAGGACTAGCAGCCGCGTTGCACGGGAGAATGTGAAAAGTTTTCATATGTAGTAAAAACCTGAGAAATCCGTCCGTTTTCGGGGTTTGTTATCGAATCGACTTAACGCCAGAACGTCACATTGGCCGCTCTTCTCTCTAAAACGGTTGTAGATATCGTCTGCATAGCTATGTCGCGTGCTGCGGTATGCGGAGACATTAAAAGCACCATCTTAGAACTTAGATGAAGCATCTAAGTTGATGTAATAGCCAGTAAGAAGTAGTACATTTCAAGTTTTAGGTGTCGATTATTGACTTTTTAGATGGCTTTGGATCCTTGGACATGAGCTAGGACCTTAAGATTCTGCATGAAAGGAGGACTAGCAGCCGAGTTGCACGGGAGAATGTGAAAAGTGTTCATATGTAGTAATAACCTAAGAAATCCATCTGTTTTCGGCATTTGTTATCGAATCGACTTAAAGCCAGAACGTCACATTGGCCGCTCTTCTTTCTGAAACGGTTGTAGTTATCGTCTGCATAGCTATGTCGCGTGCTGCGGTATGCGGAGACACTAAAAGCACCATATTAGAACACAGATGAAGCTTCTAAGTTGATGTAATATCCACTAAGGAGTAGTACAATTCAAGTTTTATATATCGATTATAGACTTTTAGCTGGCTTTGGTGCCTTGGACATGAGCTAGGACCTTCAGATTCTGCATGAAAGGAGGACTAGCAGCCGCGTTGCACGGGAGAATGTGAAAAGTGTTCATGTGTAGTAAAAACCTGAGAAATCCTTCCGTTTTCGTCATTTGTTATCGAATCGACTTAAAGCCAGATCGTCACATTGGCCGCCTTTCTCTCTGAAACGGTTGTACTAATCGTCTGCAAAGCTATGTCGCGTGCTGCGGTATGCGGAGACACTAAAAGCACCATAGTAGAACACAGATGAAGCTTCTAAGTTGATGTAATAGCCAATAAGATGTAGTACAATTCAAGTTTTAGGTATCGATTATTGACTTTTTACCCTCCTTTCGTGCCTTGGACCTGAGCTAGGAACTTACGATTTTGCATGAAAGGAAGACTAGCAGCTGCGTTGCAAGTTAGAATGTGAAAAGTTTTCATATGTAGTAAAAACCTGAGAAATCCGTCCGTTTTCGTCATTTGTTATCGAATCGACTTAATGCCAGATCGTCAAATTGTATGCCCTTCTCTCTGAAACGGTTGTACTAATCGTCTGCAAAGCTATGTCGCGTGCTGCGGTATGCGAAGACACTAAAAGCACCATAGTAGAACACAGATGAAGCTTCAAAGTTGATGTAATATCCAGTAAGAAGTAGTACAATTCAAGTTATATATATCGATTATAGACTTTTTAGCTGCCTTTGGTGTCTTGGACATGAGCTAGGACCTTAAGATTCTGCATGAAAGGAGGACAAGCAGCCCAGTTGCACGGGAGAATGTGATAAGTGTTCATATGTAGTAAAAACCTAAGAAATCCGTCCGTTTTCGGCATTTGTTATCGAATCGACTTAAAGCCAGGACGTCACATTGGCCGCTCTTCTTTCTGAAACGGTTGTACTTATCGTCTGCATAGCTATGTCGCGTGCTGCGGTATGCGGAGACACTAAAAGCACCATATTAGAACACAGATGAAGCTTCTAAGTTGATGTAATATCCAATAAGAAGTAGTACAATTCAAGTTTTATATATCGATTATAGACTTTTTAGCTGGCTTTGGTGCCTTGGATATGAGCTAGGATCTTAAGATTCTGCATGAAAGGAGGACTAGCAGCCGCGTTGCACGGGAGAATGTGAAAAGTGTTCATATGTAGTAAAAACCTGAGAAATCCGTCCGTTTTCGTCGTTTGTTATCGAATCGACTTAAAGCCAGATCGTCATATTGGCCGCTCTTCTCTCTGAAACGGTTGCACTTATCGTCTGCAAAGCTATGTCGCGTGCTGCGGTATGCGGAGACACTAAAAGAACCATATTAGATTTTAGATGAAGCATCTAAGTTGATGTAATAGCCAGTAAGATGTAGTACAATTCAAGTTTTAGGTATCGATTATTGACTTCTTACCCTCCTTTCGTGACTTGGACATGAGCTATTCACTTAAAATTTTGCATTAAAGTGGACTAGCAGCCGAGGTGCAAGGGAGAATGTGAAAAGTGTCAATATGTAGTAAAAAACTGAGAAATCCGTCCGATTTCGTCATTTGTTATCGAATCGACTTAAGCCAGATCGACACATTATCCGCTCTTCTGTCTGAAACGGTTACATTTATCGTCTGCAAAGCTATGTGGCGTGCTGTGGTATGCGGAGACACTAAAAGCACCATAGTAGAACACAGAAGAGGCATCTAAGTCGATGTAATACCCAGTAAGAAGTAGTACATTTCAAGTTTTAGGTATCGATTATTGACTTTTTAGATGGCTTTGGATCCTTGGACATGAGCTAGGACCTTAAGATTCTGCATGAAAGGAGGACTAGCAGCCGAGTTGCACGGGAGAATGTGAAAAGTGTTCATATGTAGTAAAAACCTAAGAAATCCATCTGTTTTCGGCATTTGTTATCGAATCGACTTAAAGCCAGAACGTCACATTGGCCGCTCTTCTTTCTGAAACGGTTGTACTAATCGTCTGCAAAGCTATGTCGCGTGCCTCGGTATGCGGAGACACTGAAAGCACCATAGTAGAACACAGATGAAGCGTCTAAGTTGATGTAATAGCCAATAAGATGTAGTACAACTCAAGTTTTAGGTATCGATTATTGACTTTTTACCCTCCTTTCGTGCCTTGGACATGAGCTAGGAACTTAAGATTTTACATGAAAGGAGGACTAGCAGCTGCGTTGCACGGTAGAATGTGAAAAGTTTTCATATGTAGTAAAAACCTGAGAAATCCGTCCGTTTTCGTCATTTGTTATCGAATCGACTTAAAGCCAGATCGTCACATTGGCGGCCCTTCTCTCTGAAACGGTTGTACTAATCGTCTGCAAAGCTATGTCGCGTGCTGCGGTATGCGGAGACAGTAAAAGCACCATAGTAGAACACAGATGAAGCATCTAAGTTGATGTAATAGCCAGTAAGAAGTAGTACAATTCAAGATTTAGGGATCGATTATTGACTTTTTAGCTGGCTTTGGTGCCTTGGACATGAGCTAGGACCTTAAGATTCTGCATGAAAGGAGGACTAGCAGCCGAATTGCACGGGAGAATGTGAAAAGTGTTCATATGTAGTAAAAACCTAAGAAATCCGTCCGTTTTCGGCATTTGTTATCGAATCGACTTAAAGCCAGAACGCCACATTGGCCGCTCTTCTTTCTGAAACGGTTGTACTTATCGTCTGCATAGCTATGTCGCGTGCTGCGGTATGCGGAGACACTAAAAGCACCATATTAGAACACAGATGAAGCCTCTAAGTTGATGTAATATCCAATAAGAAGTAGTACAATTCAAGTTTTATATATCGATTATAGACTTCTTAGCTGGCTTTGGTGCCTTGGACGTGAGCTAGGACCTTAAGATGCTGCATTAAAGGAGGACTAGCAGCCGAGTTGCACAGGAGAATGTGAAAAGTGTTCATATGTAGTAAAAACCTGAGAAATCCGTCCGTTTTCGTCATTTGTTATCGAATCGACTTAAAGCCAGATCGTCATATTGGCCGCTCTTCTCTCTGAAACGGTTGCACTTATCGTCTGCAAAGCTATGTCGCGTGCTGCGGTATGCGGAGACACTAAAAGCACCATATTAGATTTTAGATGAAGCATCTAAGTTGATGTAATAGCCAGTAAGATGTAGTACAATTCAAGTTTTAGGTATCGATTATTGAGTTCTTACAATCCTTTCGTGACTTGGACATGAGCTAGGAACTTAAAATTTTGCATGAAAGTGAACTAGCTGCCGAGGTGCATGGGAGAATGTGAAAAGTGTCCATATGTAGTAAAAAACTGAGAAATCCGTCCGATTTCGTAATTTGTTATCGAATCGACTTAAGCCAGATCGTCACATTATCCGCTCTTCTGTCTGAAACGGTTACATTTATCGTCTGCAAAGCTATGTGGCGTGCTGTGGTATGCGGAGACACTAAAAGCACCATAGTAGAACACAGAAGAGGCATCTAAGTCGATGTAATACCCAGTAAGAAGTAGTACATTTCAAGTTTTAGGTATCGATTATTGACTTTTTAGATGGCTTTGGATCCTTGGACATGAGCTAGGACCTTAAGATTCTGCATGAAAGGAGGACTAGCAGCCGAGTTGCACGGGAGAATGTGAAAAGTGTTCATATGTAGTAAAAACCTAAGAAATCCATCTGTTTTCGGCATTTGTTATCGAATCGACTTAAAGCCAGAACGTCACATTGGCCGCTCTTCTTTCTGAAACGGTTGTACTTATCGTCTGCAAAGCTATGTCGCGTGCTGCGGTATGCGGAGACACTAAAAGCACCATATTAGAACACAGATGAAGCTTCTAAGTTGATGTAATATCCACTAAGGAGTAGTACAATTCAAGTTTTATATATCGATTATAGATTTTTAGCTGGCATTGGTGCCTTGGACATGAGCTAGGACCTTCAGATTCTGCATGAAAGGAGGACTAGCAGCCGCGTTGCACGGGAGAATGTGAAAAGTGTTCATATGTAGTAAAAACCTGAGAAATCCTTCCGTTTTCGGCATTTGTTATCGAATCGACTTAAAGCCAGATCGTCACATTGGCCGCCTTTCTCTCTGAAACGGTTGTACTAATCTTCTGCAAAGCTATGTCGCGTGCTGCGGTATGCGGAGACACTAAAAGCACCATAGTAGAACACAGATGAAGCTTCTAAGTTGATGTAATAGCCAATAAGATGTAGTACAATTCAAGTTTTAGGTATCGATTATTGACTTTTTACCCTCCTTTCGTGCCTTGGACCTGAGCTAGGAACTTACGATTTTGCATGAAAGGAAGACTAGCAGCTGCGTTGCACGTTAGAATGTGAAAAGTTTTCATATGTAGTAAAAACCTGAGAAATCCTTCCGTTTTCGTCATTTGTTATCGAATCGACTTAAAGCCAGATCGTCACATTGGCCGCCTTTCTCTCTGAAACGGTTGTACTAATCGTCTGCAAAGCTATGTCGCGTTCTGCGGTATGTGGAGACACTAAAAGCACCATAGTAGAACACAGATGAAGCTCCTAGGTTGATATAATATCCAGTAAGAAGTAGTACAATTCAAGTTATATATATCGATTATAGACTTTTTAGGTTGCTTTGGTGTCTTGGACATGAGCTAGGACCTTAAGATTCTGCATGAAAGGAGGACTAGCAGCCCAGTTGCACGGGAGAATGTAAAAAGTGGTCATATGTAGTAAAAACCTGAGAAATCCGTCCGTTTTCGTCATTTGTTGTCGATTCGACTTAAAGCGAGATCGTCACATTGGCCGCACTTTTTTTGAAACGGTTACATTTATCGTCTGCAAAGCTATGTCGCGTGCTGCGGTATGCGGAGACAGTAAAAGCACCATAGTGGAACACAGATGAAGCATCTAAGTTGATGTAATAGCCAGTAAGAAGTAGTACAATTCAAGATTTAGGGATCGATTATTGACTTTTTAGCTGGCTTTGGTGCCTTGGACATGAGCTAGGACCTTAAGATTCTGCATGAAAGGAGGACTAGCAGCCGAGTTGCACGGGAGAATGTGAAAAGTGTTCATATGTAGTAAAAACCTAAGAAATCCGTCCGTTTTCGGCATTTGTTATCGAATCGACTTAAAGCCAGAACGTCACATTGGCCGCTCTTCTTTCTGAAACGGTTGTACTTATCGTCTGCATAGCTATGTCGCGTGCTGCGGTATGTGAAGACACTAAAAGCACCATAGTAGAACACAGATGAAGCTTCTAAGTTGATGTAATATCCACTAAGAAGTAGTACAATTCAGTTTTTATATATCGATTATAGACTTTTTAGCTGGCTTTGGTGCCTTGGACATGAGCTAGGACCTTAAGATTCTGCATGAAAGGAGGACTAGCAGCCAAGTTGCACGGGAGAATGTGAAAAGTGTTCATATGTAGTAAAAACCTGAGAAATCCGTCCGTTTTCGTCATTTGTAATCGAATCGACTTAAAGCCAGATCGTCACATTGGCCGCCCTTCTCCCTGAAACGGTTGTACTAATCGTCTGGAAAGCTATGTCGCGTGCTGCGGTATGCGGAGACTCTAAAAGCACCATATTAGAACACAGATGAAGCTTCTAAGTTGATGTAATATCCACTAAGGAGTAGTACAATTCAAGTTTTATATATCGATTATTGACTTTTTAAATGGCTTTGGATCCTTGGACATGAGCTAGGACCTTAAGATTCTGCATGAAAGGAGGACTAGCAGCCGAGTTGCACGGGAGAATGTGAAAAGTGTTCATATGTAGTAAAAACCTAAGAAATCCATCTGTTTTCGGCATTTGTTATCGAATCGACTTAAAGCCAGAACGTCACATTGGCCGCTCTTCTTTCTGAAACGGTTGTACTAATCGTCTGCAAAGCTATGTCGCGTGCCTCGGTATGCGGAGACACTGAAAGCACCATAGTAGAACACAGATGAAGCGTCTAAGTTGATGTAATAGCCAATAAGATGTAGTACAACTCAAGTTTTAGGTATCGATTATTGACTTTTTACCCTCCTTTCGTGCCTTGGACATGAGCTAGGAACTTAAGATTTTACATGAAAGGAGGACTAGCAGCTGCGTTGCACGGTAGAATGTGAAAAGTTTTCATATGTAGTAAAAACCTGAGAAATCCGTCCGTTTTCGTCATTTGTTATCGAATCGACTTAAAGCCAGATCGTCACATTGGCGGCCCTTCTCTCTGAAACGGTTGTACTAATCGTCTGCAAAGCTATGTCGCGTGCTGCGGTATGCGGAGACAGTAAAAGCACCATAGTAGAACACAGATGAAGCATCTAAGTTGATGTAATAGCCAGTAAGAAGTAGTACAATTCAAGATTTAGGGATCGATTATTGACTTTTTAGCTGGCTTTGGTGCCTTGGACATGAGCTAGGACCTTAAGATTCTGCATGAAAGGAGGACTAGCAGCCGAATTGCACGGGAGAATGTGAAAAGTGTTCATATGTAGTAAAAACCTAAGAAATCCGTCCGTTTTCGGCATTTGTTATCGAATCGACTTAAAGCCAGAACGCCACATTGGCCGCTCTTCTTTCTGAAACGGTTGTACTTATCGTCTGCATAGCTATGTCGCGTGCTGCGGTATGCGGAGACACTAAAAGCACCATATTAGAACACAGATGAAGCCTCTAAGTTGATGTAATATCCAATAAGAAGTAGTACAATTCAAGTTTTATATATCGATTATAGACTTCTTAGCTGGCTTTGGTGCCTTGGACGTGAGCTAGGACCTTAAGATGCTGCATTAAAGGAGGACTAGCAGCCGAGTTGCACAGGAGAATGTAAAAAGTGTTCATATGTAGTAAAAACCTGAGAAATCCGTCCGTTTTCGTCATTTGTTATCGAATCGACTTAAAGCCAGATCGTCATATTGGCCGCTCTTCTCTCTGAAACGGTTGCACTTATCGTCTGCAAAGCTATGTCGCGTGCTGCGGTATGCGGAGACACTAAAAGCACCATATTAGATTTTAGATGAAGCATCTAAGTTGATGTAATAGCCAGTAAGATGTAGTACAATTCAAGATTTAGGTATCGATTATTGAGTTCTTACAATCCTTTCGTGACTTGGACATGAGCTAGGAACTTAAAATTTTGCATGAAAGTGAACTAGCTGCCGAGGTGCATGGGAGAATGTGAAAAGTGTCAATATGTAGTAAAAAACTGAGAAATCCGTCCGATTTCGTAATTTGTTATCGAATCGACTTAAGCCAGATCGTCACATTATCCGCTCTTCTGTCTGAAACGGTTACATTTATCGTCTGCAAAGCTATGTGGCGTGCTGTGGTATGCGGAGACACTAAAAGCACCATAGTAGAACACAGAAGAGGCATCTAAGTCGATGTAATACCCAGTAAGAAGTAGTACATTTCAAGTTTTAGGTATCGATTATTGACTTTTTAGATGGCTTTGGATCCTTGGACATGAGCTAGGACCTTAAGATTCTGCATGAAAGGAGGACTAGCAGCCGAGTTGCACGGGAGAATGTGAAAAGTGTTCATATGTAGTAAAAACCTAAGAAATCCATCTGTTTTCGGCATTTGTTATCGAATCGACTTAAAGCCAGAACGTCACATTGGCCGCTCTTCTTTCTGAAACGGTTGTACTTATCGTCTGCAAAGCTATGTCGCGTGCTGCGGTATGCGGAGACACTAAAAGCACCATATTAGAACACAGATGAAGCTTCTAAGTTGATGTAATATCCACTAAGGAGTAGTACAATTCAAGTTTTATATATCGATTATAGATTTTTAGCTGGCATTGGTGCCTTGGACATGAGCTAGGACCTTCAGATTCTGCATGAAAGGAGGACTAGCAGCCGCGTTGCACGGGAGAATGTGAAAAGTGTTCATATGTAGTAAAAACCTGAGAAATCCTTCCGTTTTCGGCATTTGTTATCGAATCGACTTAAAGCCAGATCGTCACATTGGCCGCCTTTCTCTCTGAAACGGTTGTACTAATCTTCTGCAAAGCTATGTCGCGTGCTGCGGTATGCGGAGACACTAAAAGCACCATAGTAGAACACAGATGAAGCTTCTAAGTTGATGTAATAGCCAATAAGATGTAGTACAATTCAAGTTTTAGGTATCGATTATTGACTTTTTACCCTCCTTTCGTGCCTTGGACCTGAGCTAGGAACTTACGATTTTGCATGAAAGGAAGACTAGCAGCTGCGTTGCACGTTAGAATGTGAAAAGTTTTCATATGTAGTAAAAACCTGAGAAATCCTTCCGTTTTCGTCATTTGTTATCGAATCGACTTAAAACCAGATCGTCACATTGGCCGCCTTTCTCTCTGAAACGGTTGTACTAATCGTCTGCAAAGCTATGTCGCGTTCTGCGGTATGTGGAGACACTAAAAGCACCATAGTAGAACACAGATGAAGCTCCTAGGTTGATATAATATCCAGTAAGAAGTAGTACAATTCAAGTTATATATCTCGATTATAGACTTTTTAGGTTGCTTTGGTGTCTTGGACATGAGCTAGGACCTTAAGATTCTGCATGAAAGGAGGACTAGCAGCCCAGTTGCACGGGAGAATGTAAAAAGTGGTCATATGTAGTAAAAACCTGAGAAATCCGTCCGTTTTCGTCATTTGTTGTCGATTCGACTTAAAGCGAGATCGTCACATTGGCCGCACTTTTTTTGAAACGGTTACATTTATCGTCTGCAAAGCTATGTCGCGTGCTGCGGTATGCGGAGACAGTAAAAGCACCATAGTGGAACACAGATGAAGCATCTAAGTTGATGTAATAGCCAGTAAGAAGTAGTACAATTCAAGATTTAGGGATCGATTATTGACTTTTTAGCTGGCTTTGGTGCCTTGGACATGAGCTAGGACCTTAAGATTCTGCATGAAAGGAGGACTAGCAGCCGAGTTGCACGGGAGAATGTGAAAAGTGTTCATATGTAGTAAAAACCTAAGAAATCCGTCCGTTTTCGGCATTTGTTATCGAATCGACTTAAAGCCAGAACGTCACATTGGCCGCTCTTCTTTCTGAAACGGTTGTACTTATCGTCTGCATAGCTATGTCGCGTGCTGCGGTATGTGAAGACACTAAAAGCACCATAGTAGAACACAGATGAAGCTTCTAAGTTGATGTAATATCCACTAAGAAGTAGTACAATTCAGTTTTTATATATCGATTATAGACTTTTTAGCTGGCTTTGGTGCCTTGGACATGAGCTAGGACCTTAAGATTCTGCATGAAAGGAGGACTAGCAGCCAAGTTGCACGGGAGAATGTGAAAAGTGTTCATATGTAGTAAAAACCTGAGAAATCCGTCCGTTTTCGTCATTTGTAATCGAATCGACTTAAAGCCAGATCGTCACATTGGCCGCCCTTCTCCCTGAAACGGTTGTACTAATCGTCTGGAAAGCTATGTCGCGTGCTGCGGTATGCGGAGACTCTAAAAGCACCATATTAGAACACAGATGAAGCTTCTAAGTTGATGTAATATCCACTAAGGAGTAGTACAATTCAAGTTTTATATATCGATTATAGACTTTTTAGCTGGCTTTGGTGCCTTGGACGTGAGCTAGGACCTTCAGATTCTGCATGAAAGGAGGACTAGCAGCCGCGTTGCACGGGGGAATGTGAAAAGTGTACATATGTAGTAAAAACCTGAGAAATCCGTCCGTTTTCGTCGTTTGTTATCGAATCGACTTAAAGCCAGATCGTCATATTGGCCGCTCTTCTCTCTGAAACGGTTGCACTTATCGTCTGCAAAGCTATGTCGCGTGCTGCGGTATGCGGAGACACTAAAAGCACCATATTAGATTTTAGATGAAGCTTCTAAGTTGATGTAATAGCCGGTAAGATGTAGTACAATTCATGTTTTAGATATCGATTATTGACTTTTTGCCATCCTGTCGTGCCTTGGACATGAGCTAGGAACTTAAGATTTTGCATGAAAGGAGGACTAGTAGCCGCGTTGCATGGGAGGATGTGAAAAGTGGTCATATGTAGTAAAAACCTGAGAAATCCGTCCGTTTTCGTCATTTGTTATCGAATCGACTTAAAGCCAGATCGTCACATTGGCGGCCCTTCTCTCTGAAACGGTTGTACTAATCGTCTGCAAAGCTATGTCGCGTTCTGCGGTATGTGGAGACACTAAAAGCACCATAGTAGAACACAGATGAAGCTCCTAGGTTGATATAATATCCAGTAAGAAGTAGTACAATTCAAGTTATATATATCGATTATAGACTTTTTAGGTTGCTTTGGTGTCTTGGACATGAGCTAGGACCTTAAGATTCTGCATGAAAGGAGGACTAGCAGCCCAGTTGCACGGGAGAATGTAAAAAGTGGTCATATGTAGTAAAAACCTGAGAAATCCGTCCGTTTTCGTCATTTGTTGTCGATTCGACTTAAAGCGAGATCGTCACATTGGCCGCACTTTTTTTGAAACGGTTACATTTATCGTCTGCAAAGCTATGTCGCGTGCTGCGGTATGCGGAGACAGTAAAAGCACCATAGTGGAACACAGATGAAGCATCTAAGTTGATGTAATAGCCAGTAAGAAGTAGTACAATTCAAGATTTAGGGATCGATTATTGACTTTTTAGCTGGCTTTGGTGCCTTGGACATGAGCTAGGACCTTAAGATTCTGCATGAAAGGAGGACTAGCAGCCGAGTTGCACGGGAGAATGTGAAAAGTGTTCATATGTAGTAAAAACCTAAGAAATCCGTCCGTTTTCGGCATTTGTTATCGAATCGACTTAAAGCCAGAACGTCACATTGGCCGCTCTTCTTTCTGAAACGGTTGTACTTATCGTCTGCATAGCTATGTCGCGTGCTGCGGTATGTGAAGACACTAAAAGCACCATAGTAGAACACAGATGAAGCTTCTAAGTTGATGTAATATCCACTAAGAAGTAGTACAATTCAGTTTTTATATATCGATTATAGACTTTTTAGCTGGCTTTGGTGCCTTGGACATGAGCTAGGACCTTAAGATTCTGCATGAAAGGAGGACTAGCAGCCAAGTTGCACGGGAGAATGTGAAAAGTGTTCATATGTAGTAAAAACCTGAGAAATCCGTCCGTTTTCGTCATTTGTAATCGAATCGACTTAAAGCCAGATCGTCACATTGGCCGCCCTTCTCCCTGAAACGGTTGTACTAATCGTCTGGAAAGCTATGTCGCGTGCTGCGGTATGCGGAGACTCTAAAAGCACCATATTAGAACACAGATGAAGCTTCTAAGTCGATGTAATATCCACTAAGGAGTAGTACAATTCAAGTTTTATATATCGATTATAGACTTTTTAGCTGGCTTTGGTGCCTTGGACGTGAGCTAGGACCTTCAGATTCTGCATGAAAGGAGGACTAGCAGCCGCGTTGCACGGGAGAATGTGAAAAGTGTACATATGTAGTAAAAACCTGAGAAATCCGTCCGTTTTCGTCGTTTGTTATCGAATCGACTTAAAGCCAGATCGTCATATTGGCCGCTCTTCTCTCTGAAACGGTTGCACTTATCGTCTGCAAAGCTATGTCGCGTGCTGCGGTATGCGGAGACACTAAAAGCACCATATTAGATTTTAGATGAAGCTTCTAAGTTGATGTAATAGCCGGTAAGATGTAGTACAATTCATGTTTTAGATATCGATTATTGACTTTTTGCCATCCTGTCGTGCCTTGGACATGAGCTAGGAACTTAAGATTTTGCATGAAAGGAGGACTAGTAGCCGCGTTGCATGGGAGGATGTGAAAAGTGGTCATATGTAGTAAAAACCTGAGAAATCCGTCCGTTTTCGTCATTTGTTATCGAATCGACTTAAAGCCAGATCGTCACATTGGCGGCCCTTCTCTCTGAAACGGTTGTACTAAACGTCTGCAAAGCTATGTCGCGTTCTGCGGTATGTGGAGACACTAAAAGCACCATAGTAGAACACAGATGAAGCTCCTAGGTTGATATAATATCCAGTAAGAAGTAGTACAATTCAAGTTATATATATCGATTATAGACTTTTTAGGTTGCTTTGGTGTCTTGGACATGAGCTAGGACCTTAAGATTCTGCATGAAAGGAGGACTAGCAGCCCAGTTGCACGGGAGAATGTAAAAAGTGGTCATATGTAGTAAAAACCTGAGAAATCCGTCCGTTTTCGTCATTTGTTGTCGATTCGACTTAAAGCGAGATCGTCACATTGGCCGCACTTTTTTTGAAACGGTTACATTTATCGTCTGCAAAGCTATGTCGCGTGCTGCGGTATGCGGAGACAGTAAAAGCACCATAGTGGAACACAGATGAAGCATCTAAGTTGATGTAATAGCCAGTAAGAAGTAGTACAATTCAAGATTTAGGGATCGATTATTGACTTTTTAGCTGGCTTTGGTGCCTTGGACATGAGCTAGGACCTTAAGATTCTGCATGAAAGGAGGACTAGCAGCCGAGTTGCACGGGAGAATGTGAAAAGTGTTCATATGTAGTAAAAACCTAAGAAATCCGTCCGTTTTCGGCATTTGTTATAGAATCGACTTAAAGCCAGAACGTCACATTGGCCGCTCTTCTTTCTGAAACGGTTGTACTTATCGTCTGCATAGCTATGTCGCGTGCTGCGGTATGTGAAGACACTAAAAGCACCATAGTAGAACACAGATGAAGCTTCTAAGTTGATGTAATATCCACTAAGAAGTAGTACAATTCAGTTTTTATATATCGATTATAGACTTTTTAGCTGGCTTTGGAGCCTTGGACATGAGCTAGGACCTTAAGATTCTGCATGAAAGGAGGACTAGCAGCCAAGTTGCACGGGAGAATGTGAAAAGTGTTCATATGTAGTAAAAACCTGAGAAATCCGTCCGTTTTCGTCATTTGTTATCGAATCGACTTAAAGCCAGATCGTCACATTGGCCGCCCTTCTCTCTGAAACGGTTGTACTAATCGTCTGGAAAGCTATGTCGCGTGCTGCGGTATGCGGAGACTCTAAAAGCACCATATTAGAACACAGATGAAGCTTCTAAGTTGATGTAATATCCACTAAGGAGTAGTACAATTCAAGTTTTATATATCGATTATAGACTTTTAGCTGGCTTTGGTGCCTTGGACGTGAGCTAGGACCTTCAGATTCTGCATGAAAGGAGGACTAGCAGCCGCGTTGCACGGGAGAATGTGAAAAGTGTACATATGTAGTAAAAACCTGAGAAATCCGTCCGTTTTCGTCGTTTGTTATCGAATCGACTTAAAGCCAGATCGTCATATTGGCCGCTCTTCTCTCTGAAACGGTTGCACTTATCGTCTGCAAAGCTATGTCGCGTGCTGCGGTATGCGGAGACACTAAAAGCACCATATTAGATTTTAGATGAAGCATCTAAGTTGATGTAATAGCCAGTAAGATGGAGTACTTATTCAAGTTTTAGGTATCGATTATTGACTTCTTACCCTCCTTTCGTGACTTGGACATGAGCTATTCACTTATAATTTTGCATGAAAGTGGACTAGCAGCCGAGGCGCAAGGGAGAATGTGAAAAGTGTCAATATGTAGTAAAAAACTGAGAAATCCGTCCGATTTCGTCATTTGTTATCGAATCGACTTAAGCCAGATCGTCACATTGGATGCGCTTCTCTGTGAAACGGTTGTACTAATCGTCTGCAAAGCTATGTCGCCTGCTGCGGTATGCGAAGACACTAAAAGCACCATAGTAGAACACAGATGAAGCTTCTAAGTTGATGTAATAGCCGGTAAGATGTAGTACAATTCAAGTTGTAGGTATCGATTATTGAATTCTTACCCTCCTTTCGTGACTTGGACATGAGCTATTCACTTAAAATTTTGCATGAAAGTGGACTAGCAGCCGAGGTGCAAGGGAGAATGTGAAAAGTGTCAATATGTAGTAAAAAACTGAGAAATCCGTCCGATTTTGTCATATGTTATCGAATCGACTTAAGCCAGATCGTCACATTGGCCGCACTTCTTTCTGAAACGGTTACATTTATCGTCTGCAAAGCTATGTCGCGTGCTGCGGTATGCGGAGACAGTAAAAGCACCATAGTAGAACACAGATGAAGCACCTAAGTTGATGTAATAGCCAGTAAGAAGTAGTACAATTCAAGATTTAGGGATCGATTATTGACTTTTTAGCTGGCTTTGGTGCCTTGGACATGAGCTAGGACCTTAAGATTCTGCATGAAAGGAGGAATAGCAGCCGCGTTGCACGGGAGAATGTGAAAAGTGTTCATATGTAGTAAAAACCTAAGAAATCCGTCCGTTTTCGGCATTTGTTATCGAATCGACTTAAAGCCAGAACGTCACATTGGCCGCTCTTCTTTCTGAAACGACTGTACTTATCGTCTGCATAGCTATGTCGCGTGCTGCGGTATGCGGAGACACTAAAAGGAAGACTAGCAGCCGAGTTGCAAGGGAGAATGTGAAAAGTGTTCATATGTAGTAAAAACCTGAGAAATCCGTCCGTTTTCGTCATTTGTTATCGAATCGACTTAAAGCCAGATCGTCACATTGGTCGCTCTTCTGTCTGGAACGGATACATTTATCATCTGCAAAGCTATGTCGCGTGCTGCGGTATGCGGAGACACAAAAAGCACCATAGTAGAAAACAGATGAAGCTCCTAAGTTGATGTAATAGGTAGTAAGAAGTAGTACAATTCAAGTTTTAGGTATCGATAATTGACTTTTTACATTTCTTTGGTGCCTTGGACATGAGCTAGGGACTTATGATTTTGCATGAAAGGAGGACTAGCTCATGTCCAAGACACCAAAGCCAGCTAAAAGTCAATAATCGGTACAAAAAACTTGAATAGTAGTGCTTCTTACTGGCTATTACATCAACTTAGATGCTTCATCTGTGTTCTACTATGGTGTTTTCATTTTTTCCGCATACCGCAGCACGCGACATAGCTTTGCAGACGATAAGTACAACTGTTTCAGAGACAAGAGCTGCCAATGTGACGATCTGGCTTTAAGTCGATTGGATAACAAATGACGAAAACGGACGGATTTCTCAGGTTTTTCCTACATATGAACACTTTTCACATTCTCCCATGCAACTCTCTTGCTAGTCCTCCTTTCATGCAAAATCATAAGTCCCTAGCTCATGTCCAAGGCACCAAAGAAATGTAAAAAGTCAATTATCGATACCTAAAACTTGAATTGTACTACTTCTTACTACCTATTACATCAACTTAGGAGCTTCATCTGTTTTCTACTATGGTGCTTTTTGTGTCTCCGCATACCGCAGCACGCGACATAGCTTTGCAGATGATAAATGTAACCGTTCCAGACAGAAGAGCAACCAATGTGACGATCTGGATATAAGTCGACTCGATAACAAATGACGAAAACGGACGGATTTCTCAGGTTTTTCCTACATATGAACACTTTTCGCATTCTCCCGTGCAACTCGGCTGCTAGTCCACGTTTCATGCAATATCTTAAGTTCCTAGCTGATGTCCAAGGCACCAAAGAAGGGTAAAAAGTCTATAATCGATACCTAAAACTTGAATTCTACTACTTCTTACTGGCTATTACATCAACTTAGAAGCTTCGTCTGTGTTCTACTATGAGCTTTTAGTGTCTCCGCATATCGCAGCACGCGACATAGCTTTGCAGGCGATAAGTACAACAGTTTCAGAGACAAGAGCGGCCAATGTGACGATCTGTCTTTAAGTCGATTCGATAACAAATGACGAAAACGGACGGATTTCTCAGGTTTTTACTACATATGAACACTTTTCACATTCTCCCGTGCAACTCGGCTGCTAGTCATCCTTTCATGCAAAATCTTAAGTTCTTAGCTCATGTCCAAGGCACCAAAGAAGGATAAAAAGTCAATAATCGATACCTAAAACATAAATTCTACTACTTTTTAATAGCTATTACTTCAACTTAAGAGCTTCATCTGTGTTCTACTATGGTGCTTTTTGTGTCTCAGCTTACCGCAGCACGCGTCATAGCTTTGCAGATGATAAATGTAACCGTTTCAGACAGAAGATCGGCCAATGTGACGATATGGCTTTAAGTCGATTCGATAACCTATGACGAAAACGGACGGATTTCTCAGGTTTTTACTACATATGAACACTTTTCACATTCTCCCGTGCAACTCGGCTGCTAGTCCACGTTTCATGCAATATCTTAAGTTCATAGCTCATGTCCAAGGCACCAAAGAAGGGTAAAAAGTCAATAATCGGTACCTAAAACTTGAATTGTACTACATCTTACTGGCTATTACATCAACTTAGATGTTTCATCTGTGTTCTACTATGGTGCTTTTAGTGTCTCCGCATGCCGCAGCACGCGACATAGCTTTGCAGGCGATAAGTACAACAGTTTCAGAGACAAGAGCGGCCAATGTGACGATCTGTCTTTAAGTCGATTCGATAACAAATGACGAAAACGGACGGATTTCTCAGGTTTTTACTACATATGAACACTTTTCACATTCTCCCGTGTAACGCGGCTGCCAGTCCTCCTTCCATGCAATATCTTAAGTTCCTAGCTCATGACCAATGCACCAAAGAACAGTAAAAAGCCAATAATCGATACCTAAAACTTGAATTGTACTACTTCTTACTGGCAATTACATCAACTTAGAAGCTTCATCTGTGTTCTACTATGGTGCTTTTATTGTCTCCGCATACCACAGCAACTGACATAGCTTTGCAGACGATAAATGTAACTGTTTCAGACAGAAGAGCGGCCAATGTGACGATCTGGCTTTAAGTCGATTCGATAACAAATGACGAAAACGGACGGATTTCTCAGGTTTTTACTACATATGAACACTTCTCACATTCTCCCGTGCAACTCGGCTGCTAGTCCACGTTTCATGCAATATCGTTAGTTCCTAGCTCATGTCCAAGGCACCAAAGAAGGGTAAAAAGTCAATAATCGGTAACTAAAACTTGAATTGTACTACATCTTACTGGCTATTACATCAACTTAGAAGTTTCATCTGTGTTCTTCTATGGTACTTTTATTGTCTCCGCATACCGCAGCACGCGACATAGCTTTGCAGACGATAAATGTATCCGTATCAGAGAGAAGAGCGGCCAATGTGACGATCTGGCTTTAAGTCGATTGGATAACAAATGACGAAAATGGACGGATTTCTAAGGTTTTTGCTACATATGACCACTTTTCACATTCTTGCTTGCAACGCGGCTGCTAGTGCTCCTTTCATGCAAAATCTTAAGGTCCTAGCTCATGTCCAAGGCACCAAAGCCAGCTAAAAGTCAATAATCGGTACGTAAAACTTGAATTGTAGTACTTCTTACTGGCTATTACATCAACTTAGATGCTTCATCTGTGTTCTACTATGGTGTTTTTAGTGTCTCCGCATACCGCAGCACGCGACATAGCTTTGCATACGATATGTACAACCGTTTCAGAGACAAGAGCGGACAATGTGACGATCTGGCTTTAAGTCGATTCGATAACAAATGACGAAAACGGACGGATTTCTCAGGTTTTTACTACATATGAGACCTTTTCACATTCTCACGTGCAACGTGACTGCTAGTCATCCTTTCATGCAAAATCTTAAGGTCCTAGCTCATGTCCAAGGCACCAAAGCCAGCAAAAAAGTCAATAATCGATACCTAAAACCTGAGTTGTACTACTTCTTACTGGCTATTACATCAACTTAGAAGCTTCGACTGTGTTCTACTATGGTGCTTTTAGTGTCTCCGCATTCCGCAGCACGCGACATAGCTTTGCAGACAATAAACGTAACCGTTTCAGACAGAAGAGCGGCCAATGTGACGATCTGGCTTTAAGTCGATTCGATAACAAATGACGAAAACTGACGGATTTCTCAGGTTTTTCGACTTAAAGCTAGATCGTCACCTTGGCCGCACTTCACTCTGAAACGGTTACATTTATCGTCTGCAAAGCAATGTCGCGTGCTGCGGTATGCGGAGACACTAAAAGTAGCATAGGAGAACACAGATGAAGCTTCTAAGTTGATGTAATGGCCAGTAAGAAGTAGTACAATTCAAGTTTTAGGTTTCGATTATTGACTTTTTACCCTTCTTTGGTGCCTTGGACATGAGTTAGGAACTTAAGATATTGCATGAAACGTGGACTAGCAGCCGAGTTGCACGGGAGAATGTGAAAAGTGTTCATATGTAGTAAAAACCGTACAAATCCGTCCGTTTTCGTCATAGGTTATCGAATCGACTTAAAGCCAAATCGTCACATTGGCCGTTCTTCTCTCTGAAACGGTTACATTTATCGCCTGCAAAGCTATGTCGCGTGCTGCGGTATGCGGAGACACTAAAAGTACCATAGAAGAACACAGAAAAAGCTTCTAAGTTGATGTAATGGCCAGTAAGAAGTAGTAGAATTCAAGATTTAGGTATAGATTATTTACTTTTTACCCTTCTTTGGTGCCTTGGACATGAGCTAGGAACTTTAGATATTGCATGAAAGGAGGACTAGCAGCCGAGTTGCACGGGAGAACGTGAAAAGTGTTCATATGTAGTAAAAACCTGATAAATCCGTCCGTTTTCGTCATTGGTTATCGAATCGACTTAAAGCCAGATCGTCACATTGGCCGCTCTTCTGTCTGAAACGGTTACATTTATCGTCTGCAAAGCTATGTCGCGTGCTGCGGTATTCGGAGACACAAAAATGCACCATAGTAGAACACAGATGAAGCTCCGAAGTTGATGTAATAGCTAGTAAGAAGTAGTACAATTCAAGTTTTAGGTATCAATTATTGACTTTTTACCCTCCTTTAGTGCCTTGGACATGAGCTAGGGCCTTATGATTTTGCATGAAAGGAGGACTAACAACCGCGTTGCGTGGGAGAATGTGAAAAGTGTTCATATGTAGGAAAAACCTGAGAAATCCGTCCGTTTTCGTCATTTGTTATCGAGTCGACTTAAAGCCAGATCGTCACCTTGGCCGCTCTTCACTCTGAAACGGTTACATTTATCGTCTGCAAAGCTATGTCGCGTGCTGCGGTATGCGGAGACACAAAAAGCACCATAGTAGACCACAGATGAAGCTCCTAACTTGATGTAATAGCTAGTAAGAAGTAATACAATTCAAGTTTTAGGTATCGGTTATTGACTTTTTACCCTTCTTTGGTGCCTTGGATATGAGCTAGGGACTTATGATTTTGCATGAAAGGAGGACTAGCAGACGCGTTGCATGGGAGAATGTGAATAGTGTTCATATGTAGGAAAAACCTGAAAAATCCGTCAGTTTTCGTCATTTGTTATCGAATCGACTTAAAGCCAGATCGTCACACTGGCCGCTCTTCTGTCTGAAACGGTTACGATTATAGTCTGCAAAGCTATGTCGCCTGCTGCGGTATGCGGAGACACTAAAAGCACCATAGTAGAACACAGATGAAGCTTCTAAGTTGATGTAATAGCCAGTAAGAAGTACTACAACACAGGTTTTAGGTATCGATTATTGAATTTTTTGGTGGCTTTGGTGCCTTGGACATGAGCTAGGACCTTAAGATTCTGCATGAAAGGAGGACTAGCAGCCGAGTTGCACGGGAGAATGTCAAAAGTGTTCATATGTAGTAAAAACCTGAGAAATCCGTCAGTTTTCGTCATTTGTTATCGAATCGACTTAAAGCCAGATCGTCACATTGGCCGCTCTTCTGTCTGAAACGGTTACGTTTATTGTCTGCAAAGGTATGTCGCGTGCTGCGGAATGCGGAGACACAAAAAGCACCATAGCAGAAAACAGATGAAGCTCCTAAGTTGATGTAATAGGTAGTAAGAAGTAGTACAATTCAAGTTTTAGGTATCGATTATTGACTTTTTACATTTCTTTGGTGCCTTTTTACATGAGCTAGGGACTTATGATTTTGCATGAAAGGAGGACTAGCAGCCGCGTTGCATGGGAGAATGTGAAAAGTGTTAATATGTAGTAAAAATCTGAGTAATCCGTCCGTTTTCTTCATTTGTTATCGAATCGACTTAAAGCCAGATCGTCACATTAGCCGCTCTTCGCTCTGAAACAGTTGTACTTATCGTCTGCAAAGCTATGTCGCGTGCTGCGGTATGTGGAAACACTAAAAGAACCATAGTAGAACACAGATGAAGCGTCTAAGTTGATGTAATAGACAGTAAGAAGTAGTACAATTCAAGTTTTAGGTATCGATTATTGACTTTTTAGCCTTCTTTAATTCCTTGGACATGAGCTAGGGATTATGATTTTGCATGAAAGGAGGAATAGCAGCCGCGTTGCATGGGAGAATGTGAAAAGTGTTCATATGTAGGAAAAACCTGAGCAATCCGTCCGTTTTCGTCATTAGTTGTCGAGTCGACTTAGAGCCAGATCGTCACACTGGCCGCTCTCCTCTCTGAAACGGTTGTACTTATCATCTGCAAAGCACCGTCGCGTGCTGCGGTATGCGGAGACACAAAAAGCGCCATAGTAGAACACAGATGAGGATTCTAAGTTGATGTAATAGCCAGTACGAAGTAGTACAATTCAAGTTTTAGGTATCGATAATTGACTTTTTACCCTAGTTTGGTGCCTTGGACATGAGCTAAGAACTTAAGATTTTGCATGAAAGGAGGGCTAGCAGCCGCGTTACACGGGAGAATGTGAAAAGTATTCATATGTAGTAAAAATCTGAGTAATCCGTCCGTTTTCTTCATTTGTTATCGAATCGACTTAAAGCCAGATCGTCACATTAGCTGCTTTTCGCTCTGAAACTGTTGTACTTATAGTCTGCAAAGCTATGTCGCGTGCTGCGGTATGTGGAGACACTAAAAGAACCATAGTAGAACATAGATGAAGCTTCTAAGTTGATGTAATAGACAGTAAGAAGTAGTACAACTCAAGTTTTAGGTATCGATTATTGACTTTTTAGCAGGCTTTGGTGCCTTGGACATGAGCTAGTACCTTAAGATTCTGCATGAATGGAGGACTAGCAGCCGAGTTGCATGGGAGAATGTGAAAAGTTTTCATATGTAGTAAAGACCTGAGAAATCCGTCCGTTTTCGTTATTTGTTATCGAATCGACTTAAACCCAGGTCGTCACATTGGCCGCTCTTCTCTCTGAAACGGTTGTACTTATCGTCCGCAAAGCTATGTCGCGTGCTGCGGTATGCGGAGACACTAAAAGCACCATAGTAGAACACAGATGAAGCTTCTAATTTGAAGTAATAGCCATTAAGAAGTAGTACAATTCAAGTTTTAGGTATCGATTAATGACATTTTACCCTTCTTTGGTGCCTTGGTCTTGAGCTATTAACTTGAGATATTGCATGAACGGAGAACTAGCTCCCGAGTTGCACGGGAGAATGTGAAAAGTATTCATATGTAGTAAAAACCTGAGATATCCGTCCGTTTTCGTCATTTGTTATCGAATCGCCTTAGAGCCAGATCGTCACATTGGCCGCTCTTCTGTCTGAAACGGATACATTTATCGTCTGCAAAGCTATGTTGCGTGCTGCGGTATGCGGAGACACTAAAAGTACCATAGAAGAACACAGATGAAGCTTCTAAGTTGATGTAATGGCCAGTAAGAAGTAATAGAATTCAAGTTTTTGGTATAGATTATTGACTTTTTACCCTTCTTTGGTGCCTTGCACATGAGCTAGGAACTTAATATATTGCATGAAAGGAGGAATAGCAGCCGAGTTGCACGGGAGAATGTGAAAAGTGCTCATATGTAGGAAAAACCTAAGAAATCCATCCGTTTTCGTCATTTGTTATCGAGTCGACTTAAAGCCAGATCGTCACATTGGCCGCTCTTCTCTCTGAAACGGTTGAACTTATCGTCTGCAAAGCTATGTCACGTGCTGTGGTATGCGGAGACACTAAAAGCACCATAGTAGGACACAGATGAAGCTTCTAAGTTGATGTAATAGCCAGTAAGACGTAGTGGAATTCAAGTTTTAGGTATCGATTAATGACATTTTACCCTTCTTTGGTGCCTTGGACTTGAGCTATTAACTTGAGATATTGCATGGACGGAGAACTAGCTCCCGAGTTGCACGGGAGAATGTGAAAAGTGTTCATATGTAGGAAAAACTTGAGATATCCGTCCGTTTTCGTCATTTGTTATCGAATCGCCTTAGAGCCAGATCGTCACATTGGCCGCTCTTCTGTCTGAAACGGATACATTTATCGTCTGCAAAGCTATGTCGCGTGCTGCGGTATGCGGAGACACTAAAAGTACCATAGAAGAACACAGATGAAGCTTCTAAGTTGATGTAATAGCCAGTAACAAGTAGTACAATTCAAGTTTCAGTTATCGATTATTGACTTTTTAGCTGGCTTTCGTGCCTTGGACATGAGCTAGGACCTTAACATTCAGTTTGAAAAGAAGACTAGCAGCCGAGTTGCACCGGAGAATGTGAAAAGTGTTCATATGTTGTAAAAGCCTGAGAAATCCGTCCGTTTTCGTCATTTGTTATCGAATCGACTTAAAGCCAGATCGTCACATTGGCCGCTCTTCTCTCTGAAACGGTTGAACTTATCGTCTGCAAAGCTATGTTGCGTGCTGCGGTATGAGGAGACAGTAAAAGCACCAAGTAGGACACAGATGAGGCTTCTAAGTTGATGTAATAGCCAGTAAGAAGTAGTACAATTCAAGTTTTAGGTATCGATTGTTGCCTTTTTACCCTTCTTTGGTGCCTTGGACATGAGCTAGGGACTTAATATTTTGCATGGAAGGAGGACTAGCAGCCGCGTTGCACGTGAGAATGTGAAAAGTGTTCATATGTAGTAAAAACCTGAGAAATCCGTCAGTTTTCGTCATTTGTTATCGAATCGACTTAAAGCCAGATCGTCACATTTGCCGCTCGTCTGTCTGAAACGGATACATTTATCGTCTGATATTTATGTCACGTGCTGCTGTATGCGGAGACACTAAAAGCACCATAGTAGAACACAGATGAAGCTTCTAAATTGATGTAATAGCCGGTAAGAAGTAGTAGAATTAAATTTTTAGGTATCGATTATTGACTTTTTACCCCTCTTTGGTGCCTTGGACTTGAGCTAGGAACTTAAGATATTGCATGAAATGAGGACTAGCAGCCGAGTTGCACGGGAGAATGTGAAAAGTGTTCATATGTAGTAAAAACGTGATAAATCCGTCCGTTTTCGTAATTTGTTATCGAATCGACTTAAAGCCAGATCGTCACATTGGCCATCTCCGCTCTGAAACAGTTGTACTTATCGTCTGCAAAGCTATGTCACGTGCTGCGGTATGCGGAGACAATATAAGCACCATAGTAGAACACAGATGAAGCTTCTAAGTTGATGTAATAGCCAGTAAGAAGTAGTACAATTCAAGTTTTAACTATCGATTATTGACTTTTTACCCTTCTTTGGTGCATTGGACATGTGCTAGGAACTTCAGATTTTGCATGGAAGGAGGACTAGCAGCCGCGTTGCACGGGAGAATGTGAAAAGTGTTCATAAGTAGTAAAAACCTGAGAAATCCGTCAGTTTTCGTCATTTGTTATCGAATCGACTTAAAGCCAGATCGTCACATTGGCCGCTCTTCTGTCTAAAACGATTACATTTATCGTTACAAAGATATGTCGCGTGCTGCGGTATGCGGAGACACTAAAAGCACCATAGTAGAACACAGATGAAGCTTCTAAGTTGATGTAATATCCAGTAAGAAGTAGTACAATTCAAGTTTTAACTATCGATTAATGACTTTTTAGCTTGCTTTGGTGCCTTGGACATGACCTAGGACCTTAAGATTCTGCATGAAAGGAGGACTAGAAGCCGCGTTGCATGGGAGAATGTGAAAAGTGCTCATATGTAGTAAAAACCTGAGAAATCCGTCCGTTTTCGTCATTTGTTATCGAGTCGACTTAAAGCCAGATCGTCACATTGGCCGCTCTTCTGTCTGAAACGGTTACATTTATCATCTGCAAAGCTATGTCGCGTGCTGCGGTATGCGGAGACACAAAAAGCACCATAGTAGAAAACAGATGAAGCTCCTAAGTTGATGTAATAGGTAGTAAGAAATAGTACAATTCAAGTTTTAGGTATCGATTATTGACTTTTTTGCTGGCTTTGGAGCCTTGGACATGAGCTAGAACCTTAAGATTCTGCATGAAGGGAGGACTAGCAGCCGTGTTGCACGGGAGAATGTGAAAAGTGTTCATATGTAGTATAAACCTGATAAATCTGTCCGTTTTCGTAATTTGTTATCGAATCGACTTAAAGCCAGATGGTTACATTGGCTGACCTCCTCTATGAAACAGTTGTACTTATCGTATGCAAAGCTATGTCACGTGCTGCGGTATGCGGAGAATTTAAAAGCACCATAGTAGAACACAGATGAAGCTTCTAAGTTGATGTAATAGCCAGTAAGAAGTAGTACAATTCAAGTTTTAGGTATCGATAATTGACTTTTACCCTTCTTTGGTTCCTTGGACATGAGCTAAGACCTTAAGATTTTTCATGAAAGGAGGATTAGCAGCCGCGTTGCACGGGAGAATGTGAAAAGTTTTCATATGTAGTAAAAGCCTGAGAAATCCGTCCGTGTTCGTCATTTGTTATCGAATCGACTTAAAGCCAGATCGTCAAATTGGCCGCTCTTCTTTCTGAAACGGTTACGTTTATTGTCTGCAAAGCTATGTCGCGCGCTGCGGTATGCGGAGACACTAAAAGCACCATAGTAGAACACAGATGAAGCTTCTAAGTTGATGTAATAGCCAGTAAGAAGTAGTAGAATTCAAGTTTTAGGTATCGGTTATTGACTTCTTACCCTTCTTTGATGCCTTGGACATGAGCTAGGAACTTAAGATTTTGCATGAAAGGAGGGCTAGCAGCCGCGTTACACGGGAGAATGTGAAAAGTATTTATATGTAGTAAAAATCTGAGGAATCCATCCGTTTTCTTCATTTGTTATCGAATCGACTTAAAGCCAGATCGTCACATTAGCCGCTCTTCGCTCTGAAACAATTGTACATATCGTCTGCAAAGCTATGTCGCGTGCTGCGGTATGTGGAGACACTAAAAGAACCATAGTAGAACACAGATGAAGCTTCTAAGTTGATGTAATAGACAGTAAGAAGTAGTACAATTCAAGTTTTAGGTATCGATAATTGACTTTTTAGCTGGCTTTGGTGCCTTGGACATGAGCTAGTACCTTAAGATTGTGCATGAATGGAGGACTAGCAGCCGAGTTGCATGGGAGAATGTGAAAAGTGTTCATATGTAGTAAAGACCTGATAAATCCGTCCGTTTTCTTCATTCGTTATCGAATCGACTTAAAGCCAGATCGTCACATTGGCCGCTCTTCTGTCTGAAACGGTTACATTTATCGTCTGCAAAGCTATGTCGCGTGCTGCGGTATGCGGAGACACTAAAAACACCATAGTAGAACACAGATGAAGCATCTAAGTTGATGTAATAGCCAGTAAGAAGTACTACAATTCAAGTTTTACGTACCGATTATTGACTTTTAGCTGGCTTTGGTTCCTTGGACATGAGCTAGGACCTTAAGATTTTGAATGAAAGTAGCACTAGCAGCCGCGTTGCACGCGAGAATGTGAAAAGTGTTCATATGTAGTAAAAACCTGAGAAATCCGTCAGTTTGCGTCTTTTGTTATCGAATCGACTTAAAGCCAGATCGTCACATTGGCCGCTCTTTTGTCTGAAACGGTTACGTTTATTGTCTGCAAAGCTATGTCGCGTGCTGCGGTATGCGGAGACACTAAAAGCACCATAGTAGAACACAGATGAAGCTTCTAAGTTGATGTAATAGCCGGTAAGAAGTAGTACAACTCAGGTTTTAGGTATTGATTATTGACTTTTTTGCTGGCTTTGGTGCCTTGGACATGAGCTAGGACCTTAAGATTCTGCATGAAAGGAGGACTAGCAGCCGAGTTGCACGGGAGAATGTGAAAAGTGTTCTAATGTAGTAAAAACGTGATAAATCCGTCAGTTTTCGTAATTTGTTATCGAATCGACTTAAAGCTAGACGTCACATTGGCCGCTCTTCTGTTTGAAACGGTTACGTTTATTGTCTGCAAAGCTACGTCGCGTGCTGCGGTATGCGTAGACACAAGAAGCTCATAGTAGAACACAGATGAAGCTCATAAGTTGATGTAATAGGTAGTAAGAAGTAGTAGAATTCAACTTTTAGGTATCGATTATTGACTTTTTACCCTTCTTTGGAGCCTTGGACATGAGCTAGGAACATATGATATTGCATGAAACGTGGACTAGCAGCCGAGTTGCACGGGAGAATGTGAAAAGTGTTCATATGTAGGAAAAACCTGAGAAATCCGTCCGTTTACGTCATTTGTTATCGAGTCGACTTAAAGCCAGATCGTCACATTGGCCGCTCTTCTGTCTGAAACGGTTACATTTATCATCTGCAAAGCTATGTCGCGTGCTGCGGTATGCGGAGACACAAAAAGCACCATAGTAGAAAACAGAAGAAGCTCATAAGTTGATGTAATAGGTAGTAAGAAGTAGTAGAATTCAACTTTTAGGTATCGATTATTGACTTTTTACATTTCTTTGGTGCCTTGGACATGACCTAGGGACTTATGATTTTGCATGAAAGGAGGACAAGCAGCCGCGTTGCATGGGAGAATGTGAAATGTTTTCATATGTAGGAAAAACCTGAGAAATCCGTCCGTTTTCGTCATTTGTTATAGAGTCGACTTAAAGCCAGATCGTCACATTGGCCGCTCTCCTCTCTGAAACGGTTGTACTTATCATATCCAAAGCTATGTCGCATCCTGCGGTATGCGGAGACAATAAAAGCACCATAGTAGAACACAGATGAAGCTTCTAAGTTGATGTAATAGCCAGTAAGGAGTAGTACAATTCATGTTTTATTTATCGATTATTGAATTTTTAGCTGGCTTTGGAGCCTTGGACATGAGCTAGGACCTTAAGATTCTGCTTGAAAGGAAGACTAGCAGCCGATTTGCACGGGAGAATGTGAAAACTGTTCATATGTTGTAAAAGCCTGAGAAATCCGTCCGTTTTCGTCATATGTTATCGAATCGACTTAAAGCCAGATCGTCACATTGGCCGCACTTCTGTCTGAAACGGATACATTTATCGTCTGAAAAGCTATGTCGCGTGCTGCGGTATGCGGAGACCCAAAAAGCACCATAGTAGAAAACAGATGAAGCTCCTAAGTTGATGTAATAGGTAGTAAGAAGTAGTACAATTCAAGTTTTACGTATCGATTATTGACTTTTTACATTTCTTTGGTGCCTTGGACATGAGCTAGGGATTTATGATTTTGCATGAAAGGAGGACTAGCAGCCGAGTTGCACGGGGGAATGTGAAAAGTGTTCATATGTAGTATAAACCTGATAAATCCGTCCGTATTCTTCATTTGTTATCGAATCGACTTAAAGCCAGATCGTCACATTAGCCGCTCTTCGCTCTGAAACAGTTGTACTCATCGTCTGCAAAGCTATGTCGCGTGCTGCGGTATGTGGAGACACTAAAAGCACCATAGTAGAACACAGATGAAGATTCTAAGTTGATGTAATAGCCAGTAAGTAGTAGTAAAATTCAAGTATTAGGTATCAATTATTGACTTTTTACCCTTCTTTGGTGCCTTGGACATGAGCTAAGAACTTAAGATTTTGCATGGAAGGAGGACTAGAAAGCCGCGTTACAAGGGAGTATGTGAAAAGTGTTCATATGTAGTAAAAATCTGAGAAATCCGTATATTTTCTTAATTTGTTATCGAATCGACTTAAAGCCAGATCGTCATATTAGCCGCTCTTCGCTCTGAAACGGCTGTACTTATCGTCTGCAAAGCTATGTCGCGTGCTGCGGTATGCGGAGACACTAAAAGCACCATAGTAGAACACAGATGAAGCTTCTAAGTTAATGTAATAGCCAGTAAGAAGAAGTACAACTCAGGTGTTAGGTATCGATTATTGACTTTTTTGCTGGCTTTGGTGCCTTGGACATGAGCTAGGACCTTAAGATTTTGCATGAAAGGAGCACTAGCAGCCGCGTTGCACGCGAGAATGTGAAAAGTGTTCATATGTAGTAAAAACCTGAGAAATCCGTCCGTTTTCGTCATTTGTTATCCAATCGACTTAATGCCAGATCGTCACATTGGCCGCTCTTCTGTCTGAAACGGATACATTTATCGTCTGAAAAGCTATGTCGCGTGCTGCGGTATGCGGAGACCCAAAAAGCACCATAGTAGAAAACAGATGAAGCTCCTAAGTTGATGTAATAGGTAGTAAGAAGTAGTACAATTCAAGTTTTACGTATCGATTATTGACTTTTTACATTTCTTTGGTGCCTTGGACATGAGCTAGGGATTATGATTTTGCATGAAAGGAGGACTAGCAGCCGCGTTGCACGAGAGAATGTGAAAAGTGTTCATATGTAGTAAAATACTGAGAAATCCGTCCGTATTCTTCATTTGTTATCGAATCGACTTAAAGCCAGATCGTCACATTAGCCGCTCTTCGCTCTGAAACAGTTGTACTCATCGTCTGCAAAGCTATGTCGCGTGCTGCGGTATGCGGAGACACTAAAAGCACCATAGTAGAACACAGATGAAGCTTCTAAGTTGATGTAATAGCAAGTAAGAAGTAGTACAATTCAAGTTTTAAGTATCGATTATTGACTTCTTACCCTTCTTTGGTGCCTTGGGCATGAGCTAGCAACTTAAGATTTTGCATGAAAGGAGGGCTAGCAGCCGCGTTGCACGGGAGAATGTGAAAAGTGTTCATATGTAGTAAAAATCTGAGAAATCCGTCAGTTTTAAAGCCAGATCGACGCATTGGCCGCTCTTCTGTCTGAAACGGTTACGTTTATTGTCTGCAATGCTATGTCGCGTGCTGCGGTATACCGAGACACTAAAAGCTCATAGTAGAACACAGATGAAGCTTCTAAGTTGATGTAATAGCCAGTAAGAAGTAGTACAATTCAAGTTTTAGGTATCGATTATTGACTTTTTACCCTTCTTTAATGCCTTGGACATGAGCTAGGGATTATGATTTTGCATGAAAGGAGGACTAGCAGCCGCGTTGCACGGGAGAATGTGAAAAGTGTTCATATGTAGGAAAAACCTGAGAAATCCGTCCGTTTTCGTCATTTGTTATCGAGTCGACTTAAAGCCAGATCGTCACATTGGCCGCTTTTCTGTCTGAAACGGTTACATTTATCATCTGCAAAGCTATGTCGCGTGCTGCGGTATGCGGAGACACAAAAAGCACCATAGTAGAAAACAGATGAAGCTCCTAAGTTGATGTAATAGGTAGTAAGAAGTAGAAAAATTCAAGTTTTAGGTATCGATTATTGACTTTTTACATTTCTTTGGTGCCTTGGACATGCGCTAGGGACTTATGATTTTGCATGAAAGGAGGACTAGCAGAGGCGTTCCATGGGAGAATGTGAAAAGTGTTCATATGTAGGAAGAACCTGAGAAATCCGTCAGTTTTCGTCATTCGTTATCGAATCGACTTAAAGCCAGATCGTCACATTGGCCGCTCTTCTGTCTGAAACGGTTACGTTTATCGTCTGCAAAGCTATGTCGCGTGCTGCGTTATACGGAGACACTAAATGCACCATAGTAGAACACAGATGAAGCTTGTAAGTTGATGTAATAGCCAGTAAGAAGTAGTAGAACTCAAGTTTTAGGTATCGATTATTGACATTTAACCCTTCTTTGGTGCCTTGGACTTGAGCTATTAACTTAAGATATTGCATGAACGGAGGACTAGCAGCCGAGTTGCACGGGAGAATGTGAAAAGTGTTCAAATGTAGTAAAAACCTGAGATATCCGTCCGTTTTCGTCATTTGTTATCGAATCGCCTTAAAGCCAGATCGTCACATTGGCCGCTCTTCTGTCTGAAACGGATACATTTATCGTCTGCAAAGCTATGTCGCGTGCTGCGGTATGCGGAGACCCAAAAAGCACCATAGTAGAAAACAGATGAAGCTCCTAAGTTGATGTAATAGGTAGTAAGAAGTAGTACAATTCAAGTTTTACGTATCGATTATTGACTTTTTACATTTCTTTGGTGCCTTGGACATGAGCTAGGGATTATGATTTTGCATGAAAGGAGGACTAGCAGCCGCGTTGCACGCGAGAATGTGAAAAGTGTTCATATGTAGTAAAATACTGAGAAATCCGTCCGTATTCTTCATTTGTTATCGAATCGACTTAAAGCCAGATCGTCACATTAGCCGCTCTTCGCTCTGAAACAGTTGTACTCATCGTCTGCAAAGCTATGTCGCGTGCTGCGGTATGCGGAGACACTAAAAGCACCATAGTAGAACACAGATGAAGCTTCTAAGTTGATGTAATAGCAAGTAAGAAGTAGTACAATTCAAGTTATAAGTATCGATTATTGACTTCTTACCCTTCTTTGGTGCCTTGGACATGAGCTAGCAACTTAAGATTTTGCATGAAAGGAGGGCTAGCAGCCGCGTTGCACGGGAGAATGTGAAAAGTGTTCATATGTAGTAAAAATCTGAGAAATCCGTCAGTTTTCATCGTTTGTTATCGAATCGTTTTAAAGCCAGATCGACGCATTGGCCGCTCTTCTGTCTGAAACGGTTACGTTTATTGTCTGCAATGCTATGTCGCGTGCTGCGGTATACCGAGACACTAAAAGCTCATAGTAGAACACAGATGAAGCTTCTAAGTTGATGTAATAGCCAGTAAGAAGTAGTACAATTCAAGTTTTAGGTATCGATTATTGACTTTTTACCCTTCTTTAATGCCTTGGACATGAGCTAGGGATTATGATTTTGCATGAAAGGAGGACTAGCAGCCGCGTTGCACGGGAGAATGTGAAAAGTGTTCATATGTAGGAAAAACCTGAGAAATCCGTCCGTTTTCGTCATTTGTTATCGAGTCGACTTAAAGCCAGATCGTCATATTGGCCGCTTTTCTGTCTGAAACGGTTACATTTATCATCTGCAAAGCTATGTCGCGTGCTGCGGTATGCGGAGACACAAAAAGCACCATAGTAGAAAACAGATGAAGCTCCTAAGTTGATGTAATAGGTAGTAAGAAGTAGAAAAATTCAAGTTTTAGGTATCGATTATTGACTTTTTACATTTCTTTGGTGCCTTGGACATGCGCTAGGGACTTATGATTTTGCATGAAAGGAGGACTAGCAGAGGCGTTCCATGGGAGAATGTGAAAAGTGTTCATATGTAGGAAGAACCTGAGAAATCCGTCAGTTTTCGTCATTCGTTATCGAATCGACTTAAAGCCAGATCGTCACATTGGCCGCTCTTCTGTCTGAAACGGTTACGTTTATCGTCTGCAAAGCTATGTCGCGTGCTGCGTTATACGGAGACACTAAATGCACCATAGTAGAACACAGATGAAGCTTGTAAGTTGATGTAATAGCCAGTAAGAAGTAGTAGAACTCAAGTTTTAGGTATCGATTATTGACATTTAACCCTTCTTTGGTGCCTTGGACTTGAGCTATTAACTTAAGATATTGCATGAACGGAGGACTAGCAGCCGAGTTGCACGGGAGAATGTGAAAAGTGTTCAAATGTAGTAAAAATCTGAGATATCCGTCCGTTTTCGTCATTTGTTATCGAATCGCCTTAAAGCCAGATCGTCACATTGGCCGCTCTTCTGTCTGAAACGGATACATTTATCGTCTGCAAAGCTATGTCGCGTGCTGCGGTATGCGGAGACACGAAAAGTACCATAGAAGAACACAGATGAATCTTCTAAGTTGATGTAATGGCCAGTAAGAAGTAGTAGAATTCAAGTTTTAGGTATAGATTATTGACTTTTTACCCTTCTTTGGTGCCTTGGACATGAGCTAGGAACTTAAGATATTTCATGAAAGGAGGAATAGCAGCCTAGTTGCACGGGAAAATGTGAAAAGTGTTCAAATGTAGTAAAAACCTGAGATATCCGTCCGTTTTCGTCATTTGTTATCGAATCGCCTTAAAGCCAGATCGTCACATTGGCCGCTCTTCTGTCTGAAACGGATACATTTATCGTCTGCAAAGCTATGTCGCGTGCTGCGGTATGCGGAGACACTAAAAGTACCATAGAAGAACACAGATGAAGCTTCTATGTTGATGTAATGGCCAGTAAGAAGTAGTAGAATTTAAGTTTTAGGTATAGATTATTGACTTTTTACCCTTCTTTGGTGCCTTGGCCATGAGCTAGGAACTTAAGATATTTCATGAAAGGAGGAATAGCAGCCGAGTTGCACGGGAGAATGTGAAAAGTGTTCATATGTAGGAAAAACCTGAGAAATCCGTCACTTTTCGTCATTTGCTATCGAATCGACTTAAAGCCAGATCGTCACATTACCCCGCTATTCGCTCTGAAACGGTTGTACTTATCGTCTGCAAAGCTATGTCGCGTGCTGCGGTATGCGGAGACACTAAAAGCACCATAGTAGAACACAGATCAAGCTTCTAAGTTGATGTAATAGCAAGGAAGAGGTAGTACAATTCAAGTTTTACGTATCGATTATTGACTTTTTACCCTTCTTTGGTGCCTTGGACATGAGCTAGGGATTTTTGATTTTGCATGAAAGGAGGACTAGCAGCCGCGTTGCATGGGAGAATGTGAAAAGTGTTCATATGTAGTAAAAGCCTGAGAAATCCGTCCGTTTTCATCATTTGTTATCGAGTTGACTTAAAGCCAGATCGTCACCTTGGCCGCTCTGCTGTCTGAAACGGTTACACTTATCGTCTGCAAAGCAATGTCGCGTGCTGTGGTATGCGGAGACACAAAAAGCACCATAGTAGAACACAGATGAAGCTCCTAAGTTGATGTAATAGCTAGGAAGAAGTAGTAAAATTCAAGTTTTAGGTATCGGTTATTGACTTTTTACCCTTCTTTGGTGCCTTGGACATGAGCTAGGGACTTATGATTTTGCATGAAAGGAGGACTAGCAGACGCGTTGCATGGGAGAATGTGAAAAGTTTCATATGTAGTAAAAACCTGAGAAATCAGTCAGTTTTCGTCATTTGTTATCGAATCGACTTAAAGCCAGATCGTCACATTGGCAATCTCCTCTCTGAAACAGTTGTACTTATCGTCTGCAAAGCTATGTCATGTGCTGCGGTATGCGGAAACAATAAAAGCACCATAGTAGAACACAGATGAAGTTTCTATGTTGATGTAATAGCCAGTAAGAAGTAGTGCAACTCAGGTTTTAGGTATCGATTATTGACTTTTTTGCTGGCTTTGGTGCCTTGGACATGAGCTAGCACCTTAAGATTCTGCATGAAATGAGGACTAGCAGCCGAGTTGCACGGGAGAATGTAAAAAGTGTTCTTATGTAGTAAATACCTGAGAAATCCGTCAGTTTTCGTCATTTGTTATCGAATCGACTTAAAGCCAGATCGTCACATTGGCCGCTCTTCTGTCTGTAACGGTTACGTTTCTTGTCTGCAAAGCTATGTCGCGAGCTGCGGTATGCGGAGACACTAAAAGCAAAATAGTAGAACACAGATGAATCTTCTATCTTGATGTAATAGCCAGTAAGAAGTAGTACAACTCAGGTTTTAGGTATCGATTATTGACATTTTTGCCGGCTTTGGTGCCTTGGACATGAGCTAGAACCTTAAGATACTGCATGAAAGGAAGACTACCAGCCCCGTTGCATGGGAGAATGTGAAAAGTGTTCATATGTAGTTAAAACCTGAGAAATCCGACCGTTTTCGTCATTTGTTAACGAATCGACTTTAAACCAGATCGTCACATTGGCCGCTCTTCTCTCTGAAACGATTACATTTATCGTCTGCAAAGCTATGTCGCGTGCTGCATTATGCGGAGACACTAAACGCACCATAGTAGAACACATATGAAGCTTCTACGTTGATGTAATAGCCAATAAGAAGTAGTGCAATGCAATTTTTAGTTACCGATTATTGACATTTTAAACGGCTTTGGTGCCTTGGACATAAGCTAGGACCTTAAGATTTTGCATGAAAGGAGGACTAGCAGCCCCGTTGCATGGGAGAATGTGAAAAGTGTTCATATGTAGTAAAAACCTGAGAAATCCGTCAGTTTTCGTCATTTGTTATCGAATCGACTTAAAGCCAGATCGTCACATTGGCCGCTCTTATGTCTGAAACGGTTACGTTTATTGTCTGCAAAGCTATGTCGCGTGCTGCGGTATGCGGAGACAATACAAGCACACTAGTAGAACACAGATGAAGCTTGTAAGTTGATGTAATAGCCAGTAAAAAGTAGTACAATTCAAGTTTTAGGTATCGATAATTGACTTTTTACTCTTCTTTGGTGCCTTGGACATGAGCTAAGAAGTTAACATTTTTCATGAAAGGAGGACTATCAGCCGCGTTGCACGAGAGAATGTGAAAAGTTTTCATATGTAGTAAAAGCCTGAGAAATCCGTCCGTGTTCGTCATTTGTTATCGATTCGACATAAAGCCAGATCGTCAAATTGGCCGCTCTTCTTTCTGAAACGATTACGTTTATTGTCTGCAAAGCTATGTCGCGTGCTGCGGTATGCGGAGACACAAAAAGCACCATAGTAGAACACAGATGAAGCTCCTAAGTTGATGTAATAGCTATGAAGAAGTAGAAAAATTCAAGTTTTAGGTATCGATTATTGACTTTTTACATTTCTTTGGTGCCTTGGACATGAGCTAGGGACTTATGATTTTGCATGAAAGGAGGACTAGCAGACGCGTTGCATGGGAGAATGTGAAGAGTTTCATATGTAGGAAAAACCTGAGAAATCCGTCAGTTTTTGTCATTTGTTATCGAATCGACTTAAAGCCAGATCAACACATTGGCCGCTCTTCTGTCTGAAACGGTTACGTTTATTGTCTGCAAAGCTATGTCGCGTGCTGCGTTATGCGGAGACACTAAATGCACCATAGTAGAACACAGATGAAACTCCTAAGTTGATGTAATAGCTAGTAAGAAGTAGTACAATTCAAGTTTTAGGTATCAATTATTGACTTTTTACCCTTCTTTAATGCCTTGGACATGAGCTAGGGATTATGATTTTGCATGAAAGGAGTACTAGCAGCCGCGTTGCATGGGAGAATGTGAAATGTGTTCATATGTAGGAAAAACCTGAGAAATCCGTCCGTTTTCGTCATTTGTTCCCGAGTCGACTTAGAGCCAGATCGTCACACTGGCCGCTCTCCTCTCTGAAACAGTTGTACTTATCGTTTGCAAAGCAATGTCACGTGCTGCGGTATGCAGAGATACTAAAAGAACCTTAGTAGAACACAGATGAAGCTTCTAAGTTGATGTAATAGCCAGTAAGAAGTAGTACAATTCAAGTTTTAGATATCGATTATTGACTTTTTACCCTTCTTTAATGCCTTGGGCATGAGCTAGGGATTATGATTTTGCATGAAAGGAGGACTAGCAGCCGCGTTGCATGGGAGAATTTGAAAAGTGTTCATATGTAGGAAAAACCTGAGAAATCCGTCCGTTTTCGTCATTTGTTGTCGAGTCGACTTAGAGCCAGATCGTCACACTGGCCGCTCTCCTCTCTGAAACGGTTGTACTTATCATCTGCAAAGCTATGTCGCGTGCTGCGGTATGCGGAGACAATAAAAGCACCATAGTAGAACACAGATGAAGTTTCTAAGTTGATGTAATAGCCAGTAAGAAGTAATACAACTCAGGTTTTAGGTATCGATTATTGACTTTTTTGCTGGCTTTGGTGCCTTGGACATGAGCTAGGACCTTAAGATTCTGCATGAAAGGAGGACTAGCAGCCGAGTTGCACGGGAGAATGTGATAAGTGTTCTTATGTAGTAAAAACGTGAGAAATCCGTCCGTTTTCGTAATTTGTTATCGAATCGACTTAAAGCCAGATCGTCACATTGGCCATCTCCTCTCTGAAACAGTAGTACTTATCGTCTGCAAAGCTATTTCACGTGCTGCGGTATGCGGAGACAATAAAAGCACCATAGTAGAACACAGATGAAGCTTCTAAGTTGATGTAATAGCCAGTAAGAAGTAGTACAATTCAAGTTTTAAGTATCGATTATTGACTTTTTACCCTTCTTTGGTGCATTGGACATGAGCTAGGAACTTCAGATTTTGCATGGAAGGAGGACTAACAGCCGCGTTGCACGGGAGAATATGAAAAGTGTTCATATGTAGTAAAAACCTGAGAAATCCGTCCGTTTTCGTCATTTGTTATCGAGTCGACTTAAAGCCACATCGTTACATTGGCCGCTCTTCTGTCTGAAACGGTTACATTTATCATCTGCAAAGCTATGTCGCGTGCTGCGGTATGCGGAGGCACAAAAAGCACCATAGTAGAAAACAGATGAAGCTCCTAAGTTGGTGTAATAGGTAGTAAGAAGTAGTACAATTCAAGTTTTAGGTATCGATTATTGACTTTTTACATATCTTTGGTGCCTTGGACATGAGCTAAGAGCTTAAGATTTTTCATGAAAGGAGGACTACCAGCCGCGTTGCACGGGAGAATGTGAAAAGCTTTCATATGTAGCAAAAGCCTGAGAAATCCATCCGTGTTCGTCATTTGTTATCGAATCGACTTAAAGCCAGATCGTCAAATTGGCCGCTCTTCTTTCTGAAACGGTTAAGTTTATTGTCTGATAAGCTATGTCGCGTGGTGCGGTATGCGGAGACACTAAAAGCACCATAGTAGAACACTGATGAAGCTTCTAAGTTGATGTAATAGCCAGTAAGGAGTAGTACAATTCAAGTTTTAAGTATCGTTTATTGACTTTTTTCCATTCTTTGGTGCATTGGACATAAGCTAGAAACTTCCGATTTTGCATGGAAGGAGGACTAGCAGCCGCGTAGCACGGGAGAATGTGAAAAGTGTTCATATGTAGTAAAAACCTGAGAAATCCGTCAGTTTTCGTCATTTGTTATCAAATCGACTTAAAGCCAGATCGTCACATTGGCCGCTCCTCTATCTGAAACGGTTACGTTTATCGTCTGCAAAGCTATGTCGCGTGCTGCGTTATGCGGAGACACTAAATGCACCATAGTAGAACACAGATGAAACTCCTAAGTTGATGTAATAGCTAGTAAGAAGTAGTACAATTCAAGTTTTAGATATCGTTTATTGACTTTTTACCCTTCTTTAATGCCTTGGACATGAGCTAGGGATTATGATTTTGCATGAAAGGAGTTGTAGCAGCCGCGTTGCATGGGAGAAGGTGAAAAGTGTTCATATGTAGGCAAAACCTGAGAAATCCGTCCATTTTCGTCATTTGTTGTCGAGTCGACTTAGAGCCAGATCGTCACACTGGCCGCTCTCCTCTCTGAAACAGTTTACTTATCGTCTGCAAACAATGTCACGTGCTGCGGTATGCGGAGATACTAAAAGAACCATAGTAGAACACAGATGAAGCTTCTAAGTTGATGTAATAGCCAGTAAGAAGTAGTACAATTCTAGTTTTAGATATCGATTATTGACTTTTTACCCTTCTTTAATGCCTTGGACATGAGCTAGGGATTTTGATTTTGCATGAAAGGAGGACTAGCAGCCGCGTTGCATGGGAGAATATGAAAAGTTTTTATATGTAGTAAAAACCTGAGAAATCCGTCAGTTTTCGTCATTTGTTATCGAATCGACTTAAAGCCAGATCTTCACATTGGCCGCTCTTCTGTCTGAAACGGTTACGTTTATTGTCTGCAAAGCTATGTCGCGTGCTGCGGTATGGGGAGACACTAAAAGCTCAAAGTAGAACACAGATGAAGCTTCTAAGTTGATGTAATAGCCAGTATGAAGTAGTAGAATTCAAGTTTTAGGTATCGATTATTGACTTTTTACCCTTCTTTGGTGCCTTGGACATGAGCTAGGAACTTAAGATATTGCATGAAACTTGGACTAGCAGCCGAGTTGCACGGGAGAATGTGAAAAGTGTTCATATGTAGGAAAAACCTGAGAAATCCGTCCGTTTTCGTTATTTGTTATCGAGTCGACTTAAAGCCAGATCGTCACATTGGCCGCTCTTCTGTCTGAAACGGTTACATTTATCATCTGCAAAGCTATGTCGCGTGCTGCGGTATGCGGAGACACGAAAATGCACCATCGTAGAACACAGATGAGGCTCCTAAGTTCATGTAATAGCTAGTAAGAAGTAGTACAATTCAAGTTTTAGGTATCGATTATTGACTTTTTACCCTTCTTTGGTGCCTTGGACATGAGCTATGGACTTTTGATATCGCATGAAAGGAGGACTAGCAGCCACGTTGCTTGGGAGAACGTGAAAAGTGTTCATATGTAGGAAAAAAATGAGAAATCCGTCCGTTTTCGTAATTTGTTATCGAGTCGACTTAAAGCCAGGTCGTCACCTTGGCCGCTCTGCTGTCTGAAACGGGTACTTTTATCGTCTGCAAAGCAATGTCAAGTGCTGCGGTATGCGGAGACGCAAAAAGCACCATAGTAGAACACAGATGAAGCTCCTAAGTTGATGTAATAGCTAGGAAGAAGTAGAAAAATTCAAGTTTTAGGTATCGATTATTGACTTTTTACCCTTCTTTGGTGCCGTGGACATGAGCTAGGGACTTATGATTTTGCATGAAAGGAGGACTAGCAGACGCGTTGCATGGGAGAATGTGAAAAGTTTCATATGTAGTAAAAACCTGAGAAATCCGTCAGTTTTCGTCATTTGTTATCGAATCGACTTCAAGCCAGATCTCCACATTGGCCGCTCTTCTGTCTGAAACGGTTACGTTTATTGTCTGCAAAGCTATGTCGCGTGCTGCCGTATGCGTAGACACTAAAAGCACCATAGTAGAACACAGATGAAGTTTCTAAGTTGATGTAATAGCCAGTAAGAAGTAGTACAACTCAGGTTTTAGGTATCGATTATTGACTTTTTTGGTGGCTTTGGTGCCTTGGACATGAGCTAGGAACTTTAGATATTGCATGAAACGTGGACTAGCAGCCGAGTTGCACGGGAGAATGTGAAAAGTGTTCATATGTAGGAAAAACCTGAGAAATCCGTCCGTTTTCGTCATTTATTTTCGAGCGACTTAAAGCCAGATCGTCACATTGGCCATCTCCTCTCTGAAACAGTTTACTTATCGTCTGCAAAGCAATGTCACGTGCTGCGGTATGCGGAGATACTAAAAGAACCATAGTAGAACACAGATGAAGCTTCTAAGTTGATGTAATAGCCAGTAAGAAGTAGTACAATTCTAGTTTTAGATATCGATTATTGACTTTTTACCCTTCTTTAATGCCTTGGACATGATCTAGGGATTATGATTTTGCATGAAAGGAGGACTAGCAGCCGCGTTGCATGGGAGAATATGAAAAGTGTTCATATGTAGGAAAAACCTGAGAAATCCGTCCGTTTTCGTCATTTGTTGTCGAGCGACTTAGAGCCAGATCGTCACACTGGCCGCTCTCCTCTCTGGAACGGTTGTACTTATCATCTGCAAAGCTATGTCGCGTGCTGCGGTATGCGGAGACAATAAAAGCACCATAGTAGAACACAGATGAAGCTTCTAAGTTGATGTAATAGCCAGTAAGAAGTAGTACAATTCAAGTTTTAAGTATCGATTATTGACTTTTTACACTTCTTCGGTGCATTGGACATGAGCTAGGAACTTCACATTTTGCATGAAACGTGGACTAGCAGCCGATTTGCACGGGAGAATATGAAAAGTGTTCATATGTAGGAAAAACCTGAGAAATCCGTCCGTTTTCGTCATTTGTTTTCGAGTCGACTTAAAGCCAGATCGTCACATTGGCCGCTCTTCTGTCTGAAACGGTTACATTTATCATCTCCAAAGCTATGTCGCGTGCTGCGGTATGCGGAGACACGAAAATGCACCATCGTAGAACACAGATGAAACTACTAAGTTGATGTAATAGCTAGTAAGAAGTAGTACAATTCAAGTTGTAGGTATCGATTATTGACTTTTTACCCTTCTTTGGTGCCTTGGACATGAGCTAGGGACTTATGATTTTGCATGAAAGGAGGACTAGCAGCCGCGTTGCAAGGGAGAATGTGAAATTGTTAATATGTAGGAAAAACCTAAAAAAAATCCGTCAGTTTTCGTCATTTGTTGTCGAGTCGACTTAGAGCCAGATCGTCACAATGGCCGTTCTCCTCTCTGAAACGGTTGTACTTATCATCTGCAAAGCTATGTCGCGTGCTGCGGTATGCGGAGTCAATAAAAGCACCATAGTAGAGCACAGATGAAGCTTCTAAGTTGATGTAATAGCCAGTAAGAAGTAGTACAATTCAAGTTTTAGGTATCGATTATTGACTTTTTACCCTTCTTTGGTGGCTTGGACATGAGCTAAGAACTTAAGATTTTTCATGAACGGAGGACTAGCAGCCGCGTTGCACGGGAGAATGTGAAAAGTTTTCAAATGTAGTAAAAACCTGAGAAATCCGTCCGTATTCTTCATTTGTTATCGAATCGACTTAAAGCCAGATCGTCACATTAGCCGCTCTTCGCTTTGAAACAGTTGTACTCATCGTCTGCAAAGCTATGTCGCGTGCTGCGGTATGTGGAGACACTAAACGCACCATAGTAGAACACAGATGAAGCTTCTAAGTTGAATTAATAGCCAGTAAGAAGTAGTAAAATTCACGTTTTTGATATCGATTATTGACTTTTTACCCTTCTTTGGTGCCTTGGACATGAGCTAGGGAGTTATGATTTTGCATGAAAGAAGGACTAGCAGACGCGTTGCATGGGAGAATGTGAAATGTTTCATATGTAGTAAAAACCTGAGAAATCCGTCAGTTTTCGTCATTTGTTATCGAATCGACTTCAAGCCAGATGGTCACATTGGCCGTTCTTCTGTCTGAAACGGTTACGTTTATTGTCTGCAAAGCTATGTCGCGTGCTGCGGTATGCGGAGACACTAAAAGCACCATAGTAGAACACAGATGAAGCTTCTAAGTTGATGTAATAGCCAGTAAGAAGTAGTAGAATTCAAGTTGTAGGTATCGATTATTGACTTTTTACCCTTCTTTGCTGATTTGGACTTGAGCTAGGAACTTAAGATATTGCATGAAAGGAGGACTAGCAGCCGAGTTGCACGGGAGAATGTGAAAAGTGTTCATATGTAGTAAAAACCTGATAAATCCGTCCGTTTCCGTAATTTGTTGTCGAATCGACTTAAAGAAAGATCGTCACATTGGCCGCCCTCCACTCTGAAACAGTTGTACTTATCGTCTGCAAAGCTATGTCGCGTGCTGCGGTATGCGGAGACACTAAAAGCACCATAGTAGAGCACAGATGAAGCTTCTAAGTTGATGTAATAGCCAATAAGAAGTAGTACAACTCAGGTTTTAGGTATCGATTATTGACTTTTTTGCTGGCTTTGGTGCCTTGGACATGAGCTAGGACCTTAAGATTCTGCATAAAGGGAGGACTAGCAGCCGCGTTACACGGGAGAATGTGAAAAGTGTTCATATATAGAAAAAATCTGAGAAATCCGTCCATTTTCTTCATTTGTAATCGAATCGACTTAAAGCCAGATCGTCACATTAGCCGCTCGTCGCTCTGAAACGGTTGTACTTATCGTCTGCAAAGCTATGTCGCGTGCTGCGGCATGCGGAGACACTAAAAGCACCATAGTAGAACACAGATGAAGGTTCTAAGTTAATGTAATAGCCAGTAAGAAGTAGTACAATTCAAGTTTTAGTTATCGATTATTGACTTTTTACCCTTCTTTGATGCCTTGGACATGAGCTAGTGACTTAAGATTTTGCATGGAAGGAGGACTAGCAGCCGCGTTGCACAGGAGAATGTGAAAAGTGTTCATATGTAGTAAAAACCTGAGAAATCCGTCAGTTTTCGTCATTTTAATCGAATCGACTTAAAGCCAGATCGTCGCATTGGCCGCTCTTCTGTCTGAAACGGTTACGTTTATTGTCTGCAAAGCTATGTCGCGTGCTGCGGTATGCGGAGTCACTAAAAGCACCATAGTAGAGCACATATGAAGCTTCTAAGTTGATGTAATAGCCAATAAGAAGTAGTACAACTCAGGTTTTAGGTATCGATTATTGACTTTTTTGCTGGCTTTGGTGCCTTGGACATGAGCTAGGACCTTAAGATTCTGCATGAAGGGAGGTCTATCAGCCGCGTTACACGGGAGAATGTGAAAAGTGTTCATATGTATTAAAAACCTGAGAAATCCGTCCGTTTTCGTCATTTGTTATCGAATCGACTTAAAGCCAGATCGTCACATTGGCCGCTCTTCTGCCTGAAACATTTACATTTATCGTCTGCAAAGCTATGTCAGGTGCTGTGGTATGCGGAGACAATAAAAGCACCATAGTAGAACACAGATGAAGCTTGTAAGTTGATGTAATTGCCAGTAAGAAGTAGTACAATTCAAGTTTTAGGTATCGATTATTGGCTTTTTACCCTTCTTTGGTGCATTGGTCATGAGCTAGGAACTTGAGATATTGCATGGAAGGAGGACTAGCAGCCGCGTTACACGGGAGAATGTGAAAATTGTTCATATATAGTAAAAATCTGAGAAATCAATCCATTTTCTTCATTTGTTATCGAATCGACTTAAAGCCAGATCGTCTCATTAGCCGCTCTTCGCTCTGATACGGTTGTACTTATCGTCTGCAAAGCTATGTCGCGTGCTGCGGCATGCGGAGACACTAAAAGCACCATAGTAGAACACAGATGAAAGTTCTAAGTTGATGTAATAGCCAGGAAGAAGTAGTACAATTCAAGTTTTAGGTATCGATTATTGACTTTTTACCCTTCTTTGGTGCGTTGGACATGAGCTAAGAACTTAAGATTTAGCATGAAATTAGGACTATTAGCCAACGTTGCACGGGAGAATGTGAAAAGTGTTCATATGTAGTAAAAACCTTAGAAATCCGTCCATTTTCGTCATAGGTTATCGAATCGACTTAAAGCCATATCGTCACATTGGCCGATCTTCTGTCTGAAACGGTTACATTTATCATCTGCAAAGCTATGTCGCGTGCTGCGGTAAGCTGAGACACAAAAAGCACCATAGTAGAACACAGATGAAGCTCTTAAGTTGAAGTAATAGCTATTAAAAGGTAGTACAATTTAAGTTTTAGGTATCGATTATTGACTTTTTATCCTTCTTTGGTGCCTTGGACATGAGCTAAGAACTTAAGATTTTGCATGAAAGGATGACTAGCGGCCGAGTTGCACGGGAGAATGTGAAAAGTGTTCATATGTAGTAAAAACCTGAGAAATCCGTCCGTTTTCGTCATTTGTTATCGAATCGACTTAAAGCCAGATCGTCACATTGGCCGCTCTTGTCTCTGAAACGGTTGTACTTATCGCCTGCAAAGCTATGTCGCGTGCTGCGGTATGCGGAGACACTAAAAACACCATAGTAGAACACAGATGAAGCATCTAAGTAGATGTAATAGCCAGTAAGAAGTACTACAATTCAAGTTTTACGTACCGATTATTGACTTTTAGCTGGCTTTGGCGCCTTGAACATGAGCTAGGACCTTAAGATTTTGCATGAAAGGAGCACTAGCAGCCGCGTTGCACGCGAGAATGTGAAAAGCGTTCATATGTAGTAAAAACCTGAGAAATCCGTCCGTTTTCGTCATGTGTTATCGAATCGACTTAAAGTCAGATCGTCACATTTGCCGCTCTTCTGTCTGAAACCGTTACGTTTATCGTCTGCAAAGCTATGTCGCGTTCTGCGGTATGCGGAGATACTAAAAGCACCATAGCAGAACACAGATGAAGCTTCTAAGTTGATGTAATAGCCAGGAAGAAGTAGTACAATTCAAGTTTTAGGTATCGATTATTGACTTTTTACCCTTCTTCGGTGCCTTGGACATGAGCTAAGAACTTAGGATTATGCATGAAAGGAAGAATAGCAGCCACGTAGCACGGGAGAATGTGAAAAGTGTTCATATGTAGTAAAACCCTGAGAAATCCTTCCGTTTTCGTCATATGTTATCGAATCGACTTAAAGAAAGATCGTCACATTGGCCGCTCTTCTGTCTCAAACGATTACGTTTATCGTCTGCAAAGCTATGTCGCGTGCTGCGTTATGCGGAGACACAAAATGCACCATAGTAGAACACAGATGAAACTCCTAAGTTGATGTAATAGCTAGTAAGAAGTAGTACAATTCAAGTTGTAGGTGTCGATTATTGACTTTTTACCCTTCTTTGGTGCCTTGGACATGAGCTAGGGGCCTTATGATTTTGCATGAAAGGAGAACTAGCAGCCGCGTTGCATGGGAGAATGTGAAATTGTTCATATGTAGGAAAAACCTGAAAAAATCCGTCCGTTTTCCTCATTTGTTGTCGAGTCGACTTAGAGCCAGATCGTCACATTGGCCGTTCTCCTCTCTGAAACGGTTGTACTTATCATCTGCAAAGCTATGTTGCGTGCTGCGGTATGCGGAGTCAATAAAAGCACCGTAGTAGAGCACAGATGAAGCTTCTAAGTTGATGTAATAGCCAGTAAGAAGTAGTACAATTCAAGTTTTAGGTATTGATCATTGACTTTTTACCCTTCTTTGGGGCCTTGGACATCAGCTAAGAACTTAAGATTTTTCATGAACGGAGGACTAGCAGCCGCGTTGCACGGGAGAATGTGAAAAGTTTTCAAATGTAGTAAAAACCTGAGAAATCCGTCCGTATTCTTCATTTGTTATCGAATCGACTTCAAGCCAGATCGTCACATTGGCCGTTCTTCTGTCTGAAACGGTTACGTTTATTGTCTGCAAAGCTATGTCGCGTGCTGCGGTATGCGGACACACTAAAAGCACCATAGTAGAACACAGATGAAGTTTCTAAGTTGATGTAATAGCCAGTAAGAAGTAGTACAACTCAGGTTTTAGGTATCGATTATTGACTTTTTTGCTGGCTTTGGTGCCTTGGACATGAGCTAGGACCTTAAGATTCTGCATGAAAGGAGGACTAGCAGCCGAGTTGCACGGGAGAATGTAAAAAGTGTTCTTATGTAGTAAAAACCTGAGAAATCCGTCAGTTTTCTTCATTTGTTATCGAATCGACTTAAAGTCAGATCGTCACATTGGCCGCTCTTCTGTTTGAAACGGATACATTTATCGTCTGCAAAGCTATGTCACGCGATGCGGTATGTGGAGACAATAAAAGCACCATAGTAGAAAACAGATGAAGCTTCTAAGTTGATGTAATAGCCAGTAAGAAGTAGTACAATTCAAGTTTTAGTTATCGATTATTGACTTTTTACCCTTCTTTGATGCCTTATACATGAGCTAGGAACTTAAGATTTTGCATGGAAGGAGGACTAGCAGCCGCGTTGCACAGGAGAATGTGAAAAGTGTTCATATGTAGTAAAAACCTGAGAAATCCGTCAGTTTTCGTCATTTTAATCGAATCGACTTAAAGCCAGATCGTCGCATTGGCCGCTCTTCTGTCTGAAACGGTTACGTTTATAGTCTGCAAAGCTATGTCGCGTGCTGCGGTATGCGGAGACACTAAAAGCTCCATAGTAGAGCACATATGAAGCTTCTAAGTTGATGTAATAGCCAATAAGAAGTAGTACAACTCAGGTTTTAGGTATCGATTATTGACTTTTTTGCTGGCTTTGGTGCCTTGGACATGAGCCAGGAGCTTAAGATATTGCATGGAAGGAGGACTAGCAGCCGCGTTACACGGGAGAATGTGAAAAGTGTTCATATGTAGTAAAAATCTGAGAAATCCGTCCATTTTCTTCATTTGTTATCGAATCGACTTAAAGCCAGATCGTCACATTAGCCGCCCTTCGCTCTGATACGGTTGTACTTATCGTCTGCAAAGCTATGTCGCGTGCTGCGGCATGCGGAGACACTAAAAGCACCATAGTAGAACACAGATGAAGGTTCTAAGTTGATGTAATAGCCAGGAAAAAGTAGTACAATTCAAGTTTTAGGTATCGATTATTGACTGTATACCCTTCTTTGGTGCGTTGGACATGAGCTAAGAACTTAAGATTTAGCATGAAATTAGGACTATTAGCCACGTTGCACGGGAGAATGTGAAAAGTGTTCATATGTAGTAAAAACCCTAGAATTCCGTCCGTTTTCGTCATAGGTTATCGAATCGACTTAAAGCCAGACCGTCACATTGGCCGCTCTTCTGTCTGAAACGGTTACATTTATCGTCTGCAAAGCTATGTCGCGTGCTGCAGTATGCGGAGACACAAAAAGCACCATTGTAGAACACAGATGAATCTCCTAAGTTGATGTAATAGCTAGTAAGAAGTAGTACAATTCAAGTTTTAGGTATCGATTATTGACTTTTTACACTTCTTTGGTGCCTTGGACATGAGCTAGGGACTTATGATTTTGCATGAAAGGAGGACTAGCAGACGTGTTGCATGGGAGAATGTGAAAAGTGTTCATATGAGGGAAAAACCTGAGAAATCCGTCAGTTTTCGTCATTTGTTATCGAATCGACTTAAAGCCAGATCGTCACATTGGCCGCTCTTCTGTCTGATACGGTTACGTTTATTGTCTGCAAAGCTATGTCGCGTGCTGCGGTTATCGGAGACACTAGAAGCACCATAGTAGAACACAGACGAAGCTTCTAAGTTGATGTAATAGCCAGTAAGAAGTAGTACAACTCAGGTTTCAGGTATCGATTATTGACTTTTTTGCTGGCTTTGGTGCCTTGGACATGAGCTAGGACCTTAAGATTTTGCATGAAAGGATGACTAGCCGCCACGTTGCACGTGAGAATGTGAAAAGGTCTCATATGTAGTAAAAACCTGAGAAATCCGTCCGTTTTCGTCATTTGTTATCGAATCGACTTAAAGCCACATCGTCACATTGGCCGCTCTTGTCTCTGAAACGGTTGTACTTATCGTCTGCAAAGCTATGTCGCGTGCTGCGGTATGCGGATACACAAAAATGCACCATAGTAGGACACAGATGAAGCTCCTAAGTTGATGTTATAGCTGGTAAGAAGTAGTACTATTCAAGTTTTAGGTATCGATTATTGACTTTTTACCCTTCTTTAGTGCCTTGGACATGAGCAAGGGACTTGTGATTTTGCATGAAAGGAGGACTAGCAGCCGCGTTGCATGGGAGAATGTGAAAAGTGTTCATATGTAGGAAACACCTGAGAAATCCGTCAGTTTTCGTCATTTGTTATCGAATCGACTTAAAGCCAGATCGTCACATTGGCCGCTCTTGTGTCTGAAACGGTTAAGTTTATTGTCTGCAAAGCTATGTCGCGTGCTGCGGTATGCGGAGACACTAAAAGCACCATAGTAGAACTCAGACGAAGCTTCTAAGTTGATGTAATAGCCAGTAAGAAGTAGTACAACTCAGGTTTTAGGTATCGATTATTGACTTTTTTGCTGGCTTTGGTGCCTTGGACATGAGCTAGGACCTTAAGATTTTGCATGAAAGGATGACTAGCAGCCACGTTGCACGTGAGAATGTGAAAAGTGTTCATATGTAGGAAACACCTGAGAAATCCGTCAGTTTTCGTCATTTGTTATCGAATCGACTTAAAGCCAGATCGTCACATTGGCCGCTCTTGTCTCTGAAACGGTTGTACTTATCGTCTGCAAAGCTATGTCGCGTGCTGCGGTATGCGGAGACACTAAAAACGCCATAGTAGAACACAGATGAAGCATCTAAGTTGATGTAATAGCCAGTAAGAAGTACTACAATTCAAGTTTTACGTACCGATTATTGACTTTTAGCTGGCTTTGGTGCCTTGGACATGAGCTAGTACCTTAAGATTTTGCATGAAAGGAGCACTAGCAGCCGCGTTGCAAGCAAGAATGTGAAAGGTGGTCATATGTAGCAAAAACCTGAGAAATCCGTCCGTTTTCGTCATTTGTTATCCAATCGACTTAAAGCCAGATCGTCACATTAGCCGCTCATCGCTCTGAAACGGTTGTACTTATCGTCTGCAAAGCTATGTCGCGTGCTGCGGCATGCGGAGACACTAAAAGCACCATAGTAGAACACAGATGAAGCTTCTAAGTTGATGTAATAGCCAGTAAGAAGTAGTAAAACTCAGGTTTTAGGTATCGATTATTGACTTTTTTGTTGGCTTTGGTGCCTTGGACATGAGCTACGACCTTACGATATTGCATGAAAGGATGACTAGCAGCCACGTTGCACGTGAGAATGTGAAAAGGTCTCATATGTAGTAAAAACCTGAGAAATCCGTCCGTTTTCGTCATTTGTTATCGAATCGACTTAAAGCCAGATCGTCACATTGGCCGCTCTTGTCTCTGAAACGGTTGTACTTATCGTCTGCAAAGCTATGTCGCGTGCTGCGGTATGCGGAGACACTAAAAACTCCATAGTAGAACACAGATGAAGCATCTAAGTTGATGTAATAGCCAGTAAGAAGTACTACAATTCAAGTTTTACGTACCGATTATTGACTTTTAGCTGGCTTTGGTGCCTTGGACATGAGCTAGGAACTAAAGGTATTGCATGAAACGTGGACTAACAGCCGAGTTGCACGCAAGAATGTGAAAAGTGTTCATATGTAGCAAAAACCTGAGAAATCCGTCCGTTTTCGTCATTTGTTATTGAATCGACTTAAAGCCAGATCGTCACATTGGCCGCTCTTCTGTCTGAAACGGATACATTTATCGTCTGCAAAGCTATGTCGTTTGCTGCGGTATGCGGAGACAATAAAAGTACCATAGAAGAACACAGATGAAGCTTCTAAGTTGATGTAATAGCCAGTAATATGTCGTACAATTCAAGTTTTAGGTACCGATTATTGACTTTTTACCCTTCTTTGGCGCCTTGGACATGAGCTAGGAACTAAAGGTATTGCATGAAACGTGGACTAGCAGCCGGGTTGCACGGGAGAATGTGAAAAGTGTTCATATGTAGGAAAAACCTGAGAAATTCGTCAGTTTTCGTCATTTGTTATCGAATCGACTTAAAGCCATATCGTCACATTGGCCGCTCTTCTGTCTGAAACGGTTACGTTTATTGTCTGCAAAGCTATGTCGCGTGCTGCGGTATGCGGAGAAACTAAAAGCTCATAGTTGAACACAGATGAAGCTTCTAAGTTGATGTAATAGCCAGTAAGAAGTAGTAGAATTCAAGTTTTAGGTATCGATTATAGACTTTTTACCCTTCTTTGGTGCCTTGGACATGAGCTAGGAACTTAAGATATTGCATGAAACGTGGACTAGCAGCCGAGTTGCACGGGAGAATGTGAAAAGTGTTCATATGTAGGAAAAACCTGAGAAATCCGTCCGTTTTCGTCATTTGTTATCGAGTCGACTTAAAGCCAGATCGTCACATTGGTCGCTCTTCTGTCTGGAACGGTTACATTTATCATCTGCAAAGCTATGTCGCGTGCTGCGGTATGCGGAGACACAAAAAGCACCATAGTAGAAAACAGATGAAGCTCCTAAGTTGATGTAATAGGTAGTAAGAAGTAGTACAATTCAAGTTTTAGGTATCGATAATTGACTTTTTACATTTCTTTGGTGCCTTGGTCATGAGCTAGGATCTTAAGATTTAGCATGGAAGGAGGACTAGCAGCCGCGTTGCACGGGAGAATGTGAAAAGTGTTCATATGTAGTAAAAACCTGAGAAATCCTTCCGTTTTCGTCATTTGTTATCCAATCGACTTAAAGCCAGATCGTCACATTGGCCGGTCTTGTCTCTGAAACCGTTGTACTCATCGTCTGCAAAGCTATGTCGCGTGCTGCGGTATGCGGAGACACAAAAATGCACCATAGTAGAACACAGATGAAGCTCCTAAGTCGATGTTATAGCTAGTAAGAAGTAGTACAATTCAAGTTTTAGGTATCGATTATTGACTTTTTACCCTTCTTTAGTGCCTTGGAAATGAGCTAGGGACTTATGATTTTGCATGAAAGGAGGACTAGCAGCCGCGTTGCATGGGAGAATGTGAAAAGTGTTCATATGTAGGAAAAACCTGAGAAATCCGTCCGTTTTCGTCATTTGTTATCGAGCCGACTTAAAGCCAGATCGTCACCTTGGCCGCTCTTCTGTCTGAAACAGTTACATTTTTCGTCTGCAAAGCTATGTCGCGTGCTGCGGTATGCGGAGACACTAAAAGCACCATAGTAGAACACAGATGAAGCTTCTAAGTTGATGTAATAGCCAGTAAGAAGTAGTAAAACTCAGGTTTTAGGTATCGATTATTGACTTTTTTGCTGGCTTTGGTGCCTTGGACATGAGCTAGGACCTTAAGATTTTGCATGAAAGGATGACTAGCAGCCACGTTGCACGTGAGAATGTGAAAAGGTCTCATATGTAGTAAAAACCTGAGAAATCCGTCCTTTTACGTCATTTGTTATCGAATCGACTTAAAGCCAGATCGTCACATTGGCAGCTCTTCTGTCTGAAACGGTTACGTTTATTGTCTGCAAAGCTATGTCGCGTGCTGCGGTATGCGGAGACACTAAAAGCACCATAGTAGAGCACATATGAAGCTTCTAAGTTGATGTAATAGCCAATAAGAAGTAGTACAACTCAGGTTTTAGGTATCGATTATTGACTTTTTTGCTGGCTTTGGTGCCTTGGACATGAGCTAGGACCTTAAGATTCTGCATAAAGGGAGGACTAGCAGCCGCGTTACACGGGAGAATGTGAAAAGTGTTCATATATAGAAAAAATCTGAGAAATCCGTCCATTTTCTTCATTTGTAATCGAATCGACTTAAAGCCAGATCGTCACATTAGCCGCTCGTCGCTCTGAAACGGTTGTACTTATCGTCTGCAAAGCTATGTCGCGTGCTGCGGCATGCGGAGACACTAAAAGCACCATAGTAGAACACAGATGAAGGTTCTAAATTAATGTAATAGCCAGTAAGAAGTAGTACAATTCAAGTTTTAGTTATCGATTATTGACTTTTTACCCTTCTTTGATGCCTTGGACATGAGCTAGGAACTTAAGATTTTGCATGGAAGGAGGACTAGCAGCCGCGTTGCACAGGAGAATGTGAAAAGTGTTCATATGTAGTAAAAACCTGAGAAATCCGTCAGTTTTCGTCATTTTAATCGAATCGACTTAAAGCCAGATCGTCGCATTGGCCGCTCTTCTGTCTGAAACGGTTACGTTTATTGTCTGCAAAGCTATGTCGCGTGCTGCGGTATGCGGAGACACTAAAAGCACCATAGTAGAGCACATATGAAGCTTCTAAGTTGATGTAATAGCCAATAAGAAGTAGTACAACTCAGGTTTTAGGTATCGATTATTGACTTTTTTGCTGGCTTTGGTGCCTTGGACATGAGCTAGGACCTTAAGATTCTGCATGAAGGGAGGTCTATCAGCCGCGTTACACGGGAGAATGTGAAAAGTGTTCATATGTATTAAAAACCTGAGAAATCCGTCCGTTTTCGTCATTTGTTATCGAATCGACTTAAAGCCAGATCGTCACATTGGCCGCTCTTCTGCCTGAAACATTTACATTTATCGTCTGCAAAGCTATGTCAGGTGCTGTGGTATGCGGAGACAATAAAAGCACCATAGTAGAACACAGATGAAGCTTGTAAGTTGATGTAATTGCCAGTAAGAAGTAGTACAATTCAAGTTTTAGGTATCGATTATTGGCTTTTTACCCTTCTTTGGTGCATTGGTCATGAGCTAGGAACATAAGATATTGCATGGAAGGAGGACTAGCAGCCGCGTTACACGGGAGAATGTGAAAAGTGTTCATATGTAGTAAAAATCTGAGAAATCAATCCATTTTCTTCATTTGTTATCGAATCGACTTAAAGCCAGATCGTCTCATTAGCCGCTCTTCGCTCTGATACGGTTGTACTTATCGTCTGCAAAGCTATGTCGCGTGCTGCGGTATGCGGAAAAAATAAAAACACCATAGTAGAACACAGATGAAGCATCTAAGTTGATGTAATAGCTAGTAAGAAGTACTACAATTCAAGTTTTATGTACCGATTATTGACTTTTAGCTGGCTTTGGTGTCTTGGACATGAGCTAGGACCTTAAGATTTTGCATGAAAGGAGCACTAGCAGCCGCGTTGCACGCGAGAATGTGAAAAGTGTTCATATGTAGTAAAAACCTGAGAAATCCGTCAGTTTTCGTCATTTGTTATCGAATCGACTTAAAGCCAGATCGTCACATTGGCCGCTCTTGTCTCTGAAACGGTTGTACTTATCGCCTGCAAAGCTATGTCGCGTGCTGCGGTATGCGGAGACACTAAAAACACCATAGTAGAACACAGATGAAGCATCTAAGTTGATGAAATAGCCAGTAAGAAGTACTACAATTCAAGTTTTACGTACCGATTATTGACTTTTAGCTGGCTTTGGCGCCTTGAACATGAGCTAGGACCTTAAGATTTTGCATGAAAGGAGCACTAGCAGCCGCGTTGCACGCGAGAATGTGAAAAGCGTTCATATGTAGTAAAAACCTGAGAAATCCGTCCGTTTTCGTCATGTGTTATCGAATCGACTTAAAGTCAGATCGTCACATTTGCCGCTCTTCTGTCTGAAACCGTTACGTTTATCGTCTGCAAAGCTATGTCGCGTTCTGCGGTATGCGGAGATACTAAAAGCACCATAGCAGAACACAGATGAAGCTTCTAAGTTGATGTAATAGCCAGGAAGAAGTAGTACAATTCAAGTTTTAGGTATCGATTATTGACTTTTTACCCTTCTTCGGTGCCTTGGACATGAGCTAAGAACTTAGGATTATGCATGAAAGGAAGAATAGCAGCCACGTAGCACGGGAGAATGTGAAAAGTGTTCATATGTAGTAAAACCCTGAGAAATCCTTCCGTTTTCGTCATATGTTATCGAATCGACTTAAAGAAAGATCGTCACATTGGCCGCTCTTCTGTCTCAAACGATTACGTTTATCGTCTGCAAAGCTATGTCGCGTGCTGCGTTATGCGGAGACACAAAATGCACCATAGTAGAACACAGATGAAACTCCTAAGTTGATGTAATAGCTAGTAAGAAGTAGTACAATTCAAGTTGTAGGTGTCGATTATTGACTTTTTACCCTTCTTTGGTGCCTTGGACATGAGCTAGGGGCCTTATGATTTTGCATGAAAGGAGAACTAGCAGCCGCGTTGCATGGGAGAATGTGAAATTGTTCATATGTAGGAAAAACCTGAAAAAATCCGTCCGTTTTCCTCATTTGTTGTCGAGTCGACTTAGAGCCAGATCGTCACATTGGCCGTTCTCCTCTCTGAAACGGTTGTACTTATCATCTGCAAAGCTATGTTGCGTGCTGCGGTATGCGGAGTCAATAAAAGCACCGTAGTAGAGCACAGATGAAGCTTCTAAGTTGATGTAATAGCCAGTAAGAAGTAGTACAATTCAAGTTTTAGGTATTGATCATTGACTTTTTACCCTTCTTTGGGGCCTTGGACATCAGCTAAGAACTTAAGATTTTTCATGAACGGAGGACTAGCAGCCGCGTTGCACGGGAGAATGTGAAAAGTTTTCAAATGTAGTAAAAACCTGAGAAATCCGTCCGTATTCTTCATTTGTTATCGAATCGACTTCAAGCCAGATCGTCACATTGGCCGTTCTTCTGTCTGAAACGGTTACGTTTATTGTCTGCAAAGCTATGTCGCGTGCTGCGGTATGCGGACACACTAAAAGCACCATAGTAGAACACAGATGAAGTTTCTAAGTTGATGTAATAGCCAGTAAGAAGTAGTACAACTCAGGTTTTAGGTATCGATTATTGACTTTTTTGCTGGCTTTGGTGCCTTGGACATGAGCTAGGACCTTAAGATTCTGCATGAAAGGAGGACTAGCAGCCGAGTTGCACGGGAGAATGTAAAAAGTGTTCTTATGTAGTAAAAACCTGAGAAATCCGTCAGTTTTCTTCATTTGTTATCGAATCGACTTAAAGTCAGATCGTCACATTGGCCGCTCTTCTGTTTGAAACGGATACATTTATCGTCTGCAAAGCTATGTCACGCGCTGCGGTATGTGGAGACAATAAAAGCACCATAGTAGAAAACAGATGAAGCTTCTAAGTTGATGTAATAGCCAGTAAGAAGTAGTACAATTCAAGTTTTAGTTATCGATTATTGACTTTTTACCCTTCTTTGATGCCTTATACATGAGCTAGGAACTTAAGATTTTGCATGGAAGGAGGACTAGCAGCCGCGTTGCACAGGAGAATGTGAAAAGTGTTCATATGTAGTAAAAACCTGAGAAATCCGTCAGTTTTCGTCATTTTAATCGAATCGACTTAAAGCCAGATCGTCGCATTGGCCGCTCTTCTGTCTGAAACGGTTACGTTTATTGTCTGCAAAGCTATGTCGCGTGCTGCGGTATGCGGAGACACTAAAAGCTCCATAGTAGAGCACATATGAAGCTTCTAAGTTGATGTAATAGCCAATACGAAGTAGTACAACTCAGGTTTTAGGTATCGATTATTGACTTTTTTGCTGGCTTTGGTGCCTTGGACATGAGCCAGGACCTTAAGATATTGCATGGAAGGAGGACTAGCAGCCGCGTTACACGGGAGAATGTGAAAAGTGTTCATATGTAGTAAAAATCTGAGAAATCCGTCCATTTTCTTCATTTGTTATCGAATCGACTTAAAGCCAGATCGTCACATTAGCCGCCCTTCGCTCTGATACGGTTGTACTTATCGTCTGCAAAGCTATGTCGCGTGCTGCGGTATGCGGATACACAAAAATGCACCATAGTAGAACACAGATGAAGCTCCTAAGTTGATGTTATAGCTGGTAAGAAGTAGTACTATTCAAGTTTTAGGTATCGATTATTGACTTTTTACCCTTCTTTAGTGCCTTGGACATGAGCAAGGGACTTGTGATTTTGCATGAAAGGAGGACTAGCAGCCGCGTTGCATGGGAGAATGTGAAAAGTGTTCATATGTAGGAAACACCTGAGAAATCCGTCAGTTTTCGTCATTTGTTATCGAATCGACTTAAAGCCAGATCGTCACATTGGCCGCTCTTGTCTCTGAAACGGTTGTACTTATCGTCTGCAAAGCTATGTCGCGTGCTGCGGTATGCGGAGACACTAAAAACGCCATAGTAGAACACAGATGAAGCATCTAAGTTGATGTAATAGCCAGTAAGAAGTACTACAATTCAAGTTTTACGTACCGATTATTGACTTTTAGCTGGCTTTGGTGCCTTGGACATGAGCTAGTACCTTAAGATTTTGCATGAAAGGAGCACTAGCAGCCGCGTTGCAAGCAAGAATGTGAAAGGTGGTCATATGTAGCAAAAACCTGAGAAATCCGTCCGTTTTCGTCATTTGTTATCCAATCGACTTAAAGCCAGATCGTCACATTAGCCGCTCATCGCTCTGAAACGGTTGTACTTATCGTCTGCAAAGCTATGTCGCGTGCTGCGGCATGCGGAGACACTAAAAGCACCATAGTAGAACACAGATGAAGCTTCTAAGTTGATGTAATAGCCAGTAAGAAGTAGTAAAACTCAGGTTTTAGGTATCGATTATTGACTTTTTTGTTGGCTTTGGTGCCTTGGACATGAGCTACGACCTTACGATATTGCATGAAAGGATGACTAGCAGCCACGTTGCACGTGAGAATGTGAAAAGGTCTCATATGTAGTAAAAACCTGAGAAATCCGTCCGTTTTCGTCATTTGTTATCGAATCGACTTAAAGCCAGATCGTCACATTGGCCGCTCTTGTCTCTGAAACGGTTGTACTTATCGTCTGCAAAGCTATGTCGCGTGCTGCGGTATGCGGAGACACTAAAAACACCATAGTAGAACACAGATGAAGCATCTAAGTTGATGTAATAGCCAGTAAGAAGTACTACAATTCAAGTTTTACGTTTCGATTATTGACTTTTAGCTGGCTTTGGTGCCTTGGACATGAGCTAGGAACTAAAGGTATTGCATGAAACGTGGACTAACAGCCGAGTTGCACGCAAGAATGTGAAAAGTGTTCATATGTAGCAAAAACCTGAGAAATCCGTCCGTTTTCGTCATTTGTTATTGAATCGACTTAAAGCCAGATCGTCACATTGGCCGCTCTTCTGTCTGAAACGGATACATTTATCGTCTGCAAAGCTATGTCGTTTGCTGCGGTATGCGGAGACAATAAAAGTACCATAGAAGAACACAGATGAAGCTTCTAAGTTGATGTAATAGCCAGTAATATGTCGTACAATTCAAGTTTTAGGTACCGATTATTGACTTTTTACCCTTCTTTGGCGCCTTGGACATGAGCTAGGAACTAAAGGTATTGCATGAAACTTGGACTAGCAGCCGGGTTGCACGGGAGAATGTGAAAAGTGTTCATATGTAGGAAAAACCTGAGAAATTCGTCAGTTTTCGTCATTTGTTATCGAATCGACTTAAAGCCAGATCGTCACATTGGCCGCTCTTCTGTCTGAAACGGTTACGTTTATTGTCTGCAAAGCTATGTCGCGTGCTGCGGTATGTGGAGAAACTAAAAGCTCATAGTTGAACACAGATGAAGCTTCTAAGTTGATGTAATAGCCAGTAAGAAGTAGTAGAATTCAAGTTTTAGGTATCGATTATTGACTTTTTACCCTTCTTTGGTGCCTTGGACATGAGCTAGGAACTTAAGATATTGCATGAAACGTGGACTAGCAGCCGAGTTGCACGGGAGAATGTGAAAAGTGTTCATATGTAGGAAAAACCTGAGAAATCCGTCCGTTTTCGTCATTTGTTAACGAGTCGACTTAAAGCCAGATCGTCACATTGGTCGCTCTTCTGTCTGGAACGGTTACATTTATCATCTGCAAAGCTATGTCGCGTGCTGCGGTATGCGGAGACACAAAAAGCACCATAGTAGAAAACAGATGAAGCTCCTAAGTTGATGTAATAGGTAGTAAGAAGTAGTACAATTCAAGTTGTAGGTGTCGATTATTGACTTTTTACCCTTCTTTGGTGCCTTGGACATGAGCTAGGGGCCTTATGATTTTGCATGAAAGGAGAACTAGCAGCCGCGTTGCATGGGAGAATGTGAAATTGTTCATATGTAGGAAAAACCTGAAAAAATCCGTCCGTTTTCCTCATTTGTTGTCGAGTCGACTTAGAGCCAGATCGTCACATTGGCCGTTCTCCTCTCTGAAACGGTTGTACTTATCATCTGCAAAGCTATGTTGCGTGCTGCGGTATGCGGAGTCAATAAAAGCACCGTAGTAGAGCACAGATGAAGCTTCTAAGTTGATGTAATAGCCAGTAAGAAGTAGTACAATTCAAGTTTTAGGTATTGATCATTGACTTTTTACCCTTCTTTGGGGCCTTGGACATCAGCTAAGAACTTAAGATTTTTCATGAACGGAGGACTAGCAGCCGCGTTGCACGGGAGAATGTGAAAAGTTTTCAAATGTAGTAAAAACCTGAGAAATCCGTCCGTATTCTTCATTTGTTATCGAATCGACTTCAAGCCAGATCGTCACATTGGCCGTTCTTCTGTCTGAAACGGTTACGTTTATTGTCTGCAAAGCTATGTCGCGTGCTGCGGTATGCGGACACACTAAAAGCACCATAGTAGAACACAGATGAAGTTTCTAAGTTGATGTAATAGCCAGTAAGAAGTAGTACAACTCAGGTTTTAGGTATCGATTATTGACTTTTTTGCTGGCTTTGGTGCCTTGGACATGAGCTAGGACCTTAAGATTCTGCATGAAAGGAGGACTAGCAGCCGAGTTGCACGGGAGAATGTAAAAAGTGTTCTTATGTAGTAAAAACCTGAGAAATCCGTCAGTTTTCTTCATTTGTTATCGAATCGACTTAAAGTCAGATCGTCACATTGGCCGCTCTTCTGTTTGAAACGGATACATTTATCGTCTGCAAAGCTATGTCACGCGCTGCGGTATGTGGAGACAATAAAAGCACCATAGTAGAAAACAGATGAAGCTTCTAAGTTGATGTAATAGCCAGTAAGAAGTAGTACAATTCAAGTTTTAGTTATCGATTATTGACTTTTTACCCTTCTTTGATGCCTTATACATGAGCTAGGAACTTAAGATTTTGCATGGAAGGAGGACTAGCAGCCGCGTTGCACAGGAGAATGTGAAAAGTGTTCATATGTAGTAAAAACCTGAGAAATCCGTCAGTTTTCGTCATTTTAATCGAATCGACTTAAAGCCAGATCGTCGCATTGGCCGCTCTTCTGTCTGAAACGGTTACGTTTATTGTCTGCAAAGCTATGTCGCGTGCTGCGGTATGCGGAGACACTAAAAGCTCCATAGTAGAGCACATATGAAGCTTCTAAGTTGATGTAATAGCCAATACGAAGTAGTACAACTCAGGTTTTAGGTATCGATTATTGACTTTTTTGCTGGCTTTGGTGCCTTGGACATGAGCCAGGACCTTAAGATATTGCATGGAAGGAGGACTAGCAGCCGCGTTACACGGGAGAATGTGAAAAGTGTTCATATGTAGTAAAAATCTGAGAAATCCGTCCATTTTCTTCATTTGTTATCGAATCGACTTAAAGCCAGATCGTCACATTAGCCGCCCTTCGCTCTGAAACGGTTGTACTTATCGTCTGCAAAGCTATGTCGCGTGCTGCGGCATGCGGAGACACTAAAAGCACCATAGTAGAACACAGATGAAGCATCTAAGTTGATGTAATAGCCAGTAAGAAGTACTACAATTCAAGTTTTACGTTTCGATTATTGACTTTTAGCTGGCTTTGGTGCCTTGGACATGAGCTAGGAACTAAAGGTATTGCATGAAACGTGGACTAACAGCCGAGTTGCACGCAAGAATGTGAAAAGTGTTCATATGTAGCAAAAACCTGAGAAATCCGTCCGTTTTCGTCATTTGTTATTGAATCGACTTAAAGCCAGATCGTCACATTGGCCGCTCTTCTGTCTGAAACGGATACATTTATCGTCTGCAAAGCTATGTCGTTTGCTGCGGTATGCGGAGACAATAAAAGTACCATAGAAGAACACAGATGAAGCTTCTAAGTTGATGTAATAGCCAGTAATATGTCGTACAATTCAAGTTTTAGGTACCGATTATTGACTTTTTACCCTTCTTTGGCGCCTTGGACATGAGCTAGGAACTAAAGGTATTGCATGAAACTTGGACTAGCAGCCGGGTTGCACGGGAGAATGTGAAAAGTGTTCATATGTAGGAAAAACCTGAGAAATTCGTCAGTTTTCGTCATTTGTTATCGAATCGACTTAAAGCCAGATCGTCACATTGGCCGCTCTTCTGTCTGAAACGGTTACGTTTATTGTCTGCAAAGCTATGTCGCGTGCTGCGGTATGTGGAGAAACTAAAAGCTCATAGTTGAACACAGATGAAGCTTCTAAGTTGATGTAATAGCCAGTAAGAAGTAGTAGAATTCAAGTTTTAGGTATCGATTATTGACTTTTTACCCTTCTTTGGTGCCTTGGACATGAGCTAGGAACTTAAGATATTGCATGAAACGTGGACTAGCAGCCGAGTTGCACGGGAGAATGTGAAAAGTGTTCATATGTAGGAAAAACCTGAGAAATCCGTCCGTTTTCGTCATTTGTTAACGAGTCGACTTAAAGCCAGATCGTCACATTGGTCGCTCTTCTGTCTGGAACGGTTACATTTATCATCTGCAAAGCTATGTCGCGTGCTGCGGTATGCGGAGACACAAAAAGCACCATAGTAGAAAACAGATGAAGCTCCTAAGTTGATGTAATAGGTAGTAAGAAGTAGTACAATTCAAGTTGTAGGTGTCGATTATTGACTTTTTACCCTTCTTTGGTGCCTTGGACATGAGCTAGGGGCCTTATGATTTTGCATGAAAGGAGAACTAGCAGCCGCGTTGCATGGGAGAATGTGAAATTGTTCATATGTAGGAAAAACCTGAAAAAATCCGTCCGTTTTCCTCATTTGTTGTCGAGTCGACTTAGAGCCAGATCGTCACATTGGCCGTTCTCCTCTCTGAAACGGTTGTACTTATCATCTGCAAAGCTATGTTGCGTGCTGCGGTATGCGGAGTCAATAAAAGCACCGTAGTAGAGCACAGATGAAGCTTCTAAGTTGATGTAATAGCCAGTAAGAAGTAGTACAATTCAAGTTTTAGGTATTGATCATTGACTTTTTACCCTTCTTTGGGGCCTTGGACATCAGCTAAGAACTTAAGATTTTTCATGAACGGAGGACTAGCAGCCGCGTTGCACGGGAGAATGTGAAAAGTTTTCAAATGTAGTAAAAACCTGAGAAATCCGTCCGTATTCTTCATTTATTATCGAATCGACTTCAAGCCAGATCGTCACATTGGCCGTTCTTCTGTCTGAAACGGTTACGTTTATTGTCTGCAAAGCTATGTCGCGTGCTGCGGTATGCGGACACACTAAAAGCACCATAGTAGAACACAGATGAAGTTTCTAAGTTGATGTAATAGCCAGTAAGAAGTAGTACAACTCAGGTTTTAGGTATCGATTATTGACTTTTTTGCTGGCTTTGGTGCCTTGGACATGAGCTAGGACCTTAAGATTCTGCATGAAAGGAGGACTAGCAGCCGAGTTGCACGGGAGAATGTAAAAAGTGTTCTTATGTAGTAAAAACCTGAGAAATCCGTCAGTTTTCTTCATTTGTTATCGAATCGACTTAAAGTCAGATCGTCACATTGGCCGCTCTTCTGTTTGAAACGGATACATTTATCGTCTGCAAAGCTATGTCACGCGCTGCGGTATGTGGAGACAATAAAAGCACCATAGTAGAAAACAGATGAAGCTTCTAAGTTGATGTAATAGCCAGTAAGAAGTAGTACAATTCAAGTTTTAGTTATCGATTATTGACTTTTTACCCTTCTTTGATGCCTTATACATGAGCTAGGAACTTAAGATTTTGCATGGAAGGAGGACTAGCAGCCGCGTTGCACAGGAGAATGTGAAAAGTGTTCATATGTAGTAAAAACCTGAGAAATCCGTCAGTTTTCGTCATTTTAATCGAATCGACTTAAAGCCAGATCGTCGCATTGGCCGCTCTTCTGTCTGAAACGGTTACGTTTATTGTCTGCAAAGCTATGTCGCGTGCTGCGGTATGCGGAGACACTAAAAGCTCCATAGTAGAGCACATATGAAGCTTCTAAGTTGATGTAATAGCCAATAAGAAGTAGTACAACTCAGGTTTTAGGTATCGATTATTGACTTTTTTGCTGGCTTTGGTGCCTTGGACATGAGCCAGGACCTTAAGATATTGCATGGAAGGAGGACTAGCAGCCGCGTTACACGGGAGAATGTGAAAAGTGTTCATATGTAGTAAAAATCTGAGAAATCCGTCCATTTTCTTCATTTGTTATCGAATCGATTTAAAGCCAGATCGTCACATTAGCCGCCCTTCGCTCTGATACGGTTGTACTTATCGTCTGCAAAGCTATGTCGCGTGCTGCGGTATGCGGATACACAAAAATGCACCATAGTAGAACACAGATGAAGCTCCTAAGTTGATGTTATAGCTGGTAAGAAGTAGTACTATTCAAGTTTTAGGTATCGATTATTGACTTTTTACCCTTCTTTAGTGCCTTGGACATGAGCAAGGGACTTGTGATTTTGCATGAAAGGAGGACTAGCAGCCGCGTTGCATGGGAGAATGTGAAAAGTGTTCATATGTAGGAAACACCTGAGAAATCCGTCAGTTTTCGTCATTTGTTATCGAATCGACTTAAAGCCAGATCGTCACATTGGCCGCTCTTGTGTCTGAAACGGTTACGTTTATTGTCTGCAAAGCTATGTCGCGTGCTGCGGTATGCGGAGACACTAAAAGCACCATAGTAGAACTCAGACGAAGCTTCTAAGTTGATGTAATAGCCAGTAAGAAGTAGTACAACTCAGGTTTTAGGTATCGATTATTGACTTTTTTGCTGGCTTTGGTGCCTTGGACATGAGCTAGGACCTTAAGATTTTGCATGAAAGGATGACTAGCAGCCACGTTGCACGTGAGAATGTGAAAAGTGTTCATATGTAGGAAACACCTGAGAAATCCGTCAGTTTTCGTCATTTGTTATCGAATCGACTTAAAGCCAGATCGTCACATTGGCCGCTCTTGTCTCTGAAACGGTTGTACTTATCGTCTGCAAAGCTATGTCGCGTGCTGCGGTATGCGGAGACACTAAAAACGCCATAGTAGAACACAGATGAAGCATCTAAGTTGATGTAATAGCCAGTTAGAAGTACTACAATTCAAGTTTTACGTACCGATTATTGACTTTTAGCTGGCTTTGGTGCCTTGGACATGAGCTAGTACCTTAAGATTTTGCATGAAAGGAGCACTAGCAGCCGCGTTGCAAGCAAGAATGTGAAAGGTGGTCATATGTAGCAAAAACCTGAGAAATCCGTCCGTTTTCGTCATTTGTTATCCAATCGACTTAAAGCCAGATCATCACATTAGCCGCTCATCGCTCTGAAGCGGTTGTACTTATCGTCTGCAAAGCTATGTCGCGTGCTGCGGCATGCGGAGACACTAAAAGCACCATAGTAGAACACAGATGAAGCTTCTAAGTTGATGTAATAGCCAGTAAGAAGTAGTAAAACTCAGGTTTTAGGTATCGATTATTGACTTTTTTGTTGGCTTTGGTGCCTTGGACATGAGCTACGACCTTACGATATTGCATGAAAGGATGACTAGCAGCCACGTTGCACGTGAGAATGTGAAAAGGTCTCATATGTAGTAAAAACCTGAGAAATCCGTCCGTTTTCGTCATTTGTTATCGAATCGACTTAAAGCCAGATCGTCACATTGGCCGCTCTTGTCTCTGAAACGGTTGTACTTATTGTCTGCAAAGCTATGTCGCGTGCTGCGGTATGCGGAGACACTAAAAACACCATAGTAGAACACAGATGAAGCATCTAAGTTGATGTAATAGCCAGTAAGAAGTACTACAATTCAAGTTTTACGTACCGATTATTGACTTTTAGCTGGCTTTGGTGCCTTGGACATGAGCTAGGAACTAAAGGTATTGCATGAAACGTGGACTAACAGCCGAGTTGCACGCAAGAATGTGAAAAGTGTTCATATGTAGCAAAAACCTGAGAAATCCGTCCGTTTTCGTCATTTGTTATTGAATCGACTTAAAGCCAGATCGTCACATTGGCCGCTCTTCTGTCTGAAACGGATACATTTATCGTCTGCAAAGCTATGTCGTTTGCTGCGGTATGCGGAGACAATAAAAGTACCATAGAAGAACACAGATGAAGCTTCTAAGTTGATGTAATAGCCAGTAATATGTCGTACAATTCAAGTTTTAGGTACCGATTATTGACTTTTTACCCTTCTTTGGCGCCTTGGACATGAGCTAGGAACTAAAGGTATTGCATGAAACGTGGACTAGCAGCCGGGTTGCACGGGAGAATGTGAAAAGTGTTCATATGTAGGAAAAACCTGAGAAATTCGTCAGTTTTCGTCATTTGTTATCGAATCGACTTAAAGCCAGATCGTCACATTGGCCGCTCTTCTGTCTGAAACGGTTACGTTTATTGTCTGCAAAGCTATGTCGCGTGCTGCGGTATGTGGAGAAACTAAAAGCTCATAGTTGAACACAGATGAAGCTTCTAAGTTGATGTAATAGCCAGTAAGAAGTAGTAGAATTCAAGTTTTAGGTATCGATTATTGACTTTTTACCCTTCTTTGGTGCCTTGGACATGAGCTAGGAACTTAAGATATTGCATGAAACGTGGACTAGCAGCCGAGTTGCACGGGAGAATGTGAAAAGTGTTCATATGTAGGAAAAACCTGAGAAATCCGTCCGTTTTCGTCATTTGTTATCGAGTCGACTTAAAGCCAGATCGTCACATTGGTCGCTCTTCTGTCTGGAACGGTTACATTTATCATCTGCAAAGCTATGTCGCGTGCTGCGGTATGCGGAAACACAAAAAGCACCATAGTAGAAAACAGATGAAGCTCCTAAGTTGATGTAATAGGTAGTAAGAAGTAGTACAATTCAAGTTTTAGGTATCGATAATTGACTTTTTACATTTCTTTGGTGCCTTGGTCATGAGCTAGGATCTTAAGATTTAGCATGGAAGGAGGACTAGCAGCCGCGTTGCACGGGAGAATGTGAAAAGTGTTCATATGTAGTAAAAACCTGAGAAATCCTTCCGTTTTCGTCATTTGTTATCCAATCGACTTAAAGCCAGATCGTCACATTGGCCGCTCTTGTCTCTGAAACCGTTGTACTCATCGTCTGCAAAGCTATGTCGCGTGCTGCGGTATGCGGAGACACAAAAATGCACCATAGTAGAACACAGATGAAGCTCCTAAGTTGATGTTATAGCTAGTAAGAAGTAGTACAATTCAAGTTTTAGGTATCGATTATTGACTTTTTACCCTTCTTTAGTGCCTTGGAAATGAGCTAGGGACTTATGATTTTGCATGAAAGGAGGACTAGCAGCCGCGTTGCATGGGAGAATGTGAAAAGTGTTCATATGTAGGAAAAACCTGAGAAATCCGTCCGTTTTCGTCATTTGTTATCGAGCCGACTTAAAGCCAGATCGTCACCTTGGCCGCTCTTCTGTCTGAAACAGTTACATTTATCGTCTGCAAAGCTATGTCGCGTGCTGCGGTATGCGGAGACACTAAAAGCACCATAGTAGAACACAGATGAAGCTTCTAAGTTGATGTAATAGCCAGTAAGAAGTAGTAAAACTCAGGTTTTAGGTATCGATTATTGACTTTTTTGCTGGCTTTGGTGCCTTGGACATGAGCTAGGACCTTAAGATTTTGCATGAAAGGATGACTAGCAGCCACGTTGCACGTGAGAATGTGAAAAGGTCTCATATGTAGTAAAAACCTCAGAAATCCGTCCTTTTACGTCATTTGTTATCGAATCGACTTAAAGCCAGATCGTCACATTAGCCGCTCGACGCTCTTAAACGGTTGTACTTATCGTCTGCAAAGCTATGTCGCGTGCTGCGGCATGCGGAGACACTAAAAGCACCATAGTAGAACACAGATGAAGGTTCTAAGTTAATGTAATAGCCAGTAAGAAGTAGTACAATTCAAGTTTTAGTTATCGATTATTGACTTTTTACCCTTCTTTGATGCCTTGGACATGAGCTAGGAACTTAAGATTTTGCATGGAAGGAGGACTAGCAGCCGCGTTGCACAGGAGAATGTGAAAAGTGTTCATATGTAGTAAAAACCTGAGAAATCCGTCAGTTTTCGTCATTTTAATCGAATCGACTTAAAGCCAGATCGTCGCATTGGCCGCTCTTCTGTCTGAAACGGTTACGTTTATTGTCTGCAAAGCTATGTCGCGTGCTGCGGTATGCGGAGACACTAAAAGCACCATAGTAGAGCACATATGAAGCTTCTAAGTTGATGTAATAGCCAATAAGAAGTAGTACAACTCAGGTTTTAGGTATCGATTATTGACTTTTTTGCTGGCTTTGGTGCCTTGGACATGAGCTAGGACCTTAAGATTCTGCATGAAGGGAGGTCTATCAGCCGCGTTACACGGGAGAATGTGAAAAGTGTTCATATGTATTAAAAACCTGAGAAATCCGTCCGTTTTCGTCATTTGTTATCGAATCGACTTAAAGCCAGATCGTCACATTGGCCGCTCTTCTGCCTGAAACATTTACATTTATCGTCTGCAAAGCTATGTCAGGTGCTGTGGTATGCGGAGACAATAAAAGCACCATAGTAGAACACAGATGAAGCTTGTAAGTTGATGTAATTGCCAGTAAGAAGTAGTACAATTCAAGTTTTAGGTATCGATTATTGGCTTTTTACCCTTCTTTGGTGCATTGGTCATGAGCTAGGAACATAAGATATTGCATGGAAGGAGGACTAGCAGCCGCGTTACACGGGAGAATGTGAAAAGTGTTCATATGTAGTAAAAATCTGAGAAATCAATCCATTTTCTTCATTTGTTATCGAATCGACTTAAAGCCAGATCGTCTCATTAGCCGCTCTTCGCTCTGATACGGTTGTACTTATCGTCTGCAAAGCTATGTCGCGTGCTGCGGTATGCGGAAAAAATAAAAACACCATAGTAGAACACAGATGAAGCATCTAAGTTGATGTAATAGCTAGTAAGAAGTACTACAATTCAAGTTTTATGTACCGATTATTGACTTTTAGCTGGCTTTGGTGTCTTGGACATGAGCTAGGACCTTAAGATTTTGCATGAAAGGAGCACTAGCAGCCGCGTTGCACGCGAGAATGTGAAAAGTGTTCATATGTAGTAAAAACCTGAGAAATCCGTCAGTTTTCGTCATTTGTTATCGAATCGACTTAAAGCCAGATCGTCACATTGGCCGCTCTTCTGTCTGAAACGGTTACGTTTATTGTCTGCAAAGCTATATCGCGTGCTGCGGTATGCGGAGACACTAAAAGCTCATAGTAGAACACAGATGAAGCTTCTAAGTTGATGTAATAGCCAGTAAGATGTAGTAGAATTCAAGTTTTAGGTATCGATTATTGACTTTTTACCCTTCTTTGGTGCCTTGGACATGAGCTAGGAACTTAAGATATTGCATGAAACGTGGACTAGCAGCCGCGTTGCATGGGAGAATGTGAAAAGTGTTCATATGTAGGAAAAACCTGAGAAATCCGTCCGTTTTCGTCATTTGTTATCGAATCGACTTAAAGCCAGATCGTCACATTGGCCGCTCTTCTGTCTGAAACGGTTACGTTTATTGTCTGCAAAGCTATGTCGCGTGCTGCGGTATGTGGAGACACTAAAAGCACCATAGTAGAGCACAGATGAAGCTTCTAAGTTGATGTAATAGCCAGTAAGAAGTAGTACAACTCAGGTTTTAGGTATCGATTATTGACTTTTTTGCTGGCTTTGGTGCCTTGGACATGAGCTAGGACCTTAAGATTCAGCATGAAGGGAGGACTAGCAGCCGAGTTGCACGGGGGAATGTGAAAAGTGTTCATATGTAGTATAAACCTGATAAATCCGTCCGTTTTCGTCATAGGTTATCCAATCGACTTAAAGCCAGATCGTCACATTGGCCGCTATTGTCTCTGAAACGGTTGTACTTATCGTCTGCAAAGCTATGTCGCGTGCTGCGGTATGCGGAGACACAAAAATGCACCATAGTAGAACACAGATGAAGTTCCTAAGTTGATGTTATAGCTAGTAAGAAGTAGAACAATTCAAGTTTTAGGTATCGATTAATGACTTTTTACCCTTCTTTAGTGCCTTGGACATGAGCTAGGGACTTATGATTTTGCATGAAAGGAGGACTAGCAGCCGCGTTGCATGGGAGAATGTGAAAAGTTTTCGTATGTAGGAAAAACCTGAGAAATCCGTCCGTTTTCGTCATTTGTTATCGAGCCGACTTAAAGCCAGATCGTCACCTTGGCCGCTCTTCTGTCTGAAACGGTTACATTTATCGTCTGCAAAGCTATGTCGCGTGCTGCGGTATGCGGAGACACTAAAAGCACCATAGTAGAACACAGATGAAGCTTCTAAGTTGATGTAATAGCCAGTAAGAAGTAGTAAAACTCAGGTTTTAGGTATCGATTATTGACTTTTTTGCTGGCTTTGGTGCCTTGGACATGAGCTAGGACCTTAAGATTTTGCATGAAAGGATGACTAGCAGCCACGTTGCACGTGAGAATGTGAAAAGGTCTCATATGTAGTAAAAACCTGAGAAATCCGTCCTTTTTCGTCATTTGTTATCGAATCGACTTAAAGCCAGATCGTCACATTGGCAGCTCTTGTCTCTGAAACGGTTGTACTTATCGTCTGCAAAGCTATGTCGCGTGCTGCGGTATGCGGAAAAAATAAAAACACCATAGTAGAACACAGATGAAGCATCTAAGTTGATGTAATAACCAGTAAGAAGTACTACAATTCAAGTTTTATGTACCGATTATTGACATTTAGCTGGCTTTGGTGTCTTGGACATGAGCTAGGACCTTAAGATTCTGCATGAAAGGAGCACTAGCAGCCGTGTTGCACGCGAGAATGTGAAAAGTATTCATATGTAGTAAAAACCTGAGAAATCCGTCCGTTTTCGTCATTTGTTATCCAATCGACTTAAAGCCAGATCGTCACATTGGCCGCTCTTCTGTCTGAAAAGGGATACATTTATCGTCTGAAAAGCTATGTCGCTTGCTGCGGTATGCGGAGACACTAAAAGTACCATAGAACAGCACAGATGAAGCTTCTAAGTTGATGTAATAGCCAGTACGATGTAGTACAATTCAAGTTTTAGGTGTCGATTATTGACTTTTTACCCTTCTTTGGTGCCTTGGACATGAGCTAGGAACGTAAGATATTGCATGAAACGTGGACTAGCAGCCGAGTTGCACGGGAGAATGTGAAAGGTGTTCATGTGTAGTAAAAACCTGAGAAATCCGTACGTTTTCGTCATTTGTTATCGAATCGACTTAAGGCCAGATCGTCACATTTGCCGCACTTCTGTCTGAAACGGTTACGTTTATTGTCTGCAAAGCTATGTCGCGTGCTGCGGTATGCGGAGGCACTAAAAGCACCATAGTAGAACACAGATGAAGCTTCTGAGTGGAAGTAATAGCCAGTAAGAAGTAGTACAATTCAAGTTTTAAGTATCGATTATTCACTTTTTATCCTTCTTTGGTGCATTGGACATGAGCTAGGAACTTCAGTTTTTGCATGGAAGGAGGACTAGCAGCCGCGTTGCACGGGAGTATGTGAAAAGTGTTCATATGTAGTAAAAACCTGAGTAATCCGTCCGTTTTCGTCATTTGTTATCGAATCGACTTAAAGCCAGATCGTCACATTGGCCACTCTTCTGTCTGAAACGGTTAAATTTATCGTCTGCAAAGCTATGTCGCGTGCTGCGGTATGCGGAGACACTAAAAGCACCATAGTAGAACACAGATGAAGCTTCTAAGTTGATGTAATAGCCAGTAAGAAGTAGTAGAATTCAAGTTTTAGGTATCGATTATTGACTTTTTACCCTTCTTTGGTGCCTTGGACATGAGCTATGAACTTATGATTTTGCATGAAAGGAGCACTAGCAGCCGCGTTGAACGGGAGAATGTGAAAAGTGTTCATATGCACAAAAAACCTGAGAAATCCGTCCGTTTTCGTCCTTTGTTATCGAATCGACTTAAAGACAGATTGTCACATTGGCCGCTCTTGTGTCTGAAACGGTTACATTTATAGTCTGCAAAGCTATGTCGCGTGCTGCGGTATGCGGAGACACAAAAATGCACCATAGTAGAACACAGATGAAGCTCCTAAGTTGATGTAATAGCTAATAAGAAGTAGTACAATTCAAGTTTAGGGTATCGATTATTGACTTTTTACCCTTCTTTGGTGCCTTGGACATGAGCTATATACTTATAACTTTGCAAGAAAGGAGGACTAGCAGCCGCGTTGCATGGGAGAATGTGAAAAGTGTTCATATGTAGTAAATACCTGAGAAATCCGTCCTTTTTCGGCATTTGTTATCGAATCGACTTAAAGCCAGATCGTCACATTTTCCGCTCTTCTGTCTCAAACGGATACATCTATCGTCTGCAAAGCTATGTCGCGTGCTGTGGTTTGCGTAGACACTAAAAGTACCATAGAAGAACTCAGATGAAGCTTCTAAGATGATGTAGTAGCCAGTAAGGAGTAGTACAATTGAAGTTTTAGGTATCGATTATTGAATTTTTACCCTTCTTTGGTGCCTTGGATATGAGCTAGGAACTTAAGATATTGCATGAAAGGAGGACTAGCAGCCGAGTTGCACGGGAGAATGTGAAAAGTGTTCATATTTAATAAAAACCTGAGAAATCCGTCCTTTTTCGTCATTTGTTATCGAATCGACTTAAAGCCAGATCGTCACATTGGCCATCTCCTCTCTGAAACAGTAGTACTTATCGTCTGCAAAGCTATTTCACGAGCTGCGGTATGCGGAGACACTAAAAGCACCATAGTAGAACACAGATGAAGCTTCTAAGTTGATGTAATAGCCAGTAAGAAGTAGTACAACTCAGGTTTTAGGTATCGATTATTGACTTTTTTGCTGGCTTTGGTGCCTTGGACATGACCTAGGACCTTAAGATTCTTTATGAAAGGAGGACTAGCAGCAGAGTTGCACGGGAGAATGTGAAAAGTGTTCTTATGTAGTAAAAACGTGATAAATCCGTCCGTTTTCGTAATTTGTTATCGAATCGACTTAAAGCCAGATCGTCACATTGGCCATCTCCTCTCTGAAACAGTTGTACTTATCGTCTGCAAAGCTATGTCACGAGCTGCGGTATGCGGAGACAGTAAAAGCACCATAGTAGTACACAGATGAAGCTTCTAAGTTGATGTAATAGCCATTAAGAAGTAGTACATTTCAAGTTTTAATTATAGATTGTTGACTTTTTACCCTTCTTTGGTGCCTTGGACATGACCTAGGACCTTAAGATTCTTTATGAAAGGAGGACTAGCAGCAGAGTTGCACGGGAGAATGTGAAAAGTGTTCATATGTAGTAAAAACCTGAGAAATCCGCCCGTTTTCGTCATTTGTTATCGAATCGACTTAAAGCCAGATCGTCACATTGGCCGCTCTTCTGTCTGAAACGGTTACGTTTATTGTCTGCAAAGCTATATCGCGTGCTGCGGTATGCGGAGACACTAAAAGCTCATAGTAGAACACAGATGAAGCTTCTAAGTTGATGTAATAGCCAGTAAGATGTAGTAGAATTCAAGTTTTAGGTATCGATTATTGACTTTTTACCCTTCTTTGGTGCCTTGGACATGAGCTAGGAACTTAAGATATTGCATGAAACGTGGACTAGCAGCCGAGTTGCACGGGAGAATGTGAAAAGTGTTCCTATGTAGGAAAAACCTTAGAAATCCGTCCTTTTTCGTCATTTGTTATCTAGTTGACTTATAGCTAGATCGTCACATTGGCCGCCCTTCTGTCTGGAACGGTTACATTTATCGTCTGCAAAGCTATGTCGCGTGCTGCGGTATGCGGAGACACAAAAAGCACCATAGTAGAAAACAGATGAAGCTCCTAAGTTGATGTAATAGGTAGTAAGAAGTAGTACAATTCAAGTTCTAGGTATCGATTATTGACTTTTTACATTTCTTTGGTGCCTTGAACATGAGCTAGGGACCTATGATTTTGCATGAAAGGAGGACTAGCAGCCGCGTTGCATGGGAGAATGTGAAAAGTGTTCATATGTAGGAAAAACCTGAGAAATCCGTCCGTTTTCGTCATTTGTTATCGAATCGACTTAAAGCCAGATCGTCACATTGGCCGCTCTTCTGTCTGAAACGGTTACGTTTATTGTCTGCAAAGCTATGTCGCGTGCTGCGGTATGTGGAGACACTAAAAGCACCATAGTAGAGCACAGATGAAGCTTCTAAGTTGATGTAATAGCCAGTAAGAAGTAGTACAACTCAGGTTTTAGGTATCGATTATTGACTTTTTTGCTGGCTTTGGTGCCTTGGACATGAGCTAGGACCTTAAGATTCAGCATGAAGGGAGGACTAGCAGCCGAGTTGCACGGGGGAATGTGAAAAGTGTTCATATGTAGTATAAACCTGATAAATCCGTCCGTTTTCGTCATAGGTTATCCAATCGACTTAAAGCCAGATCGTCACATTGGCCGCTATTGTCTCTGAAACGGTTGTACTTATCGTCTGCAAAGCTATGTCGCGTGCTGCGGTATGCGGAGACACAAAAATGCACCATAGTAGAACACAGATGAAGTTCCTAAGTTGATGTTATAGCTAGTAAGAAGTAGAACAATTCAAGTTTTAGGTATCGATTAATGACTTTTTACCCTTCTTTAGTGCCTTGGACATGAGCTAGGGACTTATGATTTTGCATGAAAGGAGGACTAGCAGCCGCGTTGCATGGGAGAATGTGAAAAGTTTTCGTATGTAGGAAAAACCTGAGAAATCCGTCCGTTTTCGTCATTTGTTATCGAGCCGACTTAAAGCCAGATCGTCACCTTGGCCGCTCTTCTGTCTGAAACGGTTACATTTATCGTCTGCAAAGCTATGTCGCGTGCTGCGGTATGCGGAGACACTAAAAGCACCATAGTAGAACACAGATGAAGCTTCTAAGTTGATGTAATAGCCAGTAAGAAGTAGTAAAACTCAGGTTTTAGGTATCGATTATTGACTTTTTTGCTGGCTTTGGTGCCTTGGACATGAGCTAGGACCTTAAGATTTTGCATGAAAGGATGACTAGCAGCCACGTTGCACGTGAGAATGTGAAAAGGTCTCATATGTAGTAAAAACCTGAGAAATCCGTCCTTTTTCGTCATTTGTTATCGAATCGACTTAAAGCCAGATCGTCACATTGGCAGCTCTTGTCTCTGAAACGGTTGTACTTATCGTCTGCAAAGCTATGTCGCGTGCTGCGGTATGCGGAAAAAATAAAAACACCATAGTAGAACACAGATGAAGCATCTAAGTTGATGTAATAACCAGTAAGAAGTACTACAATTCAAGTTTTATGTACCGATTATTGACATTTAGCTGGCTTTGGTGTCTTGGACATGAGCTAGGACCTTAAGATTTTGCATGAAAGGAGCACTAGCAGCCGTGTTGCACGCGAGAATGTGAAAAGTATTCATATGTAGTAAAAACCTGAGAAATCCGTCCGTTTTCGTCATTTGTTATCCAATCGACTTAAAGCCAGATCGTCACATTGGCCGCTCTTCTGTCTGAAAAGGGATACATTTATCGTCTGAAAAGCTATGTCGCTTGCTGCGGTATGCGGAGACACTAAAAGTACCATAGAACAGCACAGATGAAGCTTCTAAGTTGATGTAATAGCCAGTACGATGTAGTACAATTCAAGTTTTAGGTGTCGATTATTGACTTTTTACCCTTCTTTGGTGCCTTGGACATGAGCTAGGAACGTAAGATATTGCATGAAACGTGGACTAGCAGCCGAGTTGCACGGGAGAATGTGAAAGGTGTTCATGTGTAGTAAAAACCTGAGAAATCCGTACGTTTTCGTCATTTGTTATCGAATCGACTTAAGGCCAGATCGTCACATTTGCCGCTCTTCTGTCTGAAACGGTTACGTTTATTGTCTGCAAAGCTATGTCGCGTGCTGCGGTATGCGGAGGCACTAAAAGCACCATAGTAGAACACAGATGAAGCTTCTAAGTGGAAGTAATAGCCAGTAAGAAGTAGTACAATTCAAGTTTTAAGTATCGATTATTCACTTTTTATCCTTCTTTGGTGCATTGGACATGAGCTAGGAACTTCAGTTTTTGCATGGAAGGAGGACTAGCAGCCGCGTTGCACGGGAGTATGTGAAAAGTGTTCATATGTAGTAAAAACCTGAGTAATCCGTCCGTTTTCGTCATTTGTTATCGAATCGACTTAAAGCCAGATCGTCACATTGGCCACTCTTCTGTCTGAAACGGTTAAATTTATCGTCTGCAAAGCTATGTCGCGTGCTGCGGTATGCGGAGACACTAAAAGCACCATAGTAGAACACAGATGAAGCTTCTAAGTTGATGTAATAGCCAGTAAGAAGTAGTAGAATTCAAGTTTTAGGTATCGATTATTGACTTTTTACCCTTCTTTGGTGCCTTGGACATGAGCTATGAACTTATGATTTTGCATGAAAGGAGCACTAGCAGCCGCGTTGAACGGGAGAATGTGAAAAGTGTTCATATGCACAAAAAACCTGAGAAATCCGTCCGTTTTCGTCCTTTGTTATCGAATCGACTTAAAGACAGATTGTCACATTGGCCGCTCTTGTGTCTGAAACGGTTACATTTATAGTCTGCAAAGCTATGTCGCGTGCTGCGGTATGCGGAGACACAAAAATGCACCATAGTAGAACACAGATGAAGCTCCTAAGTTGATGTAATAGCTAATAAGAAGTAGTACAATTCAAGTTTAGGGTATCGATTATTGACTTTTTACCCTTCTTTGGTGCCTTGGACATGAGCTATATACTTATAACTTTGCAAGAAAGGAGGACTAGCAGCCTCGTTGCATGGGAGAATGTGAAAAGTGTTCATATGTAGTAAATACCTGAGAAATCCGTCCTTTTTCGGCATTTGTTATCGAATCGACTTGAAGCCAGATCGTCACATTTTCCGCTCTTCTGTCTCAAACGGATACATCTATCGTCTGCAAAGCTATGTCGCGTGCTGTGGTTTGCGTAGACACTAAAAGTACCATAGAAGAACTCAGATGAAGCTTCTAAGATGATGTAGTAGCCAGTAAGGAGTAGTACAATTGAAGTTTTAGGTATCGATTATTGACTTTTTACCCTTCTTTGGTGCCTTGGACATGAGCTAGGAACTTAAGATATTGCATGAAAGGAGGACTAGCAGCCGAGTTGCACGGGAGAATGTGAAAAGTGTTCATATTTAGTAAAAACCTGAGAAATCCATCCTTTTTCGTCATTTGTTATCGAATCGACTTAAAGCCAGATCGTCACATTGGCCGCTCTTCTGTCTGAAACGTATACATTTATCGTCTGCAAAGCTATGTCGCGTGCTGCGGTATGCGGAGACACTAAAAGCACTTTAGTAGAACACAGATTAAGCTTCTAAGTTGATGTAATAGCCAGTAAGAAGTACTACAATTCAAGTTTTAGTTATCGATTATTGACTTTTTACCCTTCTTTGATCCCTTGGACATGAGCTACGAACTTAAGATTTTGCATGAAAGGAGCACTAGCAGCCGCGTTGCACGGGAGAATGTGAAAAGTGTTCATATGTAGTAAAAACCTGAGAAATCCGTCCTTTTTCGGCATTTGTTATCGAATCGACTTAAAGCCAGATCGTTACATTGGCAGCTCTTCTGTCTCAAACGGATACATTTATTGTCTGCAAAGCTATGTCGCGTGTTGTGGTTTGCGTAGACTCTAAAAGTACCATAGAAGAACACAGATGAAGCTTCTAAGATGATGTAATAGCCAGTAAGGAGTAGTACAATTGAAGTTTTAGGTATCGATTATTGACTTTTTACCCTTCTTTGGTGCCTTGGACATGAGCTAGGAACTTAAGATATTGCATGAAAGGAGGACTAGCAGCCGAGTTCCATGGGAAAATGTGAAAAGTGTTCATATTTAGTAAAAACCTGAGAAATCCGTCCTTTTTCGTCATTTGTTATCGAATCGACTTAAAGCCAGATCGTCACATTGGCCGCTCTTCTGTCTGAAACGGATACATTTATCGTCTGCAAAGCTATGTCGCGTGCTGCGGTATGCGGAGACACTAAAAGCACTTTAGTAGAACACAGATTAAGCTTCTAGGTTGATGTAATAGCCAGTAAGAAGTACTACAATTCAAGTTTTAGTATCAATTATTGACTTTTTACCCTTCTTTAATGCCTTGGACATGAGCTACGAACTTATGTTTTTGCATGAAAGGAGGACTAGCAGCCGCGTTGCACGGGAGAATGTGAAAAGTGTTCATATGTAGTAAAAACCTGAGAAATCCGTCCGTTTTCGGCATTTGTTATCGAATCGACTTAAAGCCAGAGCGTCACATTGGCCGCTCTTCTGACTGAAATGGATACATTTATCGTCTGCAAACCTATGTCACATGCTGTGGTATGCGGAGACACTAAAAGCACCATAGTCGAACACAGATGAAGCTTCTAAGTTGATGTAATAGCCAGTAAGCAGTAGTACAACTCAGGTTTTAGGTATCGATTATTGACTTTTTTGCTGGCGTTGGTGCCTTGGACATAAGCTAGGACCTTAAGATTCTGCATGAAAGGAGGACTAGCAGCCGAGTTGCATGGGAGAATGTGAAAAGTGTTCTTATGTAGTAAAAACGTGATAAATCCGTGCGTTTTCGTAATTAGTTATCGAATCGACTTAAAGCCAGATCGTCACATTGGCCATCTCCTCTCTGTAACAGTTGTACTTATCGTCTGCAAAGCTATGTCACGAGCTGCGGTATGCGGAGACAATAAAAGCACCATAGTAGTACACAGAGAAACTTCTAAGTTGTTGTAATAGCCAATAAAGGAGTAGTACAATTCAAGTTTTAGGTATCGATTGTTGACTTTTTACCCTTCTTTGGTGCCTTTGACTTGAGCTAGGAACTTAAGATATTGCATGAAACGAAGACCCAGCAGCCGAGTTGCTTGGGAGTATGTGAAAATTGTTCATATGTAGTAAAAACCTGAAAAATCCGTCCGTTTTCGTCATTTGTTATCGAATCGACTTAAAGCCAGATCGTCACATTGGCCGCTCTTCTGTCTGAAACGGATACATTTATCGTCTGCAAAGCTATGTCGCGTGCTGCGGTATGCGGAGACACTAAAAGCACCATAGTAGAACACAGATGAAGCTTCTAAGTTGATGTAATAGCCAGTAAGAAGTAGTAGAATTCAAGTTTTAGGTATCGATTACTGACTTTTTACCCTTCTTTGGTGCCTTGGACTTGAGCTAGGAACTTAAGATATTGCATGAAAGGAGGACTAGCAGCCGAGTTGCGCGGGAGAATGTGAAAAGTGTTCATATGTAGTAAAAACCTGAGAAATCCGTCCGTTTTCGACATTTGTTATCGAATCGACTTAAAGCCAGATCGTCACATTGGCCGCTCTTCTGTCTGAAACGGTTACGTTTATCGACTGCAAAGCTATGTCGTGTGCTGCGGTATGCGGAGACACTAAAAGCACTTTAGTAGAACACAGATTAAGCTTCTAAGTTGATGTAATAGCCAGTAAGAAGTACTACAATTCAAGTTTTAGTTATCGATTATTGACTTTTTACCCTTCTTTGATCCCTTGGACATGAGCTACGAACTTAAGATTTTGCATGAACGGAGCTCTAGCAGCCGCGTTGCACGGGAGAATGTGAAAAGTTTTCATATGTAGTAAAAACCTGAGAAATCCGTCCGTTTTCGGCATTTGTTATCGAATCGACTTAAAGCCAGATCGCCACATTGGCCGCTCTTCTGTCTGAAACGGATACATCTATCGTCTGCAAAGCTATGTCGCGTGCTGTGGTTTGCGTAGACACTAAAAGTACCATAGAAGAACTCAGATGAAGCTTCTAAGATGATTTAGTAGCCAATAAGAAGTAGTACAATTGAAATTTTAGGTATCGATTATTGACTTTTTACCCTTCTTTGGTGCCTTGGACATGAGCTAGCAACTGAAGATATTGCATGAAAGGAGGACTAGCAGCCGAGTTGCACGGTAGAATGTGAAAAGTGTTCATATTTAATAAAAACCTGAGAAATCCGTCCTTTTTCGTCATTTGTTATCGAATCGACTTAAAGCCAGATCGTCACATTGGCCATCTCCTCTCTGAAACAGTAGTGCTTATCGTCTGCAAAGCTATTTCACGAGCTGCGGTATGCGGAGACACCAAAAGCACCATAGTAGAACACAGATGAAGCTTCTAAGTTGATGTAATAGCCAGTAAGATGTAGTACAACTCAGGTTTTAGGTATCGATTATTGACTTTTTTGCTGGCTTTGGTGCCTTGGACATGACCTAGGACCTTAAGATTCTTTATGAAAGGAGGACTAGCAGCCGAGTTGCACGGGAGAATGTGAAAAGTGTTCTTATGTAGTAAAAACGTGATAAATCCGTCCGTTTTCGTAATTTGTTATCGAATCGACTTAAAGGCAGATCATCACATTGGCCATCTCCTCTCTGAAACAGTTGTACTTATCGTCTGGAAAGCTATGTCAGGAGCTGCGGTATGCGGAGACAATAAAAGCACCATAGTAGTACACAGATGAAGCTTCTAAGTTGATGTAATAGCCATTAAGAAGTAGTACATTTCAAGTTTTAATTATCGATTGTTGACTTTTTACCCTTCTTTGGTGCATTGGACATGAGCTAGGAACTTCAGATTTTGAATGGAAGGAGGGCTAGCAGCCGCGTTGCACGGGAGAATGTGGAAAGTGTTCATATGTAGTTAAAACTTGAGAAATCCGTCCGTTTTCGTCATTTGTTATCGAATCGACTTAAAGCCAGATCGTCACATTGGCCGCTCTTCTGTCTGAAACGGTTACGTTTATCGTCTGCAAAGCTATGTCGCGTGCTGCGGAATGCGGAGACACTAAAAGTACCATAGAAGAACACAGATGAAGCTTCTAAGATGATGTAATAGCCAGTAAGGAGTAGTACTATTGAAGTTTTAGGTATCGACTATTGACTTTTTACCCTTCTTTGGTGCCTTGGACATGAGCTAGGAACTTAAGATATTGCATGAAAGGAGGACTAGCAGCCGAGTTGCACGGGAGAATGTGAAAAGTGTTCATATTTAGTAAAAACCTGAGAAATCCGTCCTTTTTCGTCATTTGTTATCGAATGGACTTAAAGCCAGATCGTCACATTTGCCGCTCTTCTGTCTGAAACGGATACATTTATCGTCTGCAAAGATATGTCGCGTGCTGCGGTATGCGGAGACACTAAAAGCACTTTAGTAGAACACAGATTAAGCTCCTAAGTTGATGTAATAGCCAGTAAGAAGTACTACAATTCAAGTTTTAGTTATCGATTATTGACATTTTACCCTTCTTTGATCCCTTGGACATGAGCTACGAACTTAAGATTTTGCATGAAAGGAGCACTAGCAGCCGCGTTGCACGGGAGAATGTGAAAAGTGTTCATATGTAGTAAAAACCTGAGAAATCCGTCCGTTTTCGGCATTTGTTATCGAATCTACTTAAAGCCAGATCGTCACATTGGCCGCTCTTCTGTCTCAAACGGGTACATTTATTGTCTGCAAAGCTATGTCGCGTGTTGTGGTTTGCGTAGACACTAAAAGTACCATAGAAGAACACAGATGAAGCTTCTAAGATGATGTAATAGCCAGTAAGGAGTAGTACAATTGAAGTTTCAGGTATCGATTATTGACTTTTTACCCTTCTTTGGTGCCTTGGACATGAGCTAGGAACTTAAGATATTGCATGAATTGAGGACTAGCAGCCGAGTTGCACGGGAGAATGTGAAAAGTGTTCATATTTAGTAAAAACCTGAGAAATCCGTCCTTTTTCGTCATTTGTTATCGAATCGACTTAAAGCCAGATCGTCACATTGGCCGCTCTTCTGTCTGAAACGGATACATTTATCGTCTGCAAAGCTATGTCGCGTGCTGCGGTATGCGGAGACACTAAAAGCACTTTAGTAGAACACAGATTAAGCTTCTAAGTTGATGTAATAGCCAGTAAGAAGTACTAGAATTCAAGTTTTAGTTATCGATTATTAACTTTTTACCCTTCTTAGATCCCTTGGACATGAGCTACGAACTTAAGATTTTGCATGAAAGGAGCACTAGCAGCCGCGTTGCATGGGAGAATGTGAAAAGTGTTCATATGTAGTAAAAACCTGAGAAATCCGTCCATTTTGTCATTTGTTATCGAATCGACTTAAAGCCAGATCGTCACATTGGCCATCTCCTCTCTGAAACAGTTGTACTTATCTTCTGCAAAGCTATGTCACGAGCTGCGGTAGGCGGAGACAATAAAAGCACCATAGTAGTACACAGATGAAGCATCTAAGTTGATGTAATAGCCATTAAGAAGTAGTACAATTCAAGTTTTAAGTACCGATTATTGACTTTGTACCCTTCTTTGGTGCATTGGACATGAGCTAGGAACATCAGATTATGCATGGAAGGAGGACTAGCAGCCGCGTTGCACGGGAGAATGTGAAAAGTGTTCATATGTAGTAAAAACCTGAGAAATCCGTCAGTTTTCGTCATTTGTTATCGAATCGACTTAAAGCCAGATCGTCACATTGGCCGCTCTTCTCTCTGAAACGGTTGTACTTATCGTCTGCAAACCTATGTCGCGCGCAGCGGTATGCGGAGACTCTACATGCACCATAGTAAAACACAGATGAAACTTCTAAGTTGATGTAATAGCCAATAAGAAGTAGTACAATTCAAGTTCTAGGTATCGATTATTGACTTTTTACCCTTCTTTGGTGCCTTGGACATGAGCTAAGAACTTAAGATTTTGCATGAAAGGAGGACTAGCAGCCACGTTGCACGTGAGAATGTGAAAAGTGTTCATATGTAGTAAAAACCTGAGAAATCCGTCAGTTTTCGTCATTTGTTATCGAATCGACTGAAAGCCAGATCGTCACATTGGCCGCTCTTCTGTCTGAAACGGTTACGTTTATTATCTGCAAAGCTATGTCGCGTGCTGCGGTATGTGGAGACACTAAAAGCACCATAGTAGAACACAGATGAAGCTTCAAAGTTGATGTAATAGCCAGTAATAAGTAGTACAACTCAGGTTTTAGGTATCGATTATTGACTTTTTTGCTGGCTTTGGTGCCTTGGACATGACCTAGGACCTTAAGATTCTTTATGAAAGGAGGACTAGCAGCCGAGTTGCACGGGAGAATGTGAAAAGTGTTCATATTTAATAAAAACCTGAGAAATCCGTCCTTTTTCGTCATTTGTTATCGAATCGACTTAAAGCCAGATCGTCACATTGGCCATCTCCTCTCTGAAACAGTAGTACTTATCGTCTGCAAAGCTATTTCACGAGCTGCGGTATGCGGAGACACTAAAAGCACAATAGTAGAACACAGATGAAGCTTCTAAGTTGATGTAATAGCCAGTAAGAAGTAGTACAACTCAGGTTTTAGGTATCGATTATTGACTTTTTTGCTGGCTTTGGTGCCTTGGACATGACCTAGGACCTTAAGATTCTTTATGAAAGGAGGACTAGCAGCAGAGTTGCACGGGAGAATGTGAAAAGTGTTCTTATGTAGTAAAAACGTGATAAATCCGTCCGTTTTCGTAATTTGTTATCGAATCGACTTAAAGCCAGATCGTCACATTGGCCATCTCCTCTCTGAAACAGTTGTACTTATCGTCTGCAAAGCTATGTCACGAGCTGCGGTATGCGGAGACAGTAAAAGCACCATAGTAGTACACAGATGAAGCTTCTAAGTTGATGTAATAGCCATTAAGAAGTAGTACATTTCAAGTTTTAATTATAGATTGTTGACTTTTTACCCTTCTTTGGTGCCTTGGACATGACCTAGGACCTTAAGATTCTTTATGAAAGGAGGACTAGCAGCAGAGTTGCACGGGAGAATGTGAAAAGTGTTCATATGTAGTAAAAACCTGAGAAATCCGTCCGTTTTCGTCATTTGTTATCGAATCGACTTAAATCCAGATCGTCACATTGGCCGCTATTCTGTCTGAAACGGTTACGTTTATAGACTGCAAAGCTATGTCGCGTGCTGCGGAATGCGGAGACACTAAAAGTACCATAGAAGAACACAGATGAAGCTTCTAAGATGATGTAATAGACAGTAAGGAGTAGTACAATTGAAGTTTTAGGTATCGATTATTGACTTTTTACCCTTCTTTGGTGCCTTGGACATGAGCTAGGAACTTAAGATATTGCATGAAAGGAGGACTAGCAGCCGAGTTGCACGGGAGAATGTGAAAAGTGTTCATATTTAGTAAAAACCTGAGAAATCCATCCTTTTTCGTCATTTGTTATCGAATCGACTTAAAGCCAGATCGTCACATTGGCCGCTCTTCTGTCTGAAACGTATACATTTATCGTCTGCAAAGCTATGTCGCGTGCTGCGGTATGCGGAGACACTAAAAGCACTTTAGTAGAACACAGATTAAGCTTCTAAGTTGATGTAATAGCCAGTAAGAAGTACTACAATTCAAGTTTTAGTTATCGATTATTGACTTTTTACCCTTCTTTGATCCCTTGGACATGAGCTACGAACTTAAGATTTTGCATGAAAGGAGCACTAGCAGCCGCGTTGCACGGGAGAATGTGAAAAGTGTTCATATGTAGTAAAAACCTGAGAAATCCGTCCTTTTTCGGCATTTGTTATCGAATCGACTTAAAGCCAGATCGTTACATTGGCAGCTCATCTGTCTCAAACGGATACATTTATTGTCTGCAAAGCTATGTCGCGTGTTGTGGTTTGCGTAGACACTAAAAGTACCATAGAAGAACACAGATGAAGCTTCTAAGATGATGTAATAGCCAGTAAGGAGTAGTACAATTGAAGTTTTAGGTATCGATTATTGACTTTTTACCCTTCTTTGGTGCCTTGGACATGAGCTAGGAACTTAAGATATTGCATGAAAGGAGGACTAGCAGCCGAGTTCCACGGGAAAATGTGAAAAGTGTTCATATTTAGTAAAAACCTGAGAAATCCGTCCTTTTTCGTCATTTGTTATCGAATCGACTTAAAGCCAGATCGTCACATTGGCCGCTCTTCTGTCTGAAACGGATACATTTATCGTCTGCAAAGCTATGTCGCGTGCTGCGGTATGCGGAGACACTAAAAGCACTTTAGTAGAACACAGATTAAGCTTCTAGGTTGATGTAATAGCCAGTAAGAAGTACTACAATTCAAGTTTTAGTATCAATTATTGACTTTTTACCCTTCTTTAATGCCTTGGACATGAGCTACGAACTTATGATTTTGCATGAAAGGAGGACTAGCAGCCGCGTTGCACGGGAGAATGTGAAAAGTGTTCATATGTAGTAAAAACCTGAGAAATCCGTCCGTTTTCGGCATTTGTTATCGAATCGACTTAAAGCCAGAGCGTCACATTGGCCGCTCTTCTGACTGAAATGGATACATTTATCGTCTGCAAACCTATGTCACATGCTGTGGTATGCGGAGACACTAAAAGCACCATAGTCGAACACAGATGAAGCTTCTAAGTTGATGTAATAGCCAGTAAGCAGTAGTACAACTCAGGTTTTAGGTATCGATTATTGACTTTTTTGCTGGCGTTGGTGCCTTGGACATAAGCTAGGACCTTAAGATTCTGCATGAAAGGAGGACTAGCAGCCGAGTTGCATGGGAGAATGTGAAAAGTGTTCTTATGTAGTAAAAACGTGATAAATCCGTGCGTTTTCGTAATTAGTTATCGAATCGACTTAAAGCCAGATCGTCACATTGGCCATCTCCTCTCTGAAACAGTTGTACTTATCGTCTGCAAAGCTATGTCACGAGCTGCGGTATGCGGAGACAATAAAAGCACCATAGTAGTACACAGAGAAACTTCTAAGTTGTTGTAATAGCCAATAAAGGAGTAGTACAATTCAAGTTTTAGGTATCGATTGTTGACTTTTTACCCTTCTTTGGTGCCTTTGACTTGAGCTAGGAACTTAAGATATTGCATGAAACGAAGACCCAGCAGCCGAGTTGCTTGGGAGTATGTGAAAATTGTTCATATGTAGTAAAAACCTGAAAAATCCGTCCGTTTTCGTCATTTGTTATCGAATCGACTTAAAGCCAGATCGTCACATTGGCCGCTCTTCTGTCTGAAACGGATACATTTATCGTCTGCAAAGCTATGTCGCGTGCTGCGGTATGCGGAGACACTAAAAGCACCATAGTAGAACACAGATGAAGCTTCTAAGTTGATGTAATAGCCAGTAAGAAGTAGTAGAATTCAAGTTTTAGGTATCGATTACTGACTTTTTACCCTTCTTTGGTGCCTTGGACTTGAGCTAGGAACTTAAGATATTGCATGAAAGGAGGACTAGCAGCCGAGTTGCGCGGGAGAATGTGAAAAGTGTTCATATGTAGTAAAAACCTGAGAAATCCGTCCGTTTTCGACATTTGTTATCGAATCGACTTAAAGCCAGATCGTCACATTGGCCGCTCTTCTGTCTGAAACGGTTACGTTTATCGACTGCAAAGCTATGTCGTGTGCTGCGGTATGCGGAGACACTAAAAGCACTTTAGTAGAACACAGATTAAGCTTCTAAGTTGATGTAATAGCCAGTAAGAAGTACTACAATTCAAGTTTTAGTTATCGATTATTGACTTTTTACCCTTCTTTGATCCCTTGGACATGAGCTACGAACTTAAGATTTTGCATGAACGGAGCTCTAGCAGCCGCGTTGCACGGGAGAATGTGAAAAGTTTTCATATGTAGTAAAAACCTGAGAAATCCGTCCGTTTTCGGCATTTGTTATCGAATCGACTTAAAGCCAGATCGCCACATTGGCCGCTCTTCTGTCTGAAACGGATACATCTATCGTCTGCAAAGCTATGTCGCGTGCTGTGGTTTGCGTAGACACTAAAAGTACCATAGAAGAACTCAGATGAAGCTTCTAAGATGATTTAGTAGCCAATAAGGAGTAGTACAATTGAAATTTTAGGTATCGATTATTGACTTTTTACCCTTCTTTGGTGCCTTGGACATGAGCTAGCAACTGAAGATATTGCATGAAAGGAGGACTAGCAGCCGAGTTGCACGGTAGAATGTGAAAAGTGTTCATATTTAATAAAAACCTGAGAAATCCGTCCTTTTTCGTCATTTGTTATCGAATCGACTTAAAGCCAGATCGTCACATTGGCCATCTCCTCTCTGAAACAGTAGTGCTTATCGTCTGCAAAGCTATTTCACGAGCTGCGGTATGCGGAGACACCAAAAGCACCATAGTAGAACACAGATGAAGCTTCTAAGTTGATGTAATAGCCAGTAAGAAGTAGTACAACTCAGGTTTTAGGTATCGATTATTGACTTTTTTGCTGGCTTTGGTGCCTTGGACATGACCTAGGACCTTAAGATTCTTTATGAAAGGAGGACTAGCAGCCGAGTTGCACGGGAGAATGTGAAAAGTGTTCTTATGTAGTAAAAACGTGATAAATCCGTCCGTTTTCGTAATTTGTTATCGAATCGACTTAAAGGCAGATCATCACATTGGCCATCTCCTCTCTGAAACAGTTGTACTTATCGTCTGGAAAGCTATGTCAGGAGCTGCGGTATGCGGAGACAATAAAAGCACCATAGTAGTACACAGATGAAGCTTCTAAGTTGATGTAATAGCCATTAAGAAGTAGTACATTTCAAGTTTTAATTATCGATTGTTGACTTTTTACCCTTCTTTGGTGCATTGGACATGAGCTAGGAACTTCAGATTTTGAATGGAAGGAGGGCTAGCAGCCGCGTTGCACGGGAGAATGTGGAAAGTTTTCATATGTAGTTAAAACTTGAGAAATCCGTCCGTTTTCGTCATTTGTTATCGAATCGACTTAAAGCCAGATCGTCACATTGGCCGCTCTTCTGTCTGAAACGGTTACGTTTATCGTCTGCAAAGCTATGTCGCGTGCTGCGGAATGCGGAGACACTAAAAGTACCATAGAAGAACACAGATGAAGCTTCTAAGATGATGTAATAGCCAGTAAGGAGTAGTACTATTGAAGTTTTAGGTATCGATTATTGACTTTTTACCCTTCTTTGGTGCCTTGGACATGAGCTAGGAACTTAAGATATTGCATGAAAGGAGGACTAGCAGCCGAGTTGCACGGGAGAATGTGAAAAGTATTCATATTTAGTAAAAACCTGAGAAATCCGTCCTTTTTCGTCATTTGTTATCGAATGGACTTAAAGCCAGATCGTCACATTTGCCGCTCTTCTGTCTGAAACGGATACATTTATCGTCTGCAAAGATATGTCGCGTGCTGCGGTATGCGGAGACACTAAAAGCACTTTAGTAGAACACAGATTAAGCTCCTAAGTTGATGTAATAGCCAGTAAGAAGTACTACAATTCAAGTTTTAGTTATCGATTATTGACATTTTACCCTTCTTTGATCCCTTGGACATGAGCTACGAACTTAAGATTTTGCATGAAAGGAGCACTAGCAGCCGCGTTGCACGGGAGAATGTGAAAAGTGTTCATATGTAGTAAAAACCTGAGAAATCCGTCCGTTTTCGGCATTTGTTATCGAATCGACTTAAAGCCAGATCGTCACATTGGCCGCTCTTCTGTCTCAAACGGGTACATTTATTGTCTGCAAAGCTATGTCGCGTGTTGTGGTTTGCGTAGACACTAAAAGTACCATAGAAGAACACAGATGAAGCTTCTAAGATGATGTAATAGCCAGTAAGGAGTAGTACAATTGAAGTTTCAGGTATCGATTATTGACTTTTTACCCTTCTTTGGTGCCTTGGACATGAGCTAGGAACTTAAGATATTGCATGAATTGAGGACTAGCAGCCGAGTTGCACGGGAGAATGTGAAAAGTGTTCATATTTAGTAAAAACCTGAGAAATCCGTCCTTTTTCGTCATTTGTTATCGAATCGACTTAAAGCCAGATCGTCACATTGGCCGCTCTTCTGTCTGAAACGGATACATTTATCGTCTGCAAAGCTATGTCGCGTGCTGCGGTATGCGGAGACACTAAAAGCACTTTAGTAGAACACAGATTAAGCTTCTAGGTTGATGTAATAGCCAGTAAGAAGTACTACAATTCAAGTTTTAGTATCAATTATTGACTTTTTACCCTTCTTTAATGCCTTGGACATGAGCTACGAACTTATGATTTTGCATGAAAGGAGGACTAGCAGCCGCGTTGCACGGGAGAATGTGAAAAGTGTTCATATGTAGTAAAAACCTGAGAAATCCGTCCGTTTTCGGCATTTGTTATCGAATCGACTTAAAGCCAGAGCGTCACATTGGCCGCTCTTCTGACTGAAATGGATACATTTATCGTCTGCAAACCTATGTCACATGCTGTGGTATGCGGAGACACTAAAAGCACCATAGTCGAACACAGATGAAGCTTCTAAGTTGATGTAATAGCCAGTAAGCAGTAGTACAACTCAGGTTTTAGGTATCGATTATTGACTTTTTTGCTGGCGTTGGTGCCTTGGACATAAGCTAGGACCTTAAGATTCTGCATGAAAGGAGGACTAGCAGCCGAGTTGCATGGGAGAATGTGAAAAGTGTTCTTATGTAGTAAAAACGTGATAAATCCGTGCGTTTTCGTAATTAGTTATCGAATCGACTTAAAGCCAGATCGTCACATTGGCCATCTCCTCTCTGAAACAGTTGTACTTATCGTCTGCAAAGCTATGTCACGAGCTGCGGTATGCGGAGACAATAAAAGCACCATAGTAGTACACAGAGAAACTTCTAAGTTGTTGTAATAGCCAATAAAGGAGTAGTACAATTCAAGTTTTAGGTATCGATTGTTGACTTTTTACCCTTCTTTGGTGCCTTTGACTTGAGCTAGGAACTTAAGATATTGCATGAAACGAAGACCCAGCAGCCGAGTTGCTTGGGAGTATGTGAAAATTGTTCATATGTAGTAAAAACCTGAAAAATCCGTCCGTTTTCGTCATTTGTTATCGAATCGACTTAAAGCCAGATCGTCACATTGGCCGCTCTTCTGTCTGAAACGGATACATTTATCGTCTGCAAAGCTATGTCGCGTGCTGCGTTATGCGGAGACACTAAAAGCACCATAGTAGAACACAGATGAAGCTTCTAAGTTGATGTAATAGCCAGTAAGAAGTAGTAGAATTCAAGTTTTAGGTATCGATTACTGACTTTTTACCCTTCTTTGGTGCCTTGGACTTGAGCTAGGAACTTAAGATATTGCATGAAAGGAGGACTAGCAGCCGAGTTGCGCGGGAGAATGTGAAAAGTGTTCATATGTAGTAAAAACCTGAGAAATCCGTCCGTTTTCGACATTTGTTATCGAATCGACTTAAAGCCAGATCGTCACATTGGCCGCTCTTCTGTCTGAAACGGTTACGTTTATCGACTGCAAAGCTATGTCGTGTGCTGCGGTATGCGGAGACACTAAAAGCACTTTAGTAGAACACAGATTAAGCTTCTAAGTTGATGTAATAGCCAGTAAGAAGTACTACAATTCAAGTTTTAGTTATCGATTATTGACTTTTTACCCTTCTTTGATCCCTTGGACATGAGCTACGAACTTAAGATTTTGCATGAACGGAGCTCTAGCAGCCGCGTTGCACGGGAGAATGTGAAAAGTTTTCATATGTAGTAAAAACCTGAGAAATCCGTCCGTTTTCGGCATTTGTTATCGAATCGACTTAAAGCCAGATCGCCACATTGGCCGCTCTTCTGTCTGAAACGGATACATCTATCGTCTGCAAAGCTATGTCGCGTGCTGTGGTTTGCGTTGACACTAAAAGTACCATAGAAGAACTCAGATGAAGCTTCTAAGATGATTTAGTAGCCAATAAGGAGTAGTACAATTGAAATTTTAGGTATCGATTATTGACTTTTTACCCTTCTTTGGTGCCTTGGACATGAGCTAGCAACTGAAGATATTGCATGAAAGGAGGACTAGCAGCCGAGTTGCACGGTAGAATGTGAAAAGTGTTCATATTTAATAAAAACCTGAGAAATCCGTCCTTTTTCGTCATTTGTTATCGAATCGACTTAAAGCCAGATCGTCACATTGGCCATCTCCTCTCTGAAACAGTAGTGCTTATCGTCTGCAAAGCTATTTCACGAGCTGCGGTGTTCGGAGACACCAAAAGCACCATAGTAGAACACAGATGAAGCTTCTAAGTTGATGTAATAGCCAGTAAGAAGTAGTACAACTCAGGTTTTAGGTATCGATTATTGACTTTTTTGCTGGCTTTGGTGCCTTGGACATGACCTAGGACCTTAAGATTCTTTATGAAAGGAGGACTAGCAGCCGAGTTGCACGGGAGAATGTGAAAAGTGTTCTTATGTAGTAAAAACGTGATAAATCCGTCCGTTTTCGTAATTTGTTATCGAATCGACTTAAAGGCAGATCATCACATTGGCCATCTCCTCTCTGAAACAGTTGTACTTATCGTCTGGAAAGCTATGTCAGGAGCTGCGGTATGCGGAGACAATAAAAGCACCATAGTAGTACACAGATGAAGCTTCTAAGTTGATGTAATAGCCATTAAGAAGTAGTACATTTCAAGTTTTAATTATCGATTGTTGACTTTTTACCCTTCTTTGGTGCATTGGACATGAGCTAGGAACTTCAGATTTTGAATGGAAGGAGGGCTAGCAGCCGCGTTGCACGGGAGAATGTGGAAAGTGTTCATATGTAGTTAAAACTTGAGAAATCCGTCCGTTTTCGTCATTTGTTATCGAATCGACTTAAAGCCAGATCGTCACATTGGCCGCTCTTCTGTCTGAAACGGTTACGTTTATCGTCTGCAAAGCTATGTCGCGTGCTGCGGAATGCGGAGACACTAAAAGTACCATAGAAGAACACAGATGAAGCTTCTAAGATGATGTAATAGCCAGTAAGGAGTAGTACTATTGAAGTTTTAGGTATCGATTATTGACTTTTTACCCTTCTTTGGTGCCTTGGACATGAGCTAGGAACTTAAGATATTGCATGAAAGGAGGACTAGCAGCCGAGTTGCACGGGAGAATGTGAAAAGTGTTCATATTTAGTAAAAACCTGAGAAATCCGTCCTTTTTCGTCATTTGTTATCGAATGGACTTAAAGCCAGATCGTCACATTTGCCGCTCTTCTGTCTGAAACGGATACATTTATCGTCTGCAAAGATATGTCGCGTGCTGCGGTATGCGGAGACACTAAAAGCACTTTAGTAGAACACAGATTAAGCTCCTAAGTTGATGTAATAGCCAGTAAGAAGTACTACAATTCAAGTTTTAGTTATCGATTATTGACATTTTACCCTTCTTTGATCCCTTGGACATGAGCTACGAACTTAAGATTTTGCATGAAAGGAGCACTAGCAGCCGCGTTGCACGGGAGAATGTGAAAAGTGTTCATATGTAGTAAAAACCTGAGAAATCCGTCCGTTTTCGGCATTTGTTATCGAATCGACTTAAAGCCAGATCGTCACATTGGCCGCTCTTCTGTCTCAAACGGGTACATTTATTGTCTGCAAAGCTATGTCGCGTGTTGTGGTTTGCGTAGACACTAAAAGTACCATAGAAGAACACAGATGAAGCTTCTAAGATGATGTAATAGCCAGTAAGGAGTAGTACAATTGAAGTTTCAGGTATCGATTATTGACTTTTTACCCTTCTTTGGTGCCTTGGACATGAGCTAGGAACTTAAGATATTGCATGAATTGAGGACTAGCAGCCGAGTTGCACGGGAGAATGTGAAAAGTGTTCATATTTAGTAAAAACCTGAGAAATCCGTCCTTTTTCGTCATTTGTTATCGAATCGACTTAAAGCCAGATCGTCACATTGGCCGCTCTTCTGTCTGAAACGGATACATTTATCGTCTGCAAAGCTATGTCGCGTGCTGCGGTATGCGGAGACACTAAAAGCACTTTAGTAGAACACAGATTAAGCTTCTAAGTTGATGTAATAGCCAGTAAGAAGTACTAGAATTCAAGTTTTAGTTATCGATTATTAACTTTTTACCCTTCTTAGATCCCTTGGACATGAGCTACGAACTTAAGATTTTGCATGAAAGGAGCACTAGCAGCCGCGTTGCATGGGAGAATGTGAAAAGTGTTCATATGTAGTAAAAACCTGAGAAATCCGTCCATTTTGTCATTTGTTATCGAATCGACTTAAAGCCAGATCGTCACATTGGCCATCTCCTCTCTGAAACAGTTGTACTTATCTTCTGCAAAGCTATGTCACGAGCTGCGGTAGGCGGAGACAATAAAAGCACCATAGTAGTACACAGATGAAGCATCTAAGTTGATGTAATAGCCATTAAGAAGTAGTACAATTCAAGTTTTAAGTATCGATTATTGACTTTGTACCCTTCTTTGGTGCATTGGACATGAGCTAGGAACATCAGATTATGCATGGAAGGAGGACTAGCAGCCGCGTTGCACGGGAGAATGTGAAAAGTGTTCATATGTAGTAAAAACCTGAGAAATCCGTCAGTTTTCGTCATTTGTTATCGAATCGACTTAAAGCCAGATCGTCACATTGGCCGCTCTTCTCTCTGAAACGGTTGTACTTATCGTCTGCAAACCTATGTCGCGCGCAGCGGTATGCGGAGACTCTACATGCACCATAGTAAAACACAGATGAAACTTCTAAGTTGATGTAATAGCCAATAAGAAGTAGTACAATTCAAGTTCTAGGTATCGATTATTGACTTTTTACCCTTCTTTGGTGCCTTGGACATGAGCTAAGAACTTAAGATTTTGCATGAAAGGAGGACTAGCAGCCACGTTGCACGTGAGAATGTGAAAAGTGTTCATATGTAGTAAAAACCTGAGAAATCCGTCAGTTTTCGTCATTTGTTATCGAATCGACTGAAAGCCAGATCGTCACATTGGCCGCTCTTCTGTCTGAAACGGTTACGTTTATTATCTGCAAAGCTATGTCGCGTGCTGCGGTATGTGGAGACACTAAAAGCACCATAGTAGAACATAGATGAAGCTTCAAAGTTGATGTAATAGCCAGTAATAAGTAGTACAACTCAGGTCTTAGGTATCGATTATTGACTTTTTTGCTGGCTTTGCTGCCTTGGACATGAGCTAGGACCTTAAGATTCTGCATGAAAGGAGTACTAGCAGCCGAGTTGCACGGGAGAATGTGAAAAGTGTTCTTATGTAGTAAAAACGTGCTAAATCCGTCCGTTTTCGTCATTTGTTATCGAATCGACTTAAAGCCAGATCGTCACATTGGCCATCTCCTCTCTGAAACAGTTGTACTTATCGTCTGCAAAGCTATGTCACGCGCTGCGGTATGCGGAGACAATAAAAGCACGATAGTAGTACACAGATGAAGCTTCTAAGTTGATGTAATAGCCAGTAAGAAGTAGTAGAATTCAAGTTTTAGGTAGCGATTATTGACTTTTTACCCTTCTTTGGTGCCTTGGACTTGAGCTAGGAACTTAAGATATTGCATGAAAGGAGGACTTGCAGCCGAGTTGCACGAGAGAATGTGAAAAGTGTTCATATGTAGTAAAAACCTGAGAAATCCGTCCGTATTCGTCATTTGTTATCGAATCGACTTAAAGCCAGATCGTCACATTGGCCGCTCTTCTGTCTGAAACGGTTACGTTTATCCACTGCAAAGCTATGTCGCGTGCTGCGGTATGCGGAGACACTAAAAGAACTTTAGTAGAACACAGATTAAGCTTCTAAGTTGATGTAATAGCCAGTAAGAAGTACTACAATTCAAGTTTTAGTTATCGATTATTGACTTTTTACCCTTCTTTGATCCCTTGGACATGAGCTTCCAACTTAAGATAATGCATGAAAGGAGCACTAGCAGCCGCGTTGCACGGGAGAATGTGAAAAGCGTTCATATGTAGTAAAAACCTGAAAAATCCGTCCGTTTTCGGCATTTGTTATCGAATCGACTTAAAGCCAGATCGTCACATTGGCCGCTCTTCTGTCTCAAACGGATCCATTTATCGTCTGCAAAGCTATGTCGCGTGCTGTGGTTTGCGTAGACACTAAAAGTACCATAGAAGAACACAGATGAAGCTTCTAAGATGATGTAATACCCAGTAAGGAGTAGTACAATTGATGTTTATGTATCGATTATTGACTTTTTACCCTTCTTTGGTGCCTTGGACATGAGCTAGGAACTTAAGATATTGCATGAAAGGAGGACTAGCAGCCGAGTTGCACGGGAGAATGTGAAAAGTGTTCATATTTAGTAAAAACCTGAGAAATCCGTCCTTTTTCGTCATTTGTTATCGAATCGACTTAAAGCCCGATCGTCACATTGGCCGCTCTTCTGTCTGAAGCGGATACATTTATCGTCTGCAAAGCTATGTCGCGTGCTGCGGTATGCGGAGACAGTAAAAGCACCATAGTAGAACACAGATGAACCTTCTAAATTGATGTAATAGCCAGTAAGAAGTAGTAGAATTCAAGTTTTAAGTATCGATTATTGGCTTTTTACCCTCCTTTGGTGCCTTGGACATGAGCTAGGAACTTAAGATATTGCATGAAAGGAGGACTAGCAGCCGCGTTGCACGGGAGAATGTGAAAAGTGTTCATATGTAGTAAAAACCTAAGAAATCTGTCCGTTTCGTCATTTGTTATCGAAATGACTTAAAGCCAGATTCTCACATTGACCGCTCTTCTGTCTGAAACGGTTACATTTATCGTCTGCAAAGCTACGTCGCGTGCTGCGGTATGCGGAGACACTAAAAGAACCATAGTAGAACACAGATGAAGCACCTGAGTCGATGTAATAGCCAGTGAGAGTTAGTACAATTCAAGTTTTAGATATGGATTATTGAATTTTTAACCTTGTTTGGTGCCTTGGACATGAGCTAGGAACTTAACATTTTGCATTAAAGGAGGACTAGCAGCTGCGTTGCACAGGCGAATGTGAAAAGTGTTCATATGTAGTAAAAACCTGAGAAATCCGTCCGTGTTCGTAATTTGTTATCGAATCGACTTAAAGCCAGATCGTCACATTGGCCGTTCTTCTCTCTGAAACGGTTGTACTTATCGTCTGCAAAGCTATGTCGCGTGCTGCGGTATGCGGGGACACTAAAAGCACCATAGTAGAACACAGATGAATCTGCTTAGTTGATTGCAATAGCCAGTAAGAAGTAGTACTATTCAAGTATTAGGTATCGATTATTGACTTTTTAGCTGGCTTTGGTGCCTTGGACATTACCTAGGACTTTAAGATTCTGCATGAAAGGAGGACTAGCATCCGAGTTTCTCGAGAGAATGTGAAAAGTGTTCATATGTAGTAAAAACCTGAGAAATCCGTCCGTTTTCGTCATTTGTTATAGAATCGACTTAAAGCCAGATGGTCACATTAGCCGCTCTTCTGTCTGAAACGGTTCCATTTATCGTCTGCAAAGCTATGTCGCGTGCTGCGTTATGCGGAGACACTAAAAGCACCATAGTAGAACACAGATGAAGCTTCTAAGTTGATGTAATAGCCAGTAAGAAGTAGTACAATTCAAGTTTTAGTTATCGATTATTGACTTTTTAGCCGGCTTTGGTGACTTGAACATTACCTAGGACTTTAAGATTCTGCATGAAAGGAGGACTAGCAGCCGAGTTGCACGAGAGAATGTGAAAAATGTTCATATGTAGTAAAAACCTGAGAAATCCGTCCGTTTTCGTCATTTGTTATCGAAACGACTTAAGCCAGATCGTCACAATGACCGCTCTTCTCTCTGAAACAGTTGTACTTATCGTCTGCAAAGCTATGTCGCGCGCTGCGGTATGCGAAGACACTAAAAGCACCAAAGTAGAACACAGATGAAGCTTCTAAGTTGATGTAATAGCCAGTAAGAAGTAGCACAATTCTAGTTTTAGGTATCGATTATTGACTTTTTAGCTGGCTTTTTTGCCTTGGACATGGGCTAGGACCGAAAGATTCTGCTTGAAAGGAGGACTAGCAGCCGAGTTGCATGGGGGAATCTGAAAAGTGTTCATATGTAGTAAAAATCTGAGAAATCTGTCCGCTTTCGTCATTTGTTATCGAATCGACTTAAAGACAGATCGCCACATTAGAAGCTCTTCTGTCTGAAACGGTTACATTTATCATCTGCAAAGCTATGTCGCGTGCTGCGGTATGCGGAGACACTAAAAGCACCATAGTAGACCGCAGATGAAGCTTCCAAGTTGATGTAATAGCCAGTAAGGTGTAGTAGAATTCAAGTTTTAGGTATCGATTAATGACTTGTTAGCTGGCTTTGGTGCCTTGGACATGAGCTAGGACCTTAAGATTCTGCATGAAAGGAGGATTAGCAGCCGAGTTGCATGGGAGAATGTGAAAAGTGTTCATATGTAGTAAAAACTTGAGAAATCCGTCAGTTTTGGTCATTTGTTATCGAATCGACTTAAAGCCAGATCATCACATTGGCCGCTATTCTGTCTGAAACGGTTACATTTATCGTCTGCAAAGCTATGTCGCGTGCTGCGGTATGCGGAGACACTAGAAGCACCATAGTAGACCACAGATGACGCTTCTGGGTTGTTGTAATAGCCAGTAAGATGTAGTAGAATTCAAGTTTTAGGTATCGATTATTGACTTGTTAGCTGGCTTTGGTGCCTTGGACATGAGCTAGGACCTTAAGATTCTGCATGAAAGGAGGATTAGCAGCCGAGTCGCATGGGAGAATGTGAAAAGTGTTCATATGTAGTAAAAACTTGAGAAATCCGTCAGTTTTCGTCATTTGTTATCGAATCGACTTAAAGCCAGATCGTCACATTGGCCGCTCTTCTGTCTGAAACGATTACATTTATCGTCTGCAAAGCTATGTCGCGTGCTGCGGTATGCGGAGACACTAAAAGCACCGTAGTAGAACACAGATGACGCTTCTAAGTTGATGTAATAGCTAGTAAGAAGTGGTACAATTCAAGTTTTAAGTATCGATTATTGGATTTGTACCCTTCTTTGGTGCCTTGGACATGAGCTAGGAACTTAAGATTTTGCATGAAATGAGGACTAGCCGCCGCGTTGCACGGGAGAATGTGAAAAGTGTTCATATGTAGTAAAAACCTAAGAAATCCGTCCGTTTCGTCATTTGTTATAGAATCGACTTAAAGCCAGATGGTCACATTAGCCGCTCTTCTGTCCGAAACGGTTCCATTTATCGTCTGCAAAGCTATGTCGCGTGCTGCGGTATGCGGAGACACTAAAAGCACCATAGTAGAACACAGATGAAGCTTCTAATTTGATGTAATAGCCAGTAAGAAGTAGTACAATTCAAGTTTTAGTTACCGATTATTGACTTTTTATCCGGCTTTGGTGACTTGGACATTACCTAGGACTTTAAGATTCTGCATGAAAGGAGGACTAGCAGCCGAGTTGCACGAGAGAATGTGAAAAGTGTTCATATGTAGTAAAAAGCTGAGAAATCCGTCCGTTTTCGTCATTTGTTATCGAAACGACTTAAGCCAGATCGTCACAATGACCGCTCTTCTCTCTGAAACAGTTGTACTTATCGTCTGCAAAGCTATGTCGCGCGCTGCGGTATGCGAAGACACTAAAAGCACCAAAGTAGAACACAGATGAAGCTTCTAAGTTGATGTAATAGCCAGTAAGAAGTAGCACAATTCTAGTTTTAGGTATCGATTATTGACTTTTTAGCTGGCTTTTTTGCCTTGGACATGAGCTAGGACCGAAAGATTCTGCTTGAAAGGAGGACTAGCAGCCGAGTTGCATGGGGGAATCTGAAAAGTGTTCATATGTAGTAAAAACCAGAGAAATCTGTCCGCTTTCGTCATTTGTTATCGAATCGACTTAAAGACAGATCGCCACATTAGCCGCTCTTCTGTCTGAAACGGTTACATTTATCATCTGCAAAGCTATGTCGCGTGCTGCGGTATGCGGAGACACTAAAAGCACCATAGTAGACCACAGATGAAGCTTCCAAGTTGATGTAATAGCCAGTAAGGTGTAGTAGAATTCAAGTTTTAGGTATCGATTATTGACTTGTTAGCTGGCTTTGGTGCCTTGGACATGAGCTAGGACCTTAAGATTCTGCATGAAAGGAAAATTAGCAGCCGAGTTGCATGGGAGAATGTGAAAAGTGTTCATATGTAGTAAAAACTTGAGAAATCCGTCAGTTTTCGTCATTTGTTATCGAATCGACTTAAAGCCAGATCGTCACATTGGCCGCTCTTCTGTCTGAAACGATTACATTTATCGTCTGCAAAGCTAAGTCGCGTGCTGCGGTATGCGGAGACACTAAAAGCACCATAGTAGAACACAGATGACGCTTCTAAGTTGATGTAATAGCTAGTAAGAAGTGGTACAATTCAAGTTTTAGGTATCGATTACTGACCTTTTACCCTTCTTTGGTGCCTTGGACAAGAGCTAGGATCTTAAGATTTTGCATGAAAGGAGGACTAGCAGCCGCGTGGCACGGGAGAATGTGAAAAGAGTTCATATGTAGTAAAAACCTGAGAAATACGTCCGTTTTCGTCATTTGTTATGGAATCGACTTAAAGCCAGATCGACACATTGGCCGCTCTTCTCTCTAGAAAGGTTGTAATTATCGTCTGCAAAGCTACGTCGCGTGCTGCGGCATGCGGAGACACTAAAAGCACCATAGTAGAAGACAGATGAAGCTTCTAAGTTGATATAATAGCCAGTAAGAAGTAGTACAATTCAAGTTTTAAGTATCGATTATTGGATTTGTACCCTTCTTTGGTGCCTTGGACATGAGCTAGGAACTTAAGATTTTGCATGAAATGAGGACTAGCCGCCGCGTTGCACGGGAGAATGTGAAAAGTGTTCATATGTAGTAAAAACCTAAGAAATCCGTCCGTTTCGTCATTTGTTATCGAAATGACTTAAAGCCAGATTGTCACATTGGCCGCTCTTCTGTCTGAAACGGTTACATTTATAGTCTGCAAAGCTATGTCGCGTGCTGCGGTATGTGGAGACACTAAAAGAACCATAGTAGAACACAGATGAAGCTCCTGAGTCGATGTAATAGCCAGTGAGAGGTAGTACAATTCAAGTTTTAAATATGGATTATTGACTTTTTACCCTTGTTTGGTGCCTTGGACATGAGCTAGGAACTTAACATTTTGCATGAAAGGAGGACTAGCGGCTGCGTTGCACAGGCGAATGTGAATAGTGTTCATATGTAGTAAAAACCTGAGAAATCCGTCCGTGTTCGTCATTTGTTATAGAATCGACTTAAAGCCAGATCGTAACATTGGCCGCTCTTCTCTCTGAAACGGTTGTACTTATCGTCTGCAAAGCTATGTCGCGTGCTGCGGTGTGCGGGGACACTAAAAGCACCATAGTAGAACACAGATGAATCTTCTTAGTTGATGCAATAGCCAGTAAGAAGTAGTACTATTCAAGTATTGGGTATCGATTATTGACTTTTTAGCTGGCTTTGGTGCCTTGGACATGACCTAGGACCTTAAGATTCTGCATGAAAGGAGGACTAACAGCCGAGTTGCACGAGAGAATGTGAAAAGTGTTCATATGTAGTAAAAAGCTGAGAAATCCGTCCGTTTTCGTCATTTGTTATCGAAACGACTTAAGCCAGATCGTCACAATGACCGCTCTTCTCTCTGAAACAGTTGTACTTATCGTCTGCAAAGCTATGTCGCGCGCTGCGGTATGCGAAGACACTAAAAGCACCAAAGTAGAACACAGATGAAGCTTCTAAGTTGATGTAATAGCCAGTAAGAAGTAGCACAATTCTAGTTTTAGGTATCGATTATTGACTTTTTAGCTGGCTTTTTTGCCTTGGACATGAGCTAGGACCGAAAGATTCTGCTTGAAAGGAGGACTAGCAGCCGAGTTGCATGGGGGAATCTGAAAAGTGTTCATATGTAGTAAAAACCAGAGAAATCTGTCCGCTTTCGTCATTTGTTATCGAATCGACTTAAAGACAGATCGCCACATTAGCCGCTCTTCTGTCTGAAACGGTTACATTTATCATCTGCAAAGCTATGTCGCGTGCTGCGGTATGCGGAGACACTAAAAGCACCATAGTAGACCACAGATGAAGCTTCCAAGTTGATGTAATAGCCAGTAAGGTGTAGTAGAATTCAAGTTTTAGGTATCGATTATTGACTTGTTAGCTGGCTTTGGTGCCTTGGACATGAGCTAGGACCTTAAGATTCTGCATGAAAGGAAAATTAGCAGCCGAGTTGCATGGGAGAATGTGAAAAGTGTTCATATGTAGTAAAAACTTGAGAAATCCGTCAGTTTTCGTCATTTGTTATCGAATCGACTTAAAGCCAGATCGTCACATTGGCCGCTCTTCTGTCTGAAACGATTACATTTATCGTCTGCAAAGCTAAGTCGCGTGCTGCGGTATGCGGAGACACTAAAAGCACCATAGTAGAACACAGATGACGCTTCTAAGTTGATGTAATAGCTAGTAAGAAGTGGTACAATTCAAGTTTTAGGTATCGATTACTGACCTTTTACCCTTCTTTGGTGCCTTGGACAAGAGCTAGGATCTTAAGATTTTGCATGAAAGGAGGACTAGCAGCCGCGTGGCACGGGAGAATGTGAAAAGAGTTCATATGTAGTAAAAACCTGAGAAATACGTCCGTTTTCGTCATTTGTTATGGAATCGACTTAAAGCCAGATCGACACATTGGCCGCTCTTCTCTCTAGAAAGGTTGTAATTATCGTCTGCAAAGCTACGTCGCGTGCTGCGGCATGCGGAGACACTAAAAGCACCATAGTAGAAGACAGATGAAGCTTCTAAGTTGATATAATAGCCAGTAAGAAGTAGTACAATTCAAGTTTTAAGTATCGATTATTGGATTTGTACCCTTCTTTGGTGCCTTGGACATGAGCTAGGAACTTAAGATTTTGCATCAAATGAGGACTAGCCGCCGCGTTGCACGGGAGAATGTGAAAAGTGTTCATATGTAGTAAAAACCTAAGAAATCCGTCCGTTTCGTCATTTGTTATCGAAATGACTTAAAGCCAGATTGTCACATTGGCCGCTCTTCTGTCTGAAACGGTTACATTTATAGTCTGCAAAGCTATGTCGCGTGCTGCGGTATGTGGAGACACTAAAAGAACCATAGTAGAACACAGATGAAGCTCCTGAGTCGATGTAATAGCCAGTGAGAGGTAGTACAATTCAAGTTTTAAATATGGATTATTGACTTTTTACCCTTGTTTGGTGCCTTGGACATGAGCTAGGAACTTAACATTTTGCATGAAAGGAGGACTAGCGGCTGCGTTGCACAGGCGAATGTGAATAGTGTTCATATGTAGTAAAAACCTGAGAAATCCGTCCGTGTTCGTCATTTGTTATAGAATCGACTTAAAGCCAGATCGTAACATTGGCCGCTCTTCTCTCTGAAACGGTTGTACTTATCGTCTGCAAAGCTATGTCGCGTGCTGCGGTGTGCGGGGACACTAAAAGCACCATAGTAGAACACAGATGAATCTTCTTAGTTGATGCAATAGCCAGTAAGAAGTAGTACTATTCAAGTATTGGGTATCGATTATTGACTTTTTAGCTGGCTTTGGTGCCTTGGACATGACCTAGGACCTTAAGATTCTGCATGAAAGGAGGACTAACAGCCGAGTTGCACGAGAGAATGTGAAAAGTGTTCATATGTAGTAAAAACCTGAGAAATCCGTCCGTTTTCGTCATTTGTTATTGAACCGACTTAAAGCCAGATGGTCACATTAGCCGCTCTTCTGTCTGAAACGGTTACATTTATCGTCTGCAAAGCTATGTCGCGTGCTGCGGTATGCGGAGACACAAAAAGCACCATAGTAGACCACAGATTAAGCTTCTAAGTTGATGTAATAGGCAGTAAGAAGTAGTACAATTCAAGATTTAGTTATCGATTATTGACTTTTTAGCTGGCTTTGGTGCCTTGGACATTACCTAGGACTTTAAGATTCTGCATGAAAGGAGGACTAGCAGCCGAGTTGCACGAGAGAATGTGAAAAGTGTTCATATGAAGTAAAAACCTGAGAAATCCGTCCGTTTTCGTCATTTGTTATCGAAACGACTTAAGCCAGATCGTCACAATGACCGCTCTTCTCTCTGAAACAGTTGTACTTATCGACTGCAAAGCTATGTCGCGCGCTGCGGTATGCGAAGACACTAAAAGCACCAAAGTAGAACACAGATGAAGCTTCTAAGTTGATGTAATAGCCAGTAAGAAGTAGCACAATTCTAGTTTTAGGTATCGATTATTGACTTTTTAGCTGGCTTTGGTGCCTTGGACATGAGCTAGGACCGAAAGATTCTGATTGAAAGGAGGACTAGCAGCCGAGTTGCATGGGAGAATGTGAAAAGTGTTCATATGTAGTAAAAACCTGAGAAATCTGTGCGCTTTCGTCATTTGTTATCGAATCGACTTAAAGACAGATCGCCACATTAGCCGCTCTTCTGTCTGAAACGGTTACATTTATCATCTGCAAAGCTATGTCGCGTGCTGCGGTATGCGGAGACACTAAAAGCACCATAGTAGACCACAGATGAAGCTTCTAAGTTGATGTAATAGGTAGTAAGAAGTAGTACAAATCAAGTTTTAGGTATCGATTACTGACCTTTTACCCTTCTTTGGTGCCTTGGACAAGAGCTAGGATCTTAAGATTTTGCATGAAAGGAGGACTAGCAGCCGCGTGGCACGGGAGAATGTGAAAAGAGTTCATATGTAGTAAAAACCTGAGAAATACGTCCGTTTTCGTCATTTGTTATGGAATCGACTTAAAGCCAGATCGACACATTGGCCGCTCTTCTCTCTATAAAGGTTGTAATTATCGGCTGCAAAGCAACGTCACGTGCTGCGGCATGCGGAAACACTAAAAGCACCATAGTAGAACACAGATGAAGCTTCTAAGTTGATATAATAGCCAGTAAGAAGTAGTACAATTCAAGTTTTATGTATCGATTATTGGCTTTGTACCCTTCTTTGGTGCCTTGGACATGAGCTAGGAACTTAAGATTTTGCATGAAAGGAGGACTAGCCGCCGCGTTGCACGGGAGAATGTGAAAAGTGTTCATATGTAGTAAAAACCTAAGAAATCCGTCCGTTTCGTCATTTGTTATCGAAATGACTTAAAGCCGGATTGTCACATTGGCCGCTCTTCAGTCTGTAACGGTTACATTTATCGTCTGCAAAGCTATGTCGCGTGCTGCGGTATGCGGAGACACTAAAAGAACCTTAGTAGAACACAGATGAAGCTCCTGAGTCGATGTAATAGCCAGTGAGAGGTAGTACAATTCAAGTTTTAAATATGGATTATTGACTTTTTACCCTTGTTTGGTGCCTTGGACATGAGCTAGGAACTTAACATTTTGCATGAAAGGAGGACTAGCGGCTGCGTTGCACAGGCGAATGTGAATAGTGTTCATATGTAGTACAAACCTGAGAAATCCGTCCGTGTTCGTCATTTGTTATCGAATCGACTTAAAGATAGATCGTCACATTGGCCGCTCTTCTCTCTGAAACGGTTGTACTTATCGTCTGCAAAGCTATGTCGCGTGCTGCGGTGTGCGGGGACACTAGAAGCACCATAGTAGAACACAGATGAATCTTCTTAGTTGATGCAATTGCCAGTAAGAAGTAGTACTATTCAAGTATTGGGTATCGATTATTGACTTTTTAGCTGGCTTTGGTGCCTTGGACATTACCTAGGACCTTAAGATTCTGCATGTGAGGAGGACTAGCAGCCGAGTTGCACGAGAGAATGTGAAAAGTGTTCATATGTAGTAAAAACCTGAGAAATCCGTCCGTTTTCGTCATTTGTTATTGAACCGACTTAAAGCCAGATGGTCACATTAGCCGCTCTTCTGTCTGAAACGGTTACATTTATCGTCTGCAAAGCTATGTCGCGTGCTGCGGTATGCGGAGACACTAAAAGCACCATAGTAGAACACAGATGAAGCTTCTAAGTTGATGTAATAGCCAGTAAGAAGTAGTAGAATTCAAGTTTTAGGTATCGATTATTGACGTTTTAGCTGGCTTTGGTGCCTTGGACATGAGCTAGGACATTAAGATTCTGCATGAAAGGAGGATTAGCAGCCGCGTTGCACGGGAGAATGTGAAAAGTGTTCATATGTAGTAAAAACTTGAGATATCCATCCGTTTTCGTCATTTGTTATCGAATCAACTTAAAGCCAGATCGTCACATTGGCCGCTCTTCTGTCTGAAACGATTACATTTATCGTCTGCAAAGCTATGTCGCGTGCTGCGGTATGCGGAGACACTAAAAGCACCATAGTAGACCACAGATGAAGCTTCTAAGTTGATGTAATAGCCAGTAAGAAGTAGTACAATTCAAGTTTTAGTTATCGATTATTGACTTTTTAGCTGGCTTTGGTGCCTTGGACATTACCTAGGACTTTAAGATTCTGCATGAAAGGAGGACTAGCAGCCGAGTTGCACGAGAGAATGTGAAAAGAGTTCATATGTAGTAAAAACCTGAGAAATCCGTCCGTTTTCGTCATTTGTTATCGAAACGACTTAAGCCAGATCGTCACAATGACCGCTCTTCTCTCTGAAACAGTTGTACTTATCGTCTGCAAAGCTATGTCGCGCGCTGCGGTATGCAAAGACACTAAAAGCACCAAAGTAGAACACAGATGAAGCTTCTAAGTTGATGTAATAGCCAGTAAGAAGTAGCACAATTCTAGTTTTAGGTATCGATTATTGACTTTTTAGCTGGCTTTGGTGCCTTGGACATGAGCTAGGACCGAAAGATTCTGCTTGAAAGGAGGACTAGCAGCCGAGTTGCATGGGAGAATGTGAAAAGTGTTCATATGTAGTAAAAACCTGAGAAATCTGTCCGCTTTCGTCATTTGTTATCGAATCGACTTAAAGACAGATCGACACATTAGCCGCTCTTCTGTCTGAAACGGTTACATTTATCATCTGCAAAGCTATGTCGCGTGCTGCGGTATGCGGAGACACTAAAAGCACCATAGTAGACCACAGATGAAGCTTCTAAGTTGAAGTAATAGCTAGTAAGAAGTAGTACAATTCAAGTTTTAGGTATCGATTACTGACCTTTTACCCTTCTTTGGTGCCTTGGACAAGAGCTAGGATCTTAAGATTTTGCATGAAAGGAGGACTAGCAGCCGCGTGGCACGGGAGAATGTGAAAAGAGTTCATATGTACTAAAAACCTGAGCAATACGTCCGTTTTCGTCATTTGTTATGGAATCGACTTAAAGCCAGATCGACACATTTGCCGCTCTTCTCTCTATAAAGGTTGTAATTATCGTCTGCAAAGCTACGTCGCGTGCTGCGGCATGCGGAGACACTAAAAGCACCATAGTAGAACACAGATGAAGCTTCTAAGTTGATATAATAGCCAGTAAGAAGTAGTACAATTCAAGTTTTATGTATCGATTATCGGCTTTGTACCCTTCTTTGGTGCCTTGGACATGAGCTAGGAACTTAAGATTTTGCATGAAAGGAGGACTAGCCGCCGCGTTGCACGGGAGAATGTGAAAAGTGTTCATATGTAGTAAAAACCTAAGAAATCCGTCCGTTTCGTCATTTGTTATCGAAATGACTTAAAGCCAGATTGTCACATTGGCCGCTCTTCTGTCTGAAACTTTTACATTTATCGTCTGCAAAGCTATGTCGCGTGCTGCGGTATGCGGAGACACTAAAAGAACCATAGTAGAACACAGATGAAGCTCCTGAGTCGATGTAATAGCCAGTGAGAGGTAGTACAATTCAAGTTTTTGATATGGATTATTGACTTTTTACCCTTGTTTGGTGCCTTGGACATGAGCTAGGAACTTAACATTTTGCATGAAAGGAGGACTAGCGGCTGCGTTGCACAGGCGAATGTGAGAAGTGTTCATATGTAGGTATAACCTGAGAAATCCGTCCGTGTTCGTCATTTGTTATCGAATCGACTTAAAGCCAGATCGTCACATTGGCCGCTCTTCTCTCTGAAACGGTTGTACTTATCGTCTGCAAAGCTATGTCGCGTGCTGCGGTGTGCGGGGACACTAAAAGCACCATAGTAGAACACAGATGAATCTTTTTAGTTGATGCAATAGCCAGTAAGAAGTAGTACTATTCAAGTATTGGGTATCGATTATTGACTTTTTAGCTGGCTTTGGTGCCTTGGACATGACCTAGGACCTTAAGATTCTGCATGAAAGGAGGACTAGCAGCCGAGTTGCACGAGAGAATGTGAAAAGTGTTCATATGTAGTAAAAACCTGAGAAATCCGTCCGTTTTCGACATTTGTTATTGAACCGACTTAAAGCCAGATGGTCACATTAGCCGCTCTTCTGTCTGAAACGGTTACATTTATCGTCTGCAAAGCTATGTCGCGTGCTGCGGTATGCGGAGACACTAAAAGCACCATAGTAGAACACAGATGAAGCTTCTAAGTTGATGTAATAGCCAGTAAGAAGTAGCACAATTCTAGTTTTAGGTTTCGATTATTGACTTTTTAGCTGGCTTTGGTGCCTTGGACATGAGCTAGGAACTTAAGATTTTGCATGAAAGGAGGACTAGCCGCCGCGTTGCACGGAAGAATGTGAAAAGTGTTCATATGTAGTAAAAACCTAAGAAATCCGTCCGTTTCGTCATTTGTTATCGAAATGACTTAAAGCCAGATTGTCACATTGGCCGCTCTTCTGTCTGAAACGGTTACATTTATCGTCTGCAAAGCTATGTCGCGTGCTGCGGTATGCGGAGACACTAAAAGAACCATAGTAGAACACAGATGAAGCTCGTGAGTCGATGTAATAGCCAGTGAGAGGTAGTACAATTCAAGTTTTAGATATGGATTATTGACTTTTTACCCTTGTATGGTGCCTTGGACATGAGCTAGGAACTTAACATTTTGCATGAAAGGAGGACTAGCGGCTGCGTTGCACAGGCGAATGTGAAAAGTGTTCATATGTAGTAAAAACCTGAGAAATCCGTCCGTGTTCGTCATTTGTTATCGAATCGACTTAAAGCCAGATCGTCACATTGGCCGCTCTTCTCTCTGAAACGGTTGTACTTATCGTCTGCAAAGCTATGTCGCGTGCTGCGGTGTGCAGGGACACTAAAAGCACCATAGTAGAACACAGATGAATCTTCTTAGTTGATGCAATAGCCAGTAAGAAGTAGTACTATTCAAGTATTGGGTATCGATTATTGACTTTTTAGCTGGCTTTGGTGCCTTGGACATGAGCTAGGACACTAAGATTCTGCATGAAAGGAGGATTAGCAGCCGCGTTGCACGGGAGAATGTGAAAAGTGTTCATATGTACTAAAAACTTGAGAAATCCATCCGTTTTCGTCATTTGTTATCGAATCGACTTAAAGCCAGATCGTCACATTGGCCGCTCTTCTGTCTGAAACGATTACATTTATCGTCTGCAAAGCTATGTCGCGTGCTGCGGTATGCGGAGACACTAAAAGCACCATAGTAGAACACAGATGACGCTTCTAAGTTAATGTAATAGCCAGTAAGAAGTAGTACAATTTAAGTTTTAGGTATCGATTATTGACTTTTTACCCTTCTTTGCTGCCTTGGACATGAGCTAGGAACTTCAGATTTTGCATGAAAGGAGGACTAGCAGCCGCGTTGCACGAGAGATTGTGAAAAGTGTTCATATGTAGTAAAAACCTGAGAAATCCGTCCGTTTTCGTCATTTGTTATCGAATCGGCTTAAAGCCAGATCTACACATTGGCCGCCCTTCTCTCTGAAACGGTTGTTCTTATCGTCTGCAAACCTATGTCGCGTGTTGCGGTATGCGCAGACACTGACCGCACTATAGTAGAACTCAGATGAAGCTTCTAAGTTGATGTAATAGCCAGTAAGAAGTAGTTCAAATCAAGTTTTAGGTATCGATTATAAACTTTTTACCCTTCTTCGGTGCCTTGGAAATGAGCTAGGAACTTAAGATTTTGCATGAAAGGAGTACTAGCAGTCGCGTTGCACGGGAGAATGTGAAAAGTGTTCATATGTAGTAAAAACCTAAGAAATTCGTCCGTTTCGTCATTTGTTATCGAATCGCCTTAAAGCCAGATCGTCACATTGGCCGCTCTTCTGTCTGAAACGATTACATTTATCGTCTGCAAAGCTATGTCGCGTGCTGCGGTATGCCGAGACACTAAAAGCACCATAGTAGAAAACAGATGAAGCTTCTAAGATGATGCAATAGCCAATAAGAAGTAGTACAATTCAAGTTTTAATTATCGATTATTGACTTTTTACCCTTCTTTGGTGCCTTGGACATGAGCTAGGAACTTCAGATTTTGCATGAAAGGAGGACTAACAGCCGCGTTGCACGGGAGATTGTGAAAAGTGTTCATATGTAGTAAAAACCTGAGAAATCCGTCCGTTTTCGTCATTTGTTATCCAATCGGCTTCAAGCCAGATTGTCACATTGGCCGCCCTTCTCTCTGAAACGGTTGTACTTATCGTCTGCAAAGCTATGTCGCGTGTTGCGGTATGCGGAGGCACTAAACGCACCATAGTAGAAAACAGATGAAGCTTCTAAGTTGATGTAATAGCCAGTAAGAAGTAGTACAATTCAAGTTTTATGTACCGATTATTGACTTTTTACATTTCTTTGGTGCCTTGGACATGTTCTAGGAACTTAAGATTAGCAGGAAAGGAGGACTAGCAGCCGCGTTGCATGGGAGAATGTGAAAAGTGTTCATATGTAGTAAAAAGCTGAGAAATCCGTCCGTTTTCGTCATTTGTTATCGATTCGTCTTAAAGCCAGATCGTCACATTGGCCGCACTTCTGTCTGAAACGGTTACATTTATCGTCTGCAAAGCTATGTCGTGTGCTGCTGTATGCGGAGACACTAAAAGCACCATAGTAGAACACAGATGAAGCTCCTAAGTCGCTGTAATAGCCAGTGAGAAGTAGTACAATTCAAGTTTTAGTTACGGATTATTGACTTTTTACCCTTCTTTGGTGCCTTGGACATGAGCTAGGAACTTAACATTTTGCATGAAAGGAGGACTAGCGGCCGCGTTGCACGGGCGAATTTGAAAAGTGTTCATATGTAGTAAGAACCAGAAAAATCCTTCCGTGATCGTCATTTGTTATCGATTCGACTTAAAACCAGATCGTCACATTGTCCGCTCTTCTCTCTGAAACGGTTGTACTTATCGTCTGCAAAGCTATGTCGCGTGCTGCGGTATGTGGAGACACTAAAAGCACCATAGTAGAACAAAGATGACGCTTCTAAGTTGATGTAATATCCAGTAAGAAGTAGTACAATTGAAGTTTTAGGTATCGATTATTGCGTTGTTAGCTGGCTTTGGTGTCTTGGACATGAGCAAGGACTTTAAGATTCGGCATGAAAGGAGGACTAGCAGCCGAGTTGCACGGGAGAATGTGAAAAGTGTTCATATGTAGTAAAAACCTGAGAAATCCGTCCGTTTTCGTCATTTGTTATTGAACCGACTTAAAGCCAGATGGTCACATTGGCCGCTATTCTGTCTGAAACGGTTACATTTATCGTCTGCAAAGCTATGTCGCGTGCTGCGGTATGCGGAGACACTAAAAGCACCATAGTAGACCACAGATGAAGCTTCTAAGTTGATGTAATAGCCAGTAAGATGTAGTAGAGTTCAAGTTTTAGGTATCGATTATTGACTTGTTAGCTGGCTTTGGTGCCTTGGACATGAGCTAGGACCTTAAGATTCTGCATGAAAGGAGGACTAGCAGCCGAGTTGCACGGGAGAATGTGAAAAGTGTTCATATGTAGTAAAAACTTGAGAAATCCGTCAGTTTTCGTCATTTGTTATCGAATCGACTTAAAGCCAGATCGTCACATTGGCCGCTCTTCTGTCTGAAACGATTACATTTATCGTCTGCAAAGCTAAGTCGCGTGCTGCGGTATGCGGAGACTCTAAAAGCACCATAGTAGAACACAGATGACGCTTCTAAGTTGATGTAATAGCTAGTAAGAAGTAGTACAATTCAAGTTTTAGGTATCGATTACTGACCTTTTACCCTTCTTTGGTGCCTTGGACAAGAGCTAGGATCTTAAGATTCTGCATGAAAGGAGGACTAGCGGCCGCGTTGCACGGGCGAATTTGAAAAGTGTTCATATGTAGTAAAAACCTAAGAAATCCGTCCGTTTCGTCATTTGTTATCGAAATGACTTAAAGCCAGATTGTCACATTGGCCGCTCTTCTGTCTGAAACGGTTACATTTATCGTCTGCAAAGCTATGTCGCGTGCTGCGGTATGCGGAGACACTAAAAGAACCATAGTAGAACACAGATGAAGCTCCTGAGTCGATGTAATAGCCAGTGAGAGGTAGTACAATTCAAGTTTTAAATATGGATTATTGACTTTTTACCCTTGTTTGGTGCCTTGGACATGAGCTAGTAACTTAACATTTTGCATGAAAGGAGCACTAGCGGATGCGTTGCACAGGCGAATGTGAATAGTGTTCATATGTAGTAAAAACCTGAGAAATCCGTCCGTGTTCGTCATTTGTTATCGATACGACTTAAAGCCAGATCGTCACATTGGCCGTTCTTTTGTCTGAAACGATTACATTTATCGTCTGCAAAGCTAAGTCGCGTGCTGCGGTATGCGGAGACACTAAAAGCACCATAGTAGAACACAGATGACGCTTCTAAGTTGATGTAATAGCTAGTAAGAAGTGGTACAATTCAAGTTTTAGGTATCGATTACTGACGTTTTACCCTTCTTTGGTGCCTTGGACAAGAGCTAGGATCTTAAGATTTTGCATGAAAGGAGGACTAGCAGCCGCTTGGCACGGGAGAATGTGAAAAGAGTTCATATGTAGTAAAAACCTGAGAAATACGTCCGTTTTCGTCATTTGTTATGGAATCGACTTAAAGCCAGATCGACACATTGGCCGCTCTTCTCTCTATAAAGGTTGTAATTATCGTCTGCAAAGCTACGTCGCGTGCTGCGGCATGCGGAGACACTAAAAGCACCATAGTAGAAGACAGATGAAGCTTCTAAGTTGATATAATAGCCAGTAAGAAGTAGTACAATTCAAGTTTTAAGTATCGATTATTGGATTTGTACCCTTCTTTGGTGCCTTGGACATGAGCTAGGAACTTAAGATTTTGCATGAAATGAGGACTAGCCGCCGCGTTGCACGGGAGAATGTGAAAAGTGTTCATATGTAGTAAAAACCTAAGAAATCCGTCCGTTTCGTCATTTGTTATCGAAATGACTTAAAGCCAGATTGTCACATTGGCCGCTCTTCTGTCTGAAACGGTTACATTTATCGTCTGCAAAGCTATGTCGCGTGCTGCGGTATGTGGAGACACTAAAAGAACCATAGTAGAACACAGATGAAGCTCCTGAGTCGATGTAATAGCCAGTGAGAGGTAGTACAATTCAAGTTTTAAATATGGATTATTGACTTTTTACACTTGTTTGGTGCCTTGGACATGAGCTAGGAACTTAACATTTTGCATGAAAGGAGGACTAGCGGCTGCGTTGCACAGGCGAATGTGAATAGTGTTCATATGTAGTAAGAACCTGAGAAATCCGTCCGTGTTCGTCATTTGTTATAGAATCGACTTAAAGCCAGATCGTAACATTGGCGGCTCTTCTCTCTGAAACGGTTGTACTTATCGTCTGCAAAGCTATGTCGCGTGCTGCGGTGTGCGGGGACACTAAAAGCACCATAGTAGAACACAGATGAATCTTCTTAGTTGATGCAATAGCCAGTAAGAAGTAGTACTATTCAAGTATTGGGTATCGATTATTGACTTTTTAGCTGGCTTTGGTGCCTTGGACATGACCTAGGACCTTAAGATTCTGCATGAAAGGAGGACTAACAGCCGAGTTGCACGAGAGAATGTGAAAAGTGTTCATATGTAGTAAAAACCTGAGAAATCCGTCCGTTTTCGTCATTTGTTATTGAACCGACTTAAAGCCAGATGGTCACATTAGCCGCTCTTCTGTCTGAAACGGTACCATTTATCGCCTGCAAAGCTATGTCGCGTGCTGCGGTATGCGGAGACACTAAAAGCACCATAGTAGAACACAGTTGAAGCTTCTAAGTTGATGTAATAGCCAGTAAGAAGTAGTAGAATTCAAGTCTTAGGTATCGATTATTGACGTTTTAGCTGGCTTTGGTGCCTTGGACATGAGCTAGGACATTAAGATTTTGCATGAAAGGAGGATTAGCAGCCGCGTTGCACGGGAGAATGTGAAAAGTGTTCATATGTAGTAAAAACTTGAGAAATCCATCCGTTTTCGTCATTTGTTATCGAATCGACTTAAAGCCAGATCGTCACATTGGCCGCTCTTCTGTCTGAAACGATTACATTTATCGTCTGCAAAGCTATGTCGCGTGCTGCGGTATGCGGAGACACTAAAAGCACCATAGTAGACCACAGATGAAGCTTCTAAGTTGATGTAATAGGCAGTAAGAAGTAGTACAATTCAAGATTTAGTTATCGATTATTGACTTTTTAGCTGGCTTTGGTGCCTTGGACATTACCTAGGACTTTAAGATTCTGCATGAAAGGAGGACTAGCAGCCGAGTTGCACGAGAGAATGTGAAAAGTGTTCATATGTAGTAAAAACCTGAGAAATCCGTCCGTTTTCGTCTTTTGTTATCGAAACGACTTAAGCCAGATCGTCGCAATGACCGCTCTTCTCTCTGAAACAGTTGTACTTATCGTCTGCAAAGCTATATCGCGCGCTGCGGTATGCAAAGACACTAAAAGCACCAAAGTAGAACACAGATGAAGCTTCTAAGTTGATGTAATAGCCAGTAAGAAGTAGCACAATTCTAGTTTTAGGTATCGATTATTGACTTTTTAGCTGGCTTTGGTGCCTTGGACATGAGCTAGGACCGAAAGATTCTGCTTGAAAGGAGGACTAGCAGCCGGGTTGCATGGGAGAATGTGAAAAGTGTTCATATGTAGTAAAAACCTGAGAAATCTGTCCGCTTTCGTCATTTGTTATCGAATCGACTTAAAGACAGATCGTCACATTAGCCGCTCTTCTGTCTGAAATGGTTACATTTATCATCTGCAAAGCTATGTCGCGTGCTACGGTATGCGGAGACACTAAAAGCACCATAGTAGACCACAGATGAAGCTTCTAAGTTGAAGTAATAGCTAGTAAGAAGTAGTACAATTCAAGTTTTAGGTATCGATTACTGACCTTTTACCCTTCTTTGGTGCCTTGGACAAGAGCTAGGATCTTAAGATTTTGCATGAAAGGAGGACTAGCAGCCGCATGGCACGGGAGAATGTGAAAAGAGTTCATATGTAGTAAAAACCTGAGCAATACGTCCGTTTTCGTCATTTGTTATGGAATCGACTTAAAGCCAGATCGACACATTTGCCGCTCTTCTCTCTATAAAGGTTGTAATTATCGTCTGCAAAGCTACGTCGCGTGCTGCGGCATGCGGAGACACTAAAAGCACCATAGTAGAACACAGATGAAGCTTCTAAGTTGATATAATAGCCAGTAAGAAGTAGTACAATTCAAGTTTTATGTATCGATTATCGGCTCTGTACCCTTCTTTGGTGCCTTGGACATGAGCTAGGAACTTAAGATTTTGCATGAAAGGAGGACTAGCCGCCGCGTTGCACGGAAGAATGTGAAAAGTGTTCATATGTAGTAAAAACCTAAGAAATCCGTCCGTTTCGTCATTTGTTATCGAAATGACTTAAAGCCAGATTGTCACATTGGCCGCTCTTCTGTCTGAAACGGTTACATTTATCGTCTGCAAAGCTATGTCGCGTGCTGCGGTATGCGGAGACACTAAAAGAACCATAGTAGAACACAGATGAAGCTCGTGAGTCGATGTAATAGCCAGTGAGAGGTAGTACAATTCAAGTTTTAGATATGGATTATTGACTTTTTACCCTTGTATGGTGCCTTGGACATGAGCTAGGAACTTAACATTTTGCATGAAAGGAGGACTAGCGGCTGCGTTGCACAGGCGAATGTGAAAAGTGCTCATATGTAGTAAAAACCTGAGAAATCCGTCCGTGTTCGTCATTTGTTATAGAATCGACTTAAAGCCAGATCGTCACATTGGCCGCTCTTCTCTCTGAAACGGTTGTACTTATCGTCTGCAAAGCTATGTCGCGTGCTGCGGTGTGCGGGGACACTAAAAGCACCATAGTAGAACACAGATGAATCTTCTTAGTTGATGCAATAGCCAGTAAGAAGTAGTACTATTCAAGTATTGGGTATCGATTATTGACTTTTTAGCTGGCTTTGGTGCCTTGGACATGAGCTAGGACATTAAGATTCTGCATGAAAGGAGGACTAGCAGCCGCGTTGCACGGGAGAATGTGAAAAGTGTTCATATGTACTAAAAACTTGAGAAATCCATCCGTTTTCGTCATTTGTTATCGAATCGACTTAAAGCCAAATCGTCACATTGGCCGCTCTTCTGTCTGAAACGATTACATTTATCGTCTGCAAAGCTATGTCGCGTGCTGCGGTATGCGGAGACACTAAAAGCACCATAGTAGAACACAGATGACGCTTCTAAGTTAATGTAATAGCCAGTAAGAAGTAGTACAATTTAAGTTTTAGGTATCGATTATTGACTTTTTACCCTTCTTTGCTGCCTTGGACATGAGCTAGGAACTTCAGATTTTGCCTGAAAGGAGGACTAGCAGCCGCGTTGCACGAGAGATTGTGAAAAGTGTTCATATGTAGTAAAAACCTGAGAAATCCGTCCGTTTTCGTCATTTGTTATCGAATCGGCTTAAAGCCAGATCTACACATTGGCCGCCCTTCTCTCTGAAACGGTTGTACTTATCGTCTGCAAACCTATGTCGCGTGTTGCGGTATGCGCAGACACTGACCGCACCATAGTAGAACTCAGATGAAGCTTCTAAGTTGATGTAATAGCCAGTAAGAAGTAGTTCAAATCAAGTTATAGGTATCGATTATAAACTTTTTACCCTTCTTCGGTGCCTTGGAAATGAGCTAGGAACTTAAGATTTTGCATGAAAGGAGTACTAGCAGTCGCGTTGCACGGGAGAATGTGAAAAGTGTTCATATGTAGTAAAAACCTAAGAAATTCGTCCGTTTCGTCATTTGTTATCGAATCGCCTTAAAGCCAGATCGTCACATTGGCCGCTCTTCTGTCTGAAACGATTACATTTATCGTCTGCAAAGCTATGTCGCGTGCTGCGGTATGCCGAGACACTAAAAGCACCATAGTAGAAAACAGATGAAGCTTCTAAGATGATGCAATAGCCAATAAGAAGTAGTACAATTCAAGTTTTAATTATCGATTATTGGCTTTGTACCCTTCTTTGGTGCCTTGGACATGAGCTAGGAACTTAAGATTTTGCATGAAAGGAGGACTAGCCGCCGCGTTGCACGGAAGAATGTGAAAAGTGTTCATATGTAGTAAAAACCTAAGAAATTCGTCCGTTTCGTCATTTGTTATCGAATCGCCTTAAAGCCAGATCGTCACATTGGCCGCTCTTCTGTCTGAAACGATTACATTTATCGTCTGCAAAGCTATGTCGCGTGCTGCGGTATGCCGAGACACTAAAAGCACCATAGTAGAAAACAGATGAAGCTTCTAAGATGATGCAATAGCCAGTAAGAAGTAGTACAATTCAAGTTTTAAGTATCGATTATTGGCTTTGTACCCTTCTTTGGTGCCTTGGACATGAGCTAGGAACTTAAGATTTTGCATGAAAGGAGGACTAACAGCCGCGTTGCACGGGAGATTGTGAAAAGTGTTCATATGTAGTAAAAACCTGAGAAATCCGTCCGTTTTCGTCATTTGTTATCCAATCGGCTTCAAGCCAGATTGTCACATTGGCCGCCCTTCTCTCTGAAACGGTTGCATTTATCGTCTGCAAAGCTATGTCGCGTGATGCGGTGCGCGGAGACACTAAAAGCACCATAGTAGAACACAGATGAAACTTCTAAGTTGATGTAATATCCAGTAAGAAGTAGTACAATTCAAGTTTTAAGTATCGATTATTGGCTTTGTACCCTTCTTTGGTGCCTTGGACATGAGCTAGGAACTTAAGATTTTGCATGAAAGGAGGACTAGCCGCCGCGTTGCACGGAAGAATGTGAAAAGTGTTCATATGTAGTAAAAACCTAAGAAATCCGTCCGTTTCGTCATTTGTTATCGAAATGACTTAAAGCCAGATTGTCACATTGGCCGCTCTTCTGTCTGAAACGGTTACATTTATCGTCTGCAAAGCTATGTCGCGTGCTGCGGTATGCGGAGACACTAAAAGAACCATAGTAGAACACAGATGAAGCTCGTGAGTCGATGTAATAGCCAGTGAGAGGTAGTACAATTCAAGTTTTAGATATGGATTATTGACTTTTTACCCTTGTATGGTGCCTTGGACATGAGCTAGGAACTTAACATTTTGCATGAAAGGAGGACTAGCGGCTGCGTTGCACAGGCGAATGTGAAAAGTGTTCATATGTAGTAAAAACCTGAGAAATCCGTCCGTGTTCGTCATTTGTTATCGAATCGACTTAAAGCCAGATCGTCACATTGGCCGCTCTTCTCTCTGAAACGGTTGTACTTATCGTCTGCAAAGCTATGTCGCGTGCTGCGGTGTGCAGGGACACTAAAAGCACCATAGTAGAACACAGATGAATCTTCTTAGTTGATGCAATAGCCAGTAAGAAGTAGTACTATTCAAGTATTGGGTATCGATTATTGACTTTTTAGCTGGCTTTGGTGCCTTGGACATGAGCTAGGACATTAAGATTCTGCATGAAAGGAGGATTAGCAGCCGCGTTGCACGGGAGAATGTGAAAAGTGTTCATATGTACTAAAAACTTGAGAAATCCATCCGTTTTCGTCATTTGTTATCGAATCGACTTAAAGCCAGATCGTCACATTGGCCGCTCTTCTGTCTGAAACGATTACATTTATCGTCTGCAAAGCTATGTCGCGTGCTGCGGTATGCGGAGACACTAAAAGCACCATAGTAGAACACAGATGACGCTTCTAAGTTAATGTAATAGCCAGTAAGAAGTAGTACAATTTAAGTTTTAGGTATCGATTATTGACTTTTTACCCTTCTTTGCTGCCTTGGACATGAGCTAGGAACTTCAGATTTTGCATGAAAGGAGGACTAGCAGCCGCGTTGCACGAGAGATTGTGAAAAGTGTTCATATGTAGTAAAAACCTGAGAAATCCGTCCGTTTTCGTCATTTGTTATCGAATCGGCTTAAAGCCAGATCTACACATTGGCCGCCCTTCTCTCTGAAACGGTTGTACTTATCGTCTGCAACCCTATGTCGCGTGTTGCGGTATGCGCAGACACTGACCGCACTATAGTAGAACTCAGATGAAGCTTCTAAGTTGATGTAATAGCCAGTAAGAAGTAGTTCAAATCAAGTTTTAGGTATCGATTATAAACTTTTTACCCTTCTTCGGTGCCTTGGAAATGAGCTAGGAACTTAAGATTTTGCATGAAAGGAGTACTAGCAGTCGCGATGCACGGGAGAATGTGAAAAGTGTTCATATGTAGTAAAGACCTAAGAAATTCGTCCGTTTCGTCATTTGTTATCGAATCGCCTTAAAGCCAGATCGTCACATTGGCCGCTCTTCTGTCTGAAACGATTACATTTATCGTCTGCAAAGCTATGTCGTGTGCTGCGGTATGCCGAGACACTAAAAGCACCATAGTAGAAAACCGATGAAGCTTCTAAGATGATGCAATAGCCAATAAGAAGTAGTACAATTCAAGTTTTAATTATCGATTATTGACTTTTTACCCTTCTTTGGTGCCTTGGACATGAGCTAGGAACTTAAGATTTTGCATGAAAGGAGGACTAACAGCCGCGTTGCACGGGAGATTGTGAAAAGTGTTCATATGTAGTAAAAACCTGAGAAATCCGTCCGTTTTCGTCATTTGTTATCCAATCGGCTTCAAGCCAGATTGTCACATTGGCCGCCCTTCTCTCTGAAACGGTTGTACTTATCGTCTGCAAAGCTATGTCGCGTGTTGCGGTATGCGGAGGCACTAAAAGCACCATAGTAGAACACAGATGAAGCTTCTAAGTTGATGTAATAGCCAGTAAGAAGTAGTACAATTCAAGTTTTATGTACCGATTATTGACTTTTTACATTTCTTTGGTGCCTTGGACATGTTCTAGGAACTTAAGATTAGCAGGAAAGGAGGACTAGCAGCCGCGTTGCATGGTAGAATGTGAAAAGTGTTCATATGTAGTAAAAAGCTGAGAAATCCGTCCGTTTTCGTCATTTGTTATCGAATCGTCTTAAAGCCAGATCGTCACATTGGCCGCACTTCTGTCTGAAACGGTTACATTTATCGTCTGCAAAGCTATGTCGTGTGCTGCTGTATGCGGAGACACTAAAAGCACCATAGTAGAACACAGATGAAGCTCCTAAGTCGCTGTAATAGCCAGTGAGAAGTAGTACAATTCAAGTTTTAGTTACGGATTATTGACTTTTTACCCTTCTTTGGTGCCTTGGACATGAGCTAGGAACTTAACATTTTGCATGAAAGGAGGACTAGCGGCCGCGTTGCACGGGCGAATTTGAAAAGTGTTCATATGTAGTAAGAACCAGAGAAATCCTTCCGTGATCGTCATTTGTTATCGATTCGACTTAAAACCAGATCGTCACATTGGCCGCTCTTCTCTCTGAAGCGGTTGTACTTATCGTCTGCAAAGCTATGTCGCGTGCTGCGGTATGTGGAGACACTAAAAGCACCATAGTAGAACAAAGATGACGCTTGTAAGTTGATGTAATATCCAGTAAGAAGTAGTACAATTGAAGTTTTAGCTATCGATTATTGCGTTGTTAGCTGGCATTGGTGTCTTGGACATGAGCAAGGACTTTAAGATTCGGCATGAAAGGAGGACTAGCAGCCGAGTTGCACGGGAGAATGTGAAAAGTGTTCATATGTAGTAAAAACCTGAGAAATCCGTCCGTTTTCGTCATTTGTTATTGAACCGACTTAAAGCCAGATGGTCACATTGGCCGCTATTCTGTCTGAAACGGTTACATTTATCGTCTGCAAAGCTATGTCGCGTGCTGCGGTATGCGGAGACACTAAAAGCACCATAGTAGACCACAGATGAAGCTTCTAAGTTGATGTAATAGCCAGTAAGATGTAGTAGAGTTCAAGTTTTAGGTATCGATTATTGACTTGTTAGCTGGCTTTGGTGCCTTGGACATGAGCTAGGACCTTAAGATTCTGCATGAAAGGAGGACTAGCAGCCGAGTTGCACGGGAGAATGTGAAAAGTGTTCATATGTAGTAAAAACTTGAGAAATCCGTCAGTTTTCGTCATTTGTTATCGAATCGACTTAAAGCCAGATCGTCACATTGGCCGCTCTTCTGTCTGAAACGATTACATTTATCGTCTGCAAAGCTAAGTCGCGTGCTGCGGTATGCGGAGACTCTAAAAGCACCATAGTAGAACACAGATGAAGCTTCTAAGTTGATGTAATAGCTAGTAAGAAGTAGTACAATTCAAGTTTTAGGTATCGTTTACTGACCTTTTACCATTCTTTGGTGCCTTGGACAAGAGCTAGGATCTTAAGATTTTGCATGAAAGGAGGACCAGCAGCCGCGTGGCACGGGAGAAAGTGAAAAGAGTTCATCTGTAGTAAAAACCTGAGAAATACGTCCGTTTTCGTCATTTGTTATGGAATCGACTTAAAGCCAGATCGACACATTGGCCGCTCTTCTCTCTATAAAGGTTTTAACTATCGTCTGCAAAACTACGTCGCGTGCTGTGGCATGCGGAGACACTAAAAGCACCATAGTAGAACACAGATGAAGCTTCTAAGTTGATGTAATAGCCAGTAAGAAGTAGTACAATTCAAATTTTAAGTATCGATTATTTGCTTTGTACCCATCTTTGGTGCCTTGGACATGAGCTAGGAACTTAAGATTTTGCATGAAAGGAGGACTAGCCGCCGCGTTGCACGGTAGAATGTGAAAAGTGTTCATATGTAGTAAAAACCTGAGAAATCCGTCCGTTTTCGTCATTTGTTATCGAATCGGCTTAAAGCCAGATCTACACATTGGCCGCCCTTCTCTCTGAAACGGTTGTACTTATCGTCTGCAAACCTATGTCGCGTGTTGCGGTATGCGCAGACACTGACCGCACCATAGTAGAACTCAGATGAAGCTTCTAAGTTGATGTAATAGCCAGTAAGAAGTAGTTCAAATCAAGTTTTAGGTATCGATTATAAACTTTTTACCCTTCTTCGGTGCCTTGGAAATGAGCTAGGGACTTAAGATTTTGCATGAAAGGAGTACTAGCAGTCGCGTTGCACGGGAGAATGTGAAAAGTGTTCATATGTAGTAAAAACCTAAGAAATTCGTCCGTTTCGTCATTTGTTATCGAATCGCCTTAAAGCCAGATCGTCACATTGGCCGCTCTTCTGTCTGAAACGATTACATTTATCGTCTGCAAAGCTATGTCGCGTGCTGCGGTATGCCGAGACACTAAAAGCACCATAGTAGAAAACAGATGAAGCTTCTAAGATGATGCAATAGCCAATAAGGAGTAGTACAATTCAAGTTTTAATTATCGATTATTGACTTTTTACCCTTCATTGGTGCCTTGGACATGTGCTAGGAACTTAAGATTTTGCATGAAAGGAGGACTAGCGGCCGCGTTGCACGGGCGAATTTGAAAAGTGTTCATATGTAGTAAGAACCAGAGAAATCCTTACGTGATCGTCATTTGTTATCGATTCGACTTAAAACCAGATCGTCACATTGGCCGCTCTTCTCTCTGAAACGGTTGTACTTATCGTCTGCAAAGCTATGTCGCGTGCTGCGGTATGTGGAGACACTAAAAGCACCATAGTAGAACAAAGATGACGCTTCTAAGTTGATGTAATATCCAGTAAGAAGTAGTACAATTGAAGTTTTAGGTATCGATTATTGCGTTGTTAGCTGGCTTTGGTGTCTTGGACATGAGCAAGGACTTTAAGATTCGGCATGAAAGGAGGACTAGCAGCCGAGTTGCACGGGAGAATGTGAAAAGTGTTCATATGTAGTAAAAACCTGAGAAATCCGTCCGTTTTCGTCATTTGTTATTGAACCGACTTAAAGCCAGATGGTCACATTGGCCGCTATTCTGTCTGAAACGGTTACATTTATCGTCTGCAAAGCTATGTCGCGTGTTGCGGTATGCGGAGGCACTAAAAGCACCATAGTAGAACACAGATGAAGCTTCTAAGTTGATGTAATAGCCAGTAAGAAGTAGTACAATTCAAGTTTTATGTACCGATTATTGACTTTTTACATTTCTTTGGTGCCTTGGACATGTTCTAGGAACTTAAGATTAGCAGGAAAGGAGGACTAGCAGCCGCGTTGCATGGGAGAATGTGAAAAGTGTTCATATGTAGTAAAAAGCTGAGAAATCCGTCCGTTTTCGTCATTTCTTATCGAATCGTCTTAAAGCCAGATCGTCACATTGGCCGCACTTCTGTCTGAAACGGTTACATTTATCGTCTGCAAAGCTATGTCGTGTGCTGCTGTATGCGGAGACACTAAAAGCACCATAGTAGAACACAGATGAAGCTCCTAAGTCGCTGTAATAGCCAGTGAGAAGTAGTACAATTCAAGTTTTAGTTACGGATTATTGACTTTTTACCCTTCTTTGGTGCCTTGGACATGAGCTAGGAACTTAACATTTTGCATGAAAGGAGGACTAGCGGCCGCGTTGCACGAGCGAATTTGAAAAGTGTTCATATGTAGTAAGAACCTGAGAAATCCTTACGTGATCGTCATTTGTTATCGATTCGACTTAAAACCAGATCGTCACATTGGCCGCTCTTCTCTCTGAAACGGTTGTACTTATCGTCTGCAAAGCTATGTCGCGTGCTGCGGTATGTGGAGACACTAAAAGCACCATAGTAGAACAAAGATGACGCTTCTAAGTTGATGTAATATCCAGTAAGAAGTAGTACAATTGAAGTTTTAGGTATCGATTATTGCGTTGTTAGCTGGCTTTGGTGTCTTGGACATGAGCAAGGCCTTTAAGATTCGGCATGAAAGGAGGACTAGCTGCCGAGTTGCACGGGAGAATGTGAAAAGTGTTCATATGTAGTAAAAACCTGAGAAATCCGTCCGTTTTCGTCATTTGTTATTGAACCGACTTAAAGCCAGATGGTCACATTGGCCGCTATTCTGTCTGAAACGGTTACATTTATCGTCTGCAAAGCTATGTCGCGTGCTGCGGTATGCGGAGACACTAAAAGCACCATAGTAGACCACAGATGAAGCTTCTAAGTTGATGTAATAGCCAGTAAGATGTAGTAGAATTCAAGTTTTAGGTATCGATTATTGACTTGTTAGCTGGCTTTGGTGCCTTGGACATGAGCTAGGACCTTAAGATTCTGCATGAAAGGAGGACTAGTAGCCGAGTTGCACAGGAGAATGTGAAAAGTGTTCATATGTAGTAAAAACTTGAGAAATCCGTCAGTTTTCGTCATTTGTTATCGAATCGACTTAAAGCCAGATCGTCACATTGGCCGCTCTTCTGTCTGAAACGATTACATTTATCGTCTGCAAAGCTAAGTCGCGTGCTGCGGTATGCGGAGACTCTAAAAGCACCATAGTAGAACACAGATGACGCTTCTAAGTTGATGTAATAGCTAGTAAGAAGTAGTACAATTCAAGTTTTAGGTATCGATTACTGACCTTTTACCCTTTTTTGGTGCCTTGGACAAGAGCTAGGATCTTAAGATTTTGCATGAAAGGAGGACTAGCAGCCGCGTGGCACGGGAGAAAGTGAAAAGAGTTCATCTGTAGTAAAAACCTGAGAAATACGTCCGTTTTCGTCATTTGTTATGGAATCGACTTAAAACCAGATCGACACATTGGCCGCTCTTCTCTCTATAAAGGTTGTAACTATCGTCTGCAAAACTACGTCGCGTGCTGCGGCATGCGGAGACACTAAAAGCACCATAGTAGAACACAGATGACGCTTCTAAGTTGATGTAATAGCCAGTAAGAAGTAGTACAATTCAAATTTTAAGTATCGATTATTTGCTTTGTACCCTTCTTTGGTGCCTTGGACATGAGCTAGGAACTTAAGATTTTGCATGAAAGGAGGACTAGCCGCCGCGTTGCACGGGAGAATGTGAAAAGTGTTCATATGTAGTAAAAACCTAAGAAATCCGTCCGTTTCGTCATTTGTTATCGAAATGACTTAAAGCCACATTGTCACATTGGCCGCTCTTCTGTCTGAAACGCTTACATTTATCGTCTGCAAAGCTATGTCGCGTGCTGCGGTATGCGGAGACAGTAAAAGAACCATAGTAGAACACAGATGAAGCTCCTGAGTCGATGTAATAACCAGTGAGAGGTAGTACAATTCAAGTTTTAGATATGGATTATTGACTTTTTACCCTTGTTTGGTGCCTTGGACATGAGCTAGGAACTTAACATTTTGCATGAAAGTAGGACTAGCGGCTGCGTTGCACATTCGAATGTGAAAAGTGTTCATATGTAGTAAAAACCTGAGAAAACCGTCCGTGTTCGTCATTTGTTATCGAATCGACTTAAAGCCAGATCGTCACATTGGCCGCTCTTCTCTCTGAAACGGTTGTACTTATCGTCTGCAAAGCTATGTCGCGTGCTGCGGTGTGCGGGGACACTAAAAGCACCATAGTAGAACACAGATGAATCTTCTTAGTTGATGCAATAGCCAGTAAGAAGTAGTACTATTCAAGTATTGGGTATCGATTATTGACTTTTTAGCTGGCTTTGGTGCCTTGGACATGACCTAGGACCTTAAGATTCTGCATGAAAGGAGGACTAGCAGCCGAGTTGCACGAGAGAATGTGAAAAGTGTTCATATGTAGTAAAAACCTGAGAAATCCGTCCGTTTTCGTCATTTGTTATTGAACCGACTTAAAGCCAGATGGTCACATTAGCCGCTCTTCTGTCTGAAACGGTTACATTTATCGTCTGCAAAGCTATGTCACGTGCTGCGGTATGCGGAGACACTAAACGCACCATAGCAGAACACAGATGAAGCTTCTAAGTTGATGTAATAGCCAATAAGAGGTAGTAGAATTCAAGTTTTAGGTATCGATTATTGACGTTTTAGCTGGCTTTGGTGCCTTGGACATGAGCTAGGACATTAAGATTCTGCATGAAATAAGGATTAGCAGCCGCGTTGCACGGGAGAATGTGAAAAGTGTTCATATGTAGTAAAAACTTGAGAAATCCATCCGTTTTCGTCATTTGTTATCGAATCGACTTAAAGCCAGATCGTCACATTGGCCGCTCTTCTGTCTGAAACGATTACATTTATCGTCTGCAAAGCTATGTCGCGTGCTGCGGTATGCGGAGACACTAAAAGCACCATAATAGAACACAGATGACGCTTCTAAGTTAATGTAATAGCCAGTAAGAAGTAGTACAATTCAAGTTTTAGGTATCGATTATTGACTTTTTACCCTTCTATGGTGCCTTGGACTTGAGCTAGGAATTTAAGATATTGCATGAAAGGAGGATTAGCAGCCGATTTGCACGGGAGAATGTGAAAAGTGTTCACATCTAGTAAAAACCTGAGAAATCCGTCCGTTTTCTTCATTAGTTACCGAATCGACTTAATGACAGATCGTCAAATTGGCCGCACTTGTGTCTGAAACGGTTACATTTATCGTCTGCAAAGTTATGTCACGTGCTGCGGTATGCGGAGACACTAAAAGCACCATAGTGGAACACAGATGAAGCTTCTAAGTTGATGTAATAGCCAGTAAGAAGTAGTTCAAATCAAGTTTTAGGTATCGATTATAAACTTTTTACCCTTCTTCGGTGCCTTGGAAATGAGCTAGGAACTTAAGATTTTGCATGAAAGGAGTACTAGCAGTCGCGTTGCACGGGAGAATGTGAAAAGTGTTCATATGTAGTAAAAACCTAAGAAATTCGTCCGTTTCGTCATTTGTTATCGAATCGCCTTAAAGCCAGATCGTCACATTGGCCGCTCTTCTGTCTGAAACGATTACATTTATCGTCTGCAAAGCTATGTCGCGTGCTGCGGTATGCCGAGACACTAAAAGCACCATAGTAGAAAACAGATGAAGCTTCTAAGATGATGCAATAGCCAATAAGAAGTATACAATTCAAGTTTTAATTATCGATTATTGACTTTTTACCCTTCTTTGGTGCCTTGGACATGAGCTAGGAACTTAAGATTTTGCATGAAAGGAGGACTAACAGCCGCGTTGCACGGGAGATTGTGAAAAGTGTTCATATGTAGTAAAAACCTGAGAAATCCGTCCGTTTTCGTCATTTGTTATCCAATCGGCTTCAAGCCAGATTGTCACATTGGCCGCCCTTCTCTCTGAAACGGTTGTACTTATCGTCTGCAAAGCTATGTCGCGTGTTGCGGTATGCGGAGGCACTAAAAGCACCATAGTAGAACACAGATGAAGCTTCTAAGTTGATGTAATATCCAGTAAGAAGTAGTACAATTGAAGTTTTAGGTATCGATCATTGCCTTGTTAGCTGGCTTTGGTGTCTTGGACAAGAGCAAGGACTTTAAGATTCGGCATGAAAGGAGGACTAGCAGCCGAGTAGCACGGGAGAATGTGAAAAGTGTTCATATGTAGTAAAAACCTGAGAAACAAGTCCGTTTTCGTCATTTGTTATCGAATCGACTTAAAGCCTGATCGTCACATTGGCCGCACTTCTGTCTGAAACGGTTACATTTATCGTCTGCAAAGCTATGTCGCGTGCTGCGGTATGCGGAGGCACTTAAAGCACCATAGTAGAACACAGATGAAGCTTCTAAGTTGATGTAACAGCCAGTAAGATAAAGTAGAATTCAAGTTTTAGGTATCAATTATTGACATTTTAGCTGGCTTTGGTGCCTTGGACATGAGCTAGGACCTTAAGATTCTGCATGAAAGGAGGATTAGCAGCCGCGTTCCTTTTGAGAATGTGAAAAGTGTTCATATGTAGTAAAAACTTGAGAAATCCGTCCGTTTTCGTCATTTCTTATCGAATCGACTAAAAAACCCAGATCGTCACATTGGCCGCACTTCTGTCTGAAACGGTTAGATTTATCGTTTGCAGAGCTATGCCGCGTGCTGCGATATGCGGATACACTAAAAGCTCCATAGTAGATCACAGATGAAGCTTCTAAGTTGATGTAATAGCCAGTAAGAAGTAGTACAAATCAAGTTTTAGGTATCGATTATAAACTTTTTACCATTCTTCGGTGCCTTGGAAATGATGTAGGAACTTAAGATTTTGCATGAAAGGAGGACTAGCAGTCGCGTTGCACGGGAGAAAGTGAAAAGTGTTCATATGTAGTAAAAACCTGAGAAATCTGTCCGTTTTCGTCATTTGTTATCGAAACGACTTAAGCCAGATCGTCACAATGACCGCTCTTCATTCTGAAACAGTTTTACTTATCGTCTGCAAAGCTATTTCGCGTGCTGCGGTATGCGAAGACACTAAAAGCACCAAAGTAGAACACAGATGAAGCTTCTAAGTTGATGTAATATCCAGTAAGAAGTAGCACAATTCCAGTTTTAGGTATCGATTAATGACTTTTTAGTTGGCTTTGGTGCCTTGGACATGAGCTAGGACCGAAAGATTCTGCTTGAAAGGAGGACTAGCAGCCGAGTTGCATGGGAGAATGTGAAAAGTGTTCATATGTAGTAAAAACCTGAGAAATCCGTCCGTTTTCGTCATTTGTTATCCAATCGGCTTCAAGCCAGATTGTCACATTGGCCGCCCTTCTCTCTGAAACGGTTGTACTTATCGTCTGCAAAGCTATGTCGCGTGTTGCGGTATGCGGAGGCACTAAAAGCACCATAGTAGAACACAGATGAAGCTTCTAAGTTGATGTAATATCCAGTAAGAAATAGTACAATTGAAGTTTTAGGTATCGATCATTGCCTTGTTAGCTGGCTTTGGTGTCTTGGACAAGAGCAAGGACTTTAAGATTCGGCATGAAAGGAGGACTAGCAGCCGCGTTGCATGGGAGAATGTGAAAAGTGTTCATATGTAGTAAAAAGCTGAGAAATCCGTCCGTTTTCGTCATTTGTTATCGAATCGTCTTAAAGCCAGATCGTCACATTGGCCGCACTTCTGTCTGAAACGGTTACATTTATCGTCTGCAAAGCTATGTCGTGTGCTGCTGTATGCGGAGACACTAAAAGCACCATAGTAGAACACAGATGAAGCTTCTAAGATGATGCAATAGCCAATAAGAAGTAGTACAATTCAAGTTTTAATTATCGATTATTGACTTTTTACCCTTCATTGGTGCCTTGGACATGTGCTAGGAACTTAAGATTTTGCATGAAAGGAGGACTAGCGGCCGCGTTGCACGGGCGAATTTGAAAAGTGTTCATATGTAGTAAGAACCAGAGAAATCCTTACGTGATCGTCATTTGTTATCGATTCGACTTAAAACCAGATCGTCACATTGGCCGCTCTTCTCTCTGAAACGGTTGTACTTATCGTCTGCAAAGCTATGTCGCGTGCTGCGGTATGTGGAGACACTAAAAGCACCATAGTAGAACAAAGATGACGCTTCTAAGTTGATGTAATATCCAGTAAGAAGTAGTACAATTGAAGTTTTAGGTATCGATTATTGCGTTGTTAGCTGGCTTTGGTGTCTTGGACATGAGCAAGGACTTTAAGATTCGGCATGAAAGGAGGACTAGCAGCCGAGTTGCACGGGAGAATGTGAAAAGTGTTCATATGTAGTAAAAACCTGAGAAATCCGTCCGTTTTCGTCATTTGTTATTGAACCGACTTAAAGCCAGATGGTCACATTGGCCGCTATTCTGTCTGAAACGGTTACATTTATCGTCTGCAAAGCTATGTCGCGTGCTGCGGTATGCGGAGACACTAAAAGCACCATAGTAGACCACAGATGAAGCTTCTAAGTTGATGTAATAGCCAGTAAGATGTAGTAGAATTCAAGTTTTAGGTATCGATTATTGACTTGTTAGCTGGCTTTGGTGCCTTGGACATGAGCTAGGACCTTAAGATTCTGCATGAAAGGAGGACTAGCAGCCGAGTTGCACGGGAGAATGTGAAAAGTGTTCATATGTAGTAAAAACTTGAGAAATCCGTCAGTTTTCGTCATTTGTTATCGAATCGACTTAAAGCCAGATCGTCACATTGGCCGCTCTTCTGTCTGAAACGATTACATTCATCGTCTGCAAAGCTAAGTCGCGTGCTGCGGTATGCGAAGATTCTAAAAGCACCATAGTAGAACACAGATGACGCTTCTAAGTTGATGTAATAGCCAGTAAGAAGTAGTACAATTCAAATTTTAAGTATCGATTATTTGCTTTGTACCCTTCTTTGGTGCCTTGGACATGAGCTAGGAACTTAAGATTTTGCATGAAAGGAGGACTAGCCGCCGCGTTGCACGGGAGAATGTGAAAAGTGTTCATATGTAGTAAAAACCTAAGAAATCCGTCCGTTTCGTCATTTGTTATCGAAATGACTTAAAGCCACATTGTCACATTGGCCGCTCTTCTGTCTGAAACGCTTACATTTATCGTCTGCAAAGCTATGTCGCGTGCTGCGGTATGCGGAGACAGTAAAAGAACCATAGTAGAACACAGATGAAGCTCCTGAGTCGATGTAATAACCAGTGAGAGGTAGTACAATTCAAGTTTTAGATATGGATTATTGACTTTTTACCCTTGTTTGGTGCCTTGGACATGAGCTAGGAACTTAACATTTTGCATGAAAGTAGGACTAGCGGCTGCGTTGCACAGGCGAATGTGAAAAGTGTTCATATGTAGTAAAAACCTGAGAAAACCGTCCGTGTTCGTCATTTGTTATCGAATCGACTTAAAGCCAGATCGTCACATTGGCCGCTCTTCTCTCTGAAACGGTTGTACTTATCGTCTGCAAAGCTATGTCGCGTGCTGCGGTGTGCGGGGACACTAAAAGCACCATAGCAGAACACAGATGAATCTTCTTAGTTGATGCAATAGCCAGTAAGAAGTAGTACTATTCAAGTATTGGGTATCGATTATTGACTTTTTAGCTGGCTTTGGTGCCTTGGACATGACCTAGGACCTTAAGATTCTGCATGAAAGGAGGACTAGCAGCCGAGTTGCACGAGAGAATGTGAAAAGTGTTCATATGTAGTAAAAACCTGAGAAATCCGTCCGTTTTCGTCATTTGTTATTGAACCGACTTAAAGCCAGATGGTCACATTAGCCGCTCTTCTGTCTGAAACGGTTACATTTATCGTCTGCAAAGCTATGTCACGTGCTGCGGTATGCGGAGACACTAAACGCACCATAGCAGAACACAGATGAAGCTTCTAAGTTGATGTAATAGCCAATAAGAGGTAGTAGAATTCAAGTTTTAGGTATCGATTATTGACGTTTTAGCTGGCTTTGGTGCCTTGGACATGAGCTAGGACATTAAGATTCTGCATGAAATAAGGATTAGCAGCCGCGTTGCACGGGAGAATGTGAAAAGTGTTCATATGTAGTAAAAACTTGAGAAATCCATCCGTTTTCGTCATTTGTTATCGAATCGACTTAAAGCCAGATCGTCACATTGGCCGCTCTTCTGTCTGAAACGATTACATTTATCGTCTGCAAAGCTATGTCGCGTGCTGCGGTATGCGGAGACACTAAAAGCACCATAATAGAACACAGATGACGCTTCTAAGTTAATGTAATAGCCAGTAAGAAGTAGTACAATTCAAGTTTTAGGTATCGATTATTGACTTTTTACCCTTCTATGGTGCCTTGGACTTGAGCTAGGAATTTAAGATATTGCATGAAAGGAGGATTAGCAGCCGATTTGCACGGGAGAATGTGAAAAGTGTTCACATCTAGTAAAAACCTGAGAAATCCGTCCGTTTTCTTCATTAGTTACCGAATCGACTTAATGACAGATCGTCAAATTGGCCGCACTTGTGTCTGAAACGGTTACATTTATCGTCTGCAAAGTTATGTCACGTGCTGCGGTATGCGGAGACACTAAAAGCACCATAGTGGAACACAGATGAAGCTTCTAAGTTGATGTAATAGCCAGTAAGAAGTAGTTCAAATCAAGTTTTAGGTATCGATTATAAACTTTTTACCCTTCTTCGGTGCCTTGGAAATGAGCTAGGAACTTAAGATTTTGCATGAAAGGAGTACTAGCAGTCGCGTTGCACGGGAGAATGTGAAAAGTGTTCATATGTAGTAAAAACCTAAGAAATTCGTCCGTTTCGTCATTTGTTATCGAATCGCCTTAAAGCCAGATCGTCACATTGGCCGCTCTTCTGTCTGAAACGATTACATTTATCGTCTGCAAAGCTATGTCGCGTGCTGCGGTATGCCGAGACACTAAAAGCACCATAGTAGAAAACAGATGAAGCTTCTAAGATGATGCAATAGCCAATAAGAAGTATACAATTCAAGTTTTAATTATCGATTATTGACTTTTTACCCTTCTTTGGTGCCTTGGACATGAGCTAGGAACTTAAGATTTTGCATGAAAGGAGGACTAACAGCCGCGTTGCACGGGAGATTGTGAAAAGTGTTCATATGTAGTAAAAACCTGAGAAATCCGTCCGTTTTCGTCATTTGTTATCCAATCGGCTTCAAGCCAGATTGTCACATTGGCCGCCCTTCTCTCTGAAACGGTTGTACTTATCGTCTGCAAAGCTATGTCGCGTGTTGCGGTATGCGGAGGCACTAAAAGCACCATAGTAGAACACAGATGAAGCTTCTAAGTTGATGTAATATCCAGTAAGAAGTAGTACAATTGAAGTTTCAGGTATCGATCATTGCCTTGTTAGCTGGCTTTGGTGTCTTGGACAAGAGCAAGGACTTTAAGATTCGGCATGAAAGGAGGACTAGCAGCCGAGTAGCACGGGAGAATGTGAAAAGTGTTCATATGTAGTAAAAACCTGAGAAACAAGTCCGTTTTCGTCATTTGTTATCGAATCGACTTAAAGCCTGATCGTCACATTGGCCGCACTTCTGTCTGAAACGGTTACATTTATCGTCTGCAAAGCTATGTCGCGTGCTGCGGTATGCGGAGGCACTTAAGGCACCATAGTAGAACACAGATGAAGCTTCTAAGTTGATGTAACAGCCAGTAAGATGTAGTAGAATTCAAGTTTTAGGTATCAATTATTGACATTTTAGCTGGCTTTGGTGCCTTGGACATGAGCTAGGACCTTAAGATTCTGCATGAAAGGAGGATTAGCAGCCGCGTTCCTTTTGAGAATGTGAAAAGTGTTCATATGTAGTAAAAACTTGAGAAATCCGTCCGTTTTCGTCATTTCTTATCGAATCGACTAAAAAACCCAGATCGTCACATTGGCCGCACTTCTGTCTGAAACGGTTAGATTTATCGTTTGCAGAGCTATGCCGCGTGCTGCGATATGCGGATACACTAAAAGCTCCATAGTAGATCACAGATGAAGCTTCTAAGTTGATGTAATAGCCAGTAAGAAGTAGTACAAATCAAGTTTTAGGTATCGATTATAAACTTTTTACCATTCTTCGGTGCCTTGGAAATGATGTAGGAACTTAAGATTTTGCATGAAAGGAGGACTAGCAATCGCGTTGCACGGGAGAATGTGAAAAGTGTTCATATGTAGTAAAAACCTGAGAAATCTGTCCGTTTTCGTCATTTGTTATCGAAACGACTTAAGCCAGATCGTCACAATGACCGCTCTTCATTCTGAAACAGTTTTACTTATCGTCTGCAAAGCTATTTCGCGTGCTGCGGTATGCGAAGACACTAAAAGCACCAAAGTAGAACACAGATGAAGCTTCTAAGTTGATGTAATATCCAGTAAGAAGTAGCACAATTCCAGTTTTAGGTATCGATTAATGACTTTTTAGTTGGCTTTGGTGCCTTGGACATGAGCTAGGACCGAAAGATTCTGCTTGAAAGGAGGACTAGCAGCCGAGTTGCATGGGAGAATGTGAAAAGTGTTCATATGTAGTAAAAACCTGAGAAGTCCGTCCGTTTTCGTCATTTGTTATCCAATCGGCTTCAAGCCAGATTGTCACATTGGCCGCCCTTCTCTCTGAAACGGTTGTACTTATCGTCTGCAAACCTATGTGGCGTGTTGCGGTATGCGGAGGCACTAAAAGCACCATAGTAGAACACAGATGAAGCTTCTAAGTTGATGTAATATCCAGTAAGAAATAGTACAATTGAAGTTTTAGGTATCGATCATTGCCTTGTTAGCTGGCTTTGGTGTCTTGGACAAGAGCAAGGACTTTAAGATTCGGCATGAAAGGAGGACTAGCAGCCGCGTTGCATGGGAGAATGTGAAAAGTGTTCATATGTAGTAAAAAGCTGAGAAATCCGTCCGTTTTCGTCATTTGTTATCGAATCGTCTTAAAGCCAGATCGTCACATTGGCCGCACTTCTGTCTGAAACGGTTACATTTATCGTCTGCAAAGATATGTCGTGTGCTGCTGTATGCGGAGACACTAAAAGCACCATAGTAGAACACAGATGAAGCTTCTAAGATGATGCAATAGCCAATAAGAAGTAGTACAATTCAAGTTTTAATTATCGATTATTGACTTTTTACCCTTCATTGGTGCCTTGGACATGTGCTAGTAACTTAAGATTTTGCATGAAAGGAGGACTAGCGGCCGCGTTGCACGGGCGAATTTGAAAAGTGTTCATATGTAGTAAGAACCAGAGAAATCCTTACGTGATCGTCATTTGTTATCGATTCGACTTAAAACCAGATCGTCACATTGGCCGCTCTTCTCTCTGAAACGGTTGTACTTATCGTCTGCAAAGCTATGTCGCGTGCTGCGGTATGTGGAGACACTAAAAGCACCATAGTAGAACAAAGATGACGCTTCTAAGTTGATGTAATATCCAGTAAGAAGTAGTACAATTGAAGTTTTAGGTATCGATTATTGCGTTGTTAGCTGGCTTTGGTGTCTTGGACATGAGCAAGGACTTTAAGATTCGGCATGAAAGGAGGACTAGCAGCCGAGTTGCACGGGAGAATGTGAAAAGTGTTCATATGTAGTAAAAACCTGAGAAATCCGTCCGTTTTCGTCATTTGTTATTGAACCGACTTAAAGCCAGATGGTCACATTGGCCGCTATTCTGTCTGAAACGGTTACATTTATCGTCTGCAAAGCTATGTCGCGTGCTGCGGTATGCGGAGACACTAAAAGCACCATAGTAGACCACAGATGAAGCTTCTAAGTTGATGTAATAGCCAGTAAGATGTAGTAGAATTCAAGTTTTAGGTATCGATTATTGACTTGTTAGCTGGCTTTGGTGCCTTGGACATGAGCTAGGACCTTAAGATTCTGCATGAAAGGAGGACTAGCAGCCGAGTTGCACGGGAGAATGTGAAAAGTGTTCATATGTAGTAAAAACTTGAGAAATCCGTCAGTTTTCGTCATTTGTTATCGAATCGACTTAAAGCCAGATCGTCACATTGGCCGCTCTTCTGTCTGAAACGATTACATTCATCGTCCTCAAAGCTAAGTCGCGTGCTGCGGTATGCGAAGATTCTAAAAGCACCATAGTAGAACACAGATGACGCTTCTAAGTTGATGTAATAGCTAGTAAGAAGTAGTACAATTCAAGTTTTAGGTATCGATTACTGACCTTTTACCCTTCTTTGGTGCCTTGGACAAGAGCTAGGATCTTAAGATTTTGCATGAAAGGAGGACTAGCAGCCGCGTGGCACGGGAGAAAGTGAAAAGAGTTCATCTGTAGTAAAAACCTGAGAAATACGTCCGTTTTCGTCATTTGTTATGGAATCGACTTAAAGCCAGATCGACACATTGGCCGCTCTTCTCTCTATAAAGGTTGTAACTATCGTCTGCAAAACTACGTCGCGTGCTGCGGCATGCGGAGACACTAAAAGCACCATAGTAGAACACAGATGAAGCTTCTAAGTTGATGTAATAGCCAGTAAGAAGTAGTACAATTCAAATTTTAAGTATCGATTATTTGCTTTGTACCCTTCTTTGGTGCCTTGGACATGAGCTAGGAACTTAAGATTTTGCATGAAAGGAGGACTAGCCGCCGCGTTGCACGGGAGAATGTGAAAAGTGTTCATATGTAGTAAAAACCTAAGAAATCCGTCCGTTTCGTCATTTGTTATCGAAATGACTTAAAGCCACATTGTCACATTGGCCGCTCTTCTGTCTGAAACGCTTACATTTATCGTCTGCAAAGCTATGTCGCGTGCTGCGGTATGCGGAGACAGTAAAAGAACCATAGTAGAACACAGATGAAGCTCCTGAGTCGATGTAATAACCAGTGAGAGGTAGTACAATTCAAGTTTTAGATATGGATTATTGACTTTTTACCCTTGTTAGGTGCCTTGGACATGAGCTAGGAACTTAACATTTTGCATGAAAGTAGGACTAGCGGCTGCGTTGCACAGGCGAATGTGAAAAGTGTTCATATGTAGTAAAAACCTGAGAAAACCGTCCGTGTTCGTCATTTGTTATCGAATCGACTTAAAGCCAGATCGTCACATTGGCCGCTCTTCTCTGTGAAACGGTTGTACTTATCGTCTGCAAAGCTATGTCGCGTGCTGCGGTGTGCGGGGACACTAAAAGCTCCATAGTAGAACACAGATGAATCTTCTTAGTTGATGCAATAGCCAGTAAGAAGTAGTACTATTCAAGTATTGGGTATCGATTATTGACTTTTTAGCTGGTTTTGGTGCCTTGGACATGACCTAGGACCTTAAGATTCTGCATGAAAGGAGGACTAGCAGCCGAGTTACACGAGAGAATGTGAAAAGTGTTCATATGTAGTAAAAACCTGAGAAATCCGTCCGTTTTCGTCATTTGTTATTG